>NW_026562453.1:1232500-1757478 GCF_027474105.1 Poeciliopsis prolifica | reverse complement strand
CCTGAAATCACAAACAACACTGGGTCTGGGAATCAAAATGAAGTAAGCAATTCTTTTAATTACTTTAGGGTAGAGCAATGCAATGATAATTTCATCTAAGAGACTACAGATCTTTCCGCAGTGGATTTTGTCTTACTTTGTCTTCCACTGCCCAAATATATTTATTGTTACTTGACATAGACATTTATTCACTATTTTTTGTTATCATTACATACAGGATGGATCCCATTCAACAAATTCAGTGTTGAATCCTCTGATGGCACAAACACCAGAGTATGGTTACAGATCTGGCTGACACTGCTCCCAGTAACCTGCTGCCTTCATCTCCGACAACAGAAGAGGAATTTTCTGATTGTGGAACGGTAAGAGAGGGTTTAATTACTCAAGAACAAGGTTCCCTTTCTCAGGAAATGTCAGAGGATGATGACCAACCACCAGCGGGAGAAGAAAGTGCAACTGAAGTACCCCACAGAAAACCACCTTCGACAACTGACATCATAGTTAAAATGTCAACCAACACTGCACATAAACGTGTGTATGACAAGAAAATCTGTTGTCTTTACTGTGAGAAGCTTTATTCAAAAATAACAAGGCATTTAAAACAGAGGCACTCAGATAAACCTGATGTGGCCAAGGCGCTTGCACAAAGCAAGGATCAAAAAGCAGTCCTTGCTTTTTAGTAAAATAAGAGACATGGGAAACTACAAACACAATTGTTCTGTTACAAAGTCTGGAAAAGGACAAATCATTCCAAAACGGCAAGCGACATATCCAGCAGCTGCATCCGACTACTTGCCTTGCAAGTTTTGCTTTGCTATGTATGTCAAATCAGATCTCTGGAGACATCATAAGCGCTACAAACTTCGCTCAAAAGAAGGCATTGCCACAAGAAAGGTTCAGGCAAGTTCTTCCATGTTGCTGCTCACGGACACTGTGATTTCCACTGGACTTCAGACGGTTCTCCAGGAAATGAACTATGACAATGTAACTCAATTAGTAAAGGCTGACTCCCTTATTATTTCACTGGGTGAGAGAATGTTCCTCAAAAATGGAGAAGTTGGACGGCATCGAGCAGACATCAGAAATAAGATGAGGGAACTTGCCAGACTTGTTCTGACAGCAAGAAATATTGACAAAGACATTGTCTTTTTGAAGGACTTGATCTGTCCAGGAAAATTCAACACAGTCATCGAGGCTGTAAAACAGATGACTGGCTTTAATGCAGCTTCCAACAGGTTCACAGTGCCCTCAACTGCACTGAAACTGAGGCATTCTCTTGTGAAAGTGTCATGTATTTTGCAAGGAGAGGCGCTGCGTCAAGAGAATCCTGATTTAAGAACAAAGCACAGCAATTTAACGAGTTAATTTCAATGGAATGGTCAACACTTGTGTCATCTAATGCCCTGAAAACACTGTATCAGAAGAAATGGAATATGCCACAAATACTGCCTTTGTCAGAAGACATCAAAAAGCTCCACGACCATCTGAGAAACCTTGAGATAGTCCACAAAAGAAATCTCAATGATCAGCCAACACAACATTCATGGAGTCAACTCTCTCAAGTCACTCTGACACAGCTCATACTGTTCAATCGCCGTCGTGCAGGAGAAGTCTCAAGAATGGAACTCAAGACATATTTAGAAAAGGAGCACACACAGCATGCACGATGAAGTTTTGGAGAGCCTTTCAGCATTTGAAAAAAAACTTTGTGAGAATCTCACCAGATAGAGATACGGGGAAAAAGGGGCCGCAAAGTGCCTGTGCTGTTCACAAAAAATATAAAAGAGTCTGTGGATCTTCTGATTAAAACGAGAAGAGGCTGGAATCTCCTCCACCAATCCCTACATTTTTGCTCGTCTATTTTTCGGATCCCAAGAGAGCATTCGTGGATGTGACTGCTTAAAAAGGTTTTGCAGAAAGCTCTGGAGCTCAACAACCACAGAATCTCACCTCAACCAAACTACGGAAGCATGTAGCTACAGTTTCACAACTCTTAAACCTACAAAACAATGACTAGACCAGCTGGCAACGTTCATGGGCCATGACTTGGACACAACAAGGAATATTACAGACTGCCTGAAGAAACACTCCAACTGGCAAAAATCAGCAACTTCTTCTTGCTCTCCAAGGTGGGATGAGCAAATTTAAAGGGAAATCCCTAGAAGAGATTACACCAGACATCAACTGTAAGTAAAGAATTAAAATATGCACTTTGAATTAAATAATGCAATTTGTTAGCAAAAAATAAATGTTGTGTTTAAATATTTTTGAAAACATTTTGTTGCAGCTGGAGACTCCAGTGACTCAGATGCAGACGTCCAAAACTGAGGAGCGGTTAACAACAGTCAAAAAGGTAAATTTTTCCACTCCCGTGGTAAAGAAAAACATCTGCATTTAATGAAGTTTTTAAATTATATTGTTTTAATCTGATGTAAACTTTTCATTGCCACATATATTTTTTTCAGAAACTTCCAAGGTTGATCACTGCAAAGTGAGACCATCATCCAAAGCGACTGAGGGCAGTAAAAGGGCATCATGTCCATCAAGTCCAAAAGGGTATGTTATTCAGTTTCCATAATATCCTGTCTACAAAAAAACTTGACTGTTATTTTCTAAATTTGGTGTTGGTGATTTTTATTAATCAATTCATTCATTCTTTTCTCTCATTTTCTGACAGGAAAATCCAAACGGCAATGGACGGAGGCAGAAAAAAAGATTCTCATTCACCATTTCAAGGACTCCCTAAAAGAAATGAAGATCCCTGGGAAAGCAGAGTGTGAGAGATGCTTGAACGACAATCAGATCCTAAGGGATAATGGAGAAATTGGAAAGCTGTAAAATATTTGTACATACAAAATAACAGCTGTGAAGAGGACTTTGTGCCAAGAATGACAGCGACCATGTATTCTTTGGCATAATCACAAATATTATGAAGCATCAATGTTTTGTCCCTGAAAGCTGACAGCTTCTTTAATGGAGCATCGGTGTTTTGGGCTCCAATGCTGGTAGCTCGCATAACGAGCATTAGCATTTTATGCCTGAAAGCTGATAGTTTACATTATGGAGCTTCAGTGGAAAGGACACAATGTCAGTAGTCCATCTAAATTGAGTTTCATACTGATTTTTGAAATGTGACTGTTGCTCAAACCCAGCGGTCAAGGCAGAGGGCTGCTCATCCTGAGTCTGGTTCTGCTAGAGGTTTCTTCCTGTTAAAAGGAAGTTTTTCCTCTCCACTGGTTGCCAGTGTGCTTGCTCAGGATGGAAAATGTGATAAAGTAATATTCACTTTATCGCATTCTTCTGGGTTTCTTAGATTTATAAAAATCCAAAACAACTGTTTAAGTAAAATAAACTTTGACTGAAAATACAACTGTTCTACAATTGTGGATTTTTTTTCTTCAGTTTTACTGGAAACTAAATGTAAGGAAGTTCTAAATTTACTGAAGGCTTGGCTGGAAATAACTGGGGTGCAGATAGATCTAGAGCTTGGAAACAACAGGAAAGATCTAGTGCTTGAAATTCAACATAGCTATTTAGATTGTATAGAGGCAATGAAAGGGCAGATAAATGAGCAAAAAGGGCTTTAGATCAGGAAATAACAATTACAATACCGATTGGGAAAAGGGAAGGAAAATCAATTATTAAGAATAAAGAAATGGAAATATGGCAAAAAGGTGGAATGAAGATAAGAAAGAAAGGAAATTATATAAATACAGAAGTCAATATTAAGTAGAAATATTAAGGAGAGAAATAGAAGGGAAGAAATAATAATGATTAGATAAGATAGGGCATACATATTTAAATCATACTGAAGAAAACGTAGAACATGTATTGATAAAATGTAAAACATGGTGGACAGATCAAGAATGGAGTTTGAAAGGAATACCAGAAAATGATGGAAATATATATATATTGGATATTGCATATTAAGGGTAGCATTATTTATTCATCTTCAAAATACAAATTAAAAAATAGAATCTGACTGATGTAAAATTCTGATGCTACACACTCGTGTACAGTAGTGGCGGTATGCACCTTAAAGTTGCTTGTGATTCGCCATAATAGAAAAAATAAAAAATAAAAATAAAAAATAAAGCGCCTGTCTCGCCGCCATTCAATACGACACTCAGGAGGAAGATGACTTGTACCGGTATGTTTTTTTGAACCAGGCACTGTTTGGAAAGAAAAGTTAAGTGTGCTGCTTTGACAGCATTTTTCTTTAATGTTTATGTATATTGTGTTTACGGACATTTTAAGTTACTTGTAACTGCAGCATATTCAAAGGCTTTTATTTGAAGAATCCGGTTTGAGTAATTTCCGGTTGTTTTTCTTTGGGCTGCAGCAAGCATGGCTGAGTATTGTTCACTTTCCTTCCTGTTTTTTTCTGGTGTTTTTCTGTCATGGTTGTGTCCTTTTCTAATTTTAATTGTGTGTCTTTAAATGTTAGGGTCTGAGAGATGATGGTATTAAAAGAAAATCAATATTTCTTTTTTGCAAAAATACAAATGCTAACTGCATATTTTTTACAAGAAACTCACTCTATTAAGGCAGATGAGAACTTCTGGTCAAATCAATGGGGGAAAAAAATTTTTTTTATCTAGTTCAGCGTGTAATCCAGTGCCATCCACGAGAAATTACATTGAAGCAATGCTGTAAGTTACATTTTCTGTTAAGATGCATGTTACTTAAGATATATCTGACGTTATTTTGTGAAAATAACGTTAATTATTGTGATGAATGTTTTATCATCTATATAGTTTCCTCAACTATAACTAAGATGTGTATTGTTTTGTACTCTTTTTGCCTGCAGTTTTCGCCGCAGTTTGTGATGAAGGATGTCAACAGTATATGGTCAAACTTACTTCACGACTCCATCTCGTCATTTTGCTGTGGTTTATCTCGGTGTTAACTCAGAGTTGCTACACTTTGACAAGAACACTACATTAAGGTATATTATTTAAAATTAAAAGTCTTTCCGTGTGCCAGCTATTGATCTGACTCTGTATCGCAATCTTTGGCGGATAGTTGCAGCTGGAGAATATGCAAAAATAGTACAATAGGAATGATCATTACCCAATTTTTGTTAAAGTAGAAACAGGTATAGAAGAAGAACAGGTAGAAGTCAAGGGAAATGGAGATTTGGGGATACAAATTGGGAAAAATAAATTAATAAGTAAAGTTAATATGTAAATGTTGATATAAAAAACCAGTAAATGAATTAAATTTAGAAATTAGTAATAGTATCGCTAATGCAGCACAAACAATCATACTAGAAGTAAAGATGTTAAAAAAAAAAAAGATAGTTCCCCGGTGGACTTCAGAGTGCTCAGTAGCAACTAAAATAAGGAATAAGGATTTTAAAACTCTCAAAGTTATTTGCTTCCAAAATCTAATAAATTATAAGACAACACAAGCAGAGGTTAGGAAGATTACAGGAAATGCTAAAAGGGATTATTGGAAAATATTGTGAATCATTAAGGAAAAATACTGCATTAGACAGGTTTGGAATACCATTAAGAAAATATCAGGTAAATCAAAATAGTAATCCTGATAAAATATAATGGTAACAATGTAATAGATAATTAAAATAAAGCAGAATTATTAGCAAGAGTATTTACTAAAATACATAGTAGGAGAATCTTAGTAGTAAAGAAAAAAAAAGGACGGGAAATGACGTTAAAGAATCACAATGAACTGCTACATAATGATGAAGATACGAGAGTCTTATAAATATGAAATTTTCTTTAATAGAATTAAATAGAATATTGTGAAGAAGTTTTATTCATATTAAATGATGTTCCTTTATGTATCATATAAATGTAATATTTTTTGAATCACAGTCAAGGTGTTTTTCTGTGCAGCTGGGAAAGGTGTACAAACTAATGAAACATGATGTGTCTACTGAAGTAAGTTTCCCAGAGTTGCTGAACTTCCCAGACAGTTATTTGGGAACTCGCTGTTTTTTATCGGAATGATTTTAAAAACAAAAAAAGAAAAGAGAAGCAGGAAATCCTGTTGTCCACTTAAGAGGACAAATAACACTGAATGCCAAAGAGTTGCGGACGTGTGACTCTTCTGCTGATTTGTAGCTTTACTCCGTTAGTTTCTAAGTTGTTGATGTTTATTTTAAGTTTATTTTTATTTTTTCATGAAACCTGCACTGCTGCAAAAACCTGCAGCAGCACGTAGTGCAGGTTTTTATAAAACCTGCCCTTAAGTGAGGTTTTTTACTCACTTAAAAAACCTCATTTAAAAACCTCACAAGTTTTTAATACATCGACAGTTGCTTCTGTGTGCCCCATGATGAAAACAGAAATGTGTCATAGAAGAAATTTTACATGTTAACTTTTTACAATCTTTGATACATATTGACTGCACTCTGCACCCGCTGGACTGGACGGATGGACGTCCTGTTTATTTTGTAAATATATATGTTTTTGTTTTTATTCTGTCTGGGGGGCCACGTCTTGATGTGGGTCAAACTGTTTTTGTGATGCTGAAAACATTCACACTGAAAAAACACCAAATTCTACTGAATTTTGCAAAAAAATTACCTGTTTTTCTTTTTTCCTCTTTCAGATTTATAAAACTTAAAGACAAGAAATGCAAGTCTGTTTTGTCTTTCACAAGATGCTACACTCGCTGATTTGATGGCAATGCTCGGCGGCTCCCAAGAGACCGGCTCTCAGCTGAACCGACCCAATCCAAGCTGGAACCTGCTAACTGATGCCTTCTGAGAGAAATTGCACTCCATTTGTACTTTCAAAAACATTTGCAGATCCAACATCCTCTTTCATTTGTACTGTATGTGTGTTGCTATTGTCATAGACGTGGCCTAAACGTACACTTTATTGTAAATTACTTTAACAGCTGGTATACAGATGGAACGATGAGTATTTTATTACCTCAGAGCATCACTATAGAACCCCTCGCTGTAAATGCAATGTTTTTTTGTTTTTTTTAGAGTTAAAAAAAACTTGAGGTTTTTTTAAGTGAGTAAAAAAACCTCACTTAATACGTATGTCAGCTTCACGGAGGTCAAAACCTTCATATCAGGAAGCCTTCGTGCACAGATTTCAAAAGTTGTGTGAGTAGGATGGAACTGAACTACTTAGTGCTCTGTTTGTGCCATTAAAATTTGTGTTAGTTCAGCATTGGTTTCTGAAATATCAAAAATTATTTCATCCAGTGTTAACCATTCCCCCATGTTGCTCCCAAAGTGGGCAACTTTGTTAGAGCAGCTTTCCTATTTGAGATATCCAATATAATTTGACAGTCAAAAAAGAAACCATGTTGAATTGAACAATGAACTTTAATAATTCAAACAATAACACCAACAAACAGTGTCTTGGAAAGTAATTGCTCCTGTCTTGAATATAAAACTCCTTTCATTTGAGACTTATACTGTGGCCCTGAGGTGCAAACCACTTCAACATCAACGAAGCACAATTACAAATTCAAAAATCAAAACTAATTATTTAATATATTGACTTCAGGCCTAGTTACAAAACCACACCATTCTTCTAATGAATTTCATGCCTAGATTTTGGGTTTTATCTTGTACATATTTTTTTTCATCCTCTGACTCTGATATCATAGCCAGACATCAGAGTCAGGCTATGATTTATTATTATTATTTTTTTTTTTTTTTTAGCAAAATACAAGAAAAAGTCATTTTATTAAGAAGAAAGCTGTTAGGGTTCTAGTTGTCTAGTGGTTAGCAGCACCACCAGTGGTGGCAGCAACTGACAACTGGATCCAATGGATCCGGCTGATGGGTCATCCTCCCAAATGGCACCTCGCGGATTATGCTTCACAGCTTCATTCTCGCCATTTTGGATCATTCACAGACAATTCTACACGGGAGCTGTTCCTGCGTCTTTAAATTCCAAGCTGAACCCATAACCATTGAACGAAAAACCAAACAATATGAAAAACAAAACAATAAAAATGTTGCAAAGTTTAACATGGATTCCTTTCCTTTTAAGTTATGTAGGCTGCGTGTTAAGAAAAAAAGAAAAAAAGTAACATTCATAGCTAGCAACGCCACAATTTCAAGTAATGGAGGCAGGATACTTCCGGACACGGTTAATGAAGGCCCTCAAAGCTGAATTCATGTTGCCCGGCATAGTTTGTTGTGGCAGGAACTGCATGAGCATTCAGGGCTGTAAAATAACCATTTGACGTCTGGAGCCATATGCTTCCATTTGGCCCATGCTGACCATTGGAGTCTTAGAGTATGGAGATAGAAAGTGTTGCAAAGTGGCATGTTGCAGAAGCTGTCGTGTCTGGCTTCTCCTCTAGTCCTTTTCCCAGCATGCTGCAGTATGGAGCTCCTGGGCACCATAGCCATATTGCCTTGACACCTCCTTTGTAGCCTTGGAGCCTCAAAGAACCAGGAAGATTGTAGAAAAAGAAACATGAGGAGCCTGAGACTGGAACATGAAAACTTCACTGTTGTTTTTCACATGAGGCTCCTCGTACTCAAGGAGCCACAGAGTTTTAAATGTAGCAAAGTCCTATTTGTTGTTATGTATAAAATGTGAAATAAGAATGTACATTTTGAAACAGTGTGCTTTGAATTTACACGTTCTTCTTAGAAAACAAATACAGATCTTTACATCAAACTTTTTTTATACAAAGACTCTTATAATGTTAATAAAAAACATTGCAATTTAATGCCTCAACTCGTTTTTTCAGACTCTGCAGTTGTGAAAAAGATTTTTTAAAAAAAGGAAAGATGTTTTGCTGACAAGAATAAATTGTTTTTTATTGCCCCCCCCCCTCCCCAAAAAAAAACCCACCTACAAAACTCAGTTAAATGTGATATTTAACCTACAAACTCATCCAATGTACATTAACCAACTGGGCCCTTCAAAAACCCGGTTAATAAAATTTAACCTACTTTATGCAGTCAATGCAGTCAGTATCAATACATTTGCAGCACTTTCAACCAATCATTAAATCGCAATTGATTACATTTCAAATCCAACTCTAAACAGGTATTGTTTTTAGTCGAAATTTAAAGGAAGTCAGTGTTTCAATGGATTAAATGATAGGAAAACTTGGATAATGTGTGAGATTTCAATATTGATTTATTAAAACAAGGACAACACAAATGACTACAGATTTTGCAGATGCAAAGTAGAAGTTTATATCCAGCAATTACTGAACCAGCCATAATTACTGGTACAAGTGAAACAGGTTTTTTTTTTAAATCAAATTGGGGTATCAATTGTGAAAAGTGTTGTAGTCAGTTCGCTTCATCCTTTAAGATGTATTACCTGTTTTTGGCCAACATACTCACGACGGCTGTGGAGGTTCAAAGATATACGTACCAAAAGCAGATATACCAACATGGTTCCAGCTGCCTAACGGTTAAGAACTCCGGCGTCTCCCAGCGACAGAGGTTAGGTTCCAGTGGAACAATAGGTTCCGCTGGAACCTATTGTTAAATTTATTGACTTCTTTTTTAAGTTAAGTCTTTAGTGTTTAATTTAAAACAGTACCAGCTCCAGTAGCGGGATCAGCAGCAACACATGGCTAACTGAAGAATAGAGTCAATACTTAGGCTATTTGAACCACATGGTAAAATAAAACTTTTTTTTTAAAAAAATCAAAACTTTATTGTTCAAAGTTTAACATGACATCAAGCATGTTAGGCAGATCAGAGGAACAAAATATCTACATAACTTCATTTTCTTCTAGCAGAATTTATCAATCCTGTGGTCATCCAGGGTTCTAAAGTATATTTTTTTTTTTGCAAGATGCTAAATTTTGAAAAGTGTTGTTGTCAGTTTGCTCAAATTGTTTTTCCTATTTTTAGCAAAAAAGTTACGTTTTTGGTCGACGTCATTATGTAGATATTGATCACCAAAAATTGGGGACACCAAACATGGAGTTCCTCTGGATTCAATTTTGGGACAGTTACTCTTCATCATTTATATTAATGATCAAGTCCACTCTTTAACATCAGCAAAACCAATTTATTTGTTTAGACAAAAAATTTTTTTACCAAAAACTGATCATATGAATCTTAAAATTGAAAATGAAAATAATGAACTACAAAGTTCCTGGGGGTCTTCATATAGAGTCCTTAAATTTTAAACATCACATAGAATATCTACTAACAAAGTTAGTAAACAAATTTGTTTTTTTCTTTGCATTATACAGATGCACGTATCTATTTGCGAAATTCGGAACGAAAAGAAAATTCTTCGGTTCTGTATGAAGACAAATATTGCTGTCCCCTTTGCTCATACAGGGCCGATGAGTCTTAAAGGTACAGAACCACATAGCAACAACTGCTATGGTTCAACGTAACTGTACGTAAAATTACACTTATGTTTTTTTACATACTTATCAGTTTTCTAGTGCTTATATTTTATTTTAGTTTTAAGGTTAATATTTTTTAAATATGTTTTTGTACACCAATGTTACATTTCTGGAAAGCCTAATATTTTTTATAAACCAACAACTTTTTTTATGACCTAACAGCTGTCATCATAAGTACCCAGAGATGATACTGTAATGACGAGCACACTACTTCAATGTATTTTTAGTAACTGTGCAGCAAACTACACATTTAAAAGTAAAAAGTATTTGGTGAAATGGCTGTTATTAATTACTGTTTTACTGAATATAGTGTGCAACGTAATATTACGCATTTATTTCAACAGACATGAATGAAAATGATGTAAAAGAAATCTATCTATCTATCTATCTGTCTATCTGTCTATCTATCTATCTATCTATCTATCTATCTATCTATCTATCTATCTATCTATCTATCTATCTATCTATCTATCTGTCTGTCTGTCTGTCTGTCTGTCTGTCTGTCTGTCTGTCTGTCTGTCCTGTCTGTCTGTCTGTCTGTCTGTCTGTCTGTCTGTCTGTCTGTCTGTCTGTCTATCTATCTATCTATCTATCTATCTATCTATCTATCTATCTATCTATCTATCTATCTATCTATCTATCTGTCTGTCTGTCTGTCTGTCTGTCTGTCTATCTATCTATCTATCTATCTATCTATCTATCTATCTATCTATCTATCTATCTATCTATCTATCTATCTATCTATCTATCTATCTATCTATCTATCTATCTATCTATCTATCTACCTATCTACCTATCTATCTACCTATCTACCTATCTATCTATCTATCTATCTATCTATCTATCTATCTATCTATCTATCTATCTATCTATCTATCTGTCTGTCTGTCTGTCTGTCTGTCTGTCTGTCTGTCTGTCTGTCTGTCCTGTCTGTCTGTCTATCTATCTATCTATCTATCTATCTATCTATCTATCTATCTATCTATCTATCTATCTATCTATCTATCTATCTATCTATCTATCTATCTATCTATCTATCTATCTATCTATCTGTCTCATTCATGACAAATGAGAGAAGTAAAGATACTTAATAAAAGGTCATTTGCTTCTTTATCTAGAGTGTAAATGCCGCCTGATTCCATCTGTCTGGGGACTTGTGTATTCCCAGACCAGCCAACTGTGGACCCTGGTTGTTGCTGTGACATGGGCTCATCTGATGGAAACACAGATATCTATCTTTCTGTCTGTAAGCCTGCTTTGTTTTATCTTCTGATTACTGAACCAGTCAGAATTAGTGTAACTGCTGTGGTAATTTTTTAACATATTGACTTCAGGCCTTGTTACAAAACCACTCTGTTCTTCTAATGAATTTCATGGAACAATTATTAACCGTACATATAAATTGTGTCCATTTCAAATACAAGATTTTCAACATTAAACTTTACATAGTTGTCTCAATACTACGTGGCATGGCTAAAGTATAATTAACTCCCCAAAAAATGTTTGCCAGTGTTGTTTCTTAGGAGGAAGTTGTTGACACAATAGAAATCAAAAGCACTTGTAGAGAGTTTCCAAGTTTAAAATGAGCATTTTATTCTTAAAAGTAACAAATAACTTGTCCAATTTGACTTCACTGCCATTCTGCAGTTAACAATGCACCATTGCTGCTAATGCTACTAGACTTCTGGAATGACAAGACTGAGTAAAGCGACAAATAGAGCATCAAATTTACTAACACTTAATTTAAAGTAAAAGAAATCTATCTATCTATCTATCTATCTATCTATCTATCTATCTATCTATCTATCTATCTATCTATCTATCTATCTATCTATCTATCTATCTATCTATCTATCTATCTATCTATCTATCTATCTATCTGTCTATCTGTCTGTCTGTCTGTCTGTCTGTCTGTCTGTCTGTCTGTGTGTCTGCAAAGATTAGACACTCTACTTTATCTCACCTAAGTAACATTAATACTAGCTCTCTTTGTCAGTCTCTCTGTCTGTAAAGCCCGCTTTGTTTTATCTTCTGATTACTGAACCAGCAGAATTACTGTTACTAGTGTAAATGCTGTGGTAATTATTTAACATATTGACTTCAGGCCTTGTTACAAAACCACTTTGTTCATCTAATAAATTTCATTGAACAATTATTAACCTTAAAAACTAAAGTCAATGCTGCACAAATGTGTCTCTCCCAAAACACCTTGTTGAACAAAACAGGATTGCAATGCATATATAAAAACCATTTAGCATTTTATTATTAACAGAACTCCATTCAAAAGTGGAATCTATCTGTCTGTCTTATTCATGATGAATTAAGAAGTAAAGATACTTAATAAAAGGTCATTGGCTTCTTTATGTGGAGTGTAAATGCCGCCTGATTCCAGCCTTCTGGGGACTCGTGTCTTTCTAGACCAGCCAACTGTGGACCCTGGTTGTTGCTGTGACATGGCTCATCTGATGGAAACACAGATATCTATCTGTCTGTCTTTAAAGCCTGCTTTGTTTTATCTTCTGATTACTGAACCAGTCAGATTAGTATTACTGCTGTGGTAATTATTTAACATATTGACTTCAGGCCTTGTTACAAAACCACTTTGTTCATCTAATGAATTTCATGGAACAATTATTAACCGTACATATAAATTGTGTCCATTTCAATGCTAGATTTTCAACATTAAACTTTACATAGTTGTCTCAATACTACGTGGCATGGCTAAAGTATAATTAACTCCCCAAAAAATGTTTGCCAGTGTTGTTTCTTAGGAGGAAGTTGTTGACACACTAGAAATCAAAAGCACTTGTAGAGAGTTTCCAAGTTTAAAATGAGCATTTTATTCTTAAAAGTAACAATAACTTGTCCAATTTGACTTCACTGCCATTCTGCAGTTAACAATGCACCATTGCTGCTAATGCTACTAGACTTCTGGAATGACAAGACTGAGTAAGCGACAAATAGAGCATCAAATTTACTAAACACTTAATTTAAAGTAAAAGAAATCTATCTATCTATCTATCTATCTATCTATCTATCTATCTATCTATCTATCTATCTATCTATCTATCTATCTATCTATCTATCTATCTATCTATCTATCTATCTATCTATCTATCTATCTATCTATCTATCTATCTATCTATCTATCTATCTATCTATCTATCTATCTATCTATCTATCTATCTATCTATCTATCTATCTATCTATCTGTCTCATTCATGCAATTAAGAAGTAAAGATATATAATAAAAGGTCATTTGCTTCTTTATCTAGAGTGTAAATGCCGCCTGATTCATCTGTCTGGGGACTTGTGTATTCCCAGACCAGCCAACTGTGGACCCTGGTTGTTGCTGTGACATGGGCTCATCTGATGGAAACACAGATATCTATCTGTCTGTCTGTCTATCTTTCTGTCTGTCTGTCTGTCTGTCTGTCTGTCTGTCGTTCTGTCTGTCTGTCTGTCTGTCTGTCTGTCTGTGTGTCTGTCTGTGTGTCTGCAAAGATTAGACACTCTACTTTATCTCACCTAAGTAACATTAATACTAGCTCTCTTTGTCAGTCTCTCTGTCTGTAAAGCCCGCTTTGTTTATCTTCTGATTACTGAACCAGTCAGAATTACTGTTACTAGTGTAATGCTGTGGTAATTATTTAACATATTGACTTCAGGCCTTGTTACAAAACCACTTTGTTCATCTAATAAATTTCATTGAACAATTATTACCTTAAAAACTAAAGTCAATGCTGCACAAATGTGTCTCTCCAAAACACCTTGTTGAACAAAACAGGATTGCAATGCATATATAAAACCATTTAGCATTTTATTATTAACAGAACTCCATTCAAAGTGGAATCTATCTATCTGTCTCTCTGTCTGTCTGTCTGTCTTATTCATTACAAATTAAGAAGTAAAGATATATATAAAAGGTCATTTGCTTCTTATCTAGAGTGTAAATGCCGCCTGATTCCATCTGTCTGGGGACTTGTGTATTCCCAGACCAGCCACTGTGGACCCTGGTTGTTGCTGTGACATGGGCTCATCTGATGGAAACACAGATATCTATCTTTCTTCTGTAAAGCCTGCTTTGTTTATCTCTGATTACTGAACCAGTCAGAATTAGTGTAACTGCTGTGGTAATTTTTTTACATATTGACTTCAGGCCTTGTTACAAAACCACTCTGTTCTTCTAATGAATTTCATGAACAATTATTAACCGTACATATAAATTGTGTCCATTTCAAATGCTAGATTTTCAACATAAACTTTACATAGTTGTCTCAATACTACTGGCATGGCTAAAGTATAATTAACTCCCAAAAAATGTTTGCCAGTGTTTTCTTAGGAGGAAGTTGTTGACACTAGAATCAAAAGCACTTGTAGAGAGTTTCCAGTTTAAATGAGCATTTTATTTTAAAAGTAACAAATAACTTGTCCAATTGACTTCACTGCCATTCTGCAGTTAACAATGCACCATTGCTGCTAATGCTACTAGACTTCTGGAATGACAAGACTGAGTAAAGCGACAAATAGAATCAAATTTACTAAACACTTAATTAAAGTAAAAGAAATCTATCTATCTATCTATCTGTCTGTCTGTCTGTCTGTCTGTCTGTCTGTCTGTCTGTCTGTCTGTCTGTCTGTCTGTCTGTCTGTCTGTCTGTCTGTCTGTCTGTCTGTCTGTCTGTCTGTCTGTCTGTCTGTCTGTCTGTCTGTCTGTCTGTCTGTCTCTGTCTGTCTGTCTGTCTGTCTGTCTGTCTGTCTGTCTATCTATCTATCTATCTATCTATCTATCTATCTATCTATCTACTATCTATCTATCTATCTATCTGTCTCATTCATGACAAATGAAGAAGTAAAGATACTTAATAAAATGTCATTTGCTTCTTTATCTAGAGTGTAAATGCCGCCTGATTCCATCTGTCTGGGGACTTGTGTATTCCCAGACCAGCCAACTGTGGACCCTGGTTGTTGCTGTGACATGGGCTCATCTGATGGAAACACAGATATCTGTCTGTCTTCTGTCTGTCTGTCTGTCTGTCTGTCTGTCTGTCTGTCTGTCTGTCTGTCTCTGTGTGTCTGCAAAGATTAGACACTCTACTTTATCTCACCTAAGTACGTTAATACTAGCTCTCTTTGTCAGTCTCTCTGTCTGTAAAGCCCGCTTTGTTTTATCTTCTGATTACTGAACCAGGCAGAATTACTGTTACTATGTAAATGCTGTGGTAATTATTTAAATATTGACTTCAGGCCTTGTTACAAAACCACTTTGTTCATCTAATAAATTTCATTGAACAATTATTAACCTTAAAAACTAAAGTCAATGCTGCACAAATGTGTCTCTCCCAAAACACCTTGTTGAACAAAACAGGATGCAATGCATATATAAAAACCATTTAGCATTTTATTATTAACAGAACTCCATTCAAAAGTGGAATCTATCTGTCTGTCTTATTCATTACAAATTAAGAAGTAAAGATACTTAATAAAAGGTCATTGGCTTCTTTATGTGGAGTGTAAATGCCGCCTGATTCCAGCCTTCTGGGGACTCGTGTCTTTCTAGACCAGCCAACTGTGGACCCTGGTTGTTGCTGTGACATGGGCTCATCTGATGGAAACACAGATATCTATCTGTCTGTCTGTCTGTCTGTCTGTCTGTCTGTCTGTTGTCTGTCTGTCTGTGTGTCTGTCTGTGTGTCTGCAAAGATTAGACACTCTACTTTATCTCACCTAAGTAACATTAATACTAGCTCTCTTTGTCAGTCTCTCTGTCGTAAAGCCCGCTTTGTTTTATCTTCTGATTACTGAACAGGCAGAATTACTGTTACTAGTGTAAATGCTGTGGTAATTATTTAACATATTGACTTCAGGCCTTGTTACAAAACCACTTTGTTCATCTAATAAATTTCATTGAACAATTATTTAACCTTAAAACTAAAGTCAATGCTGCACAAATGTGTCTCTCCCAAAACACCTTGTTGAACAAAACAGGATTGCAATGCATATATAAAAACCATTTAGCATTTTATTATTAACAGAACTCCATTCAAAGTGGAATCTATCTGTCTGTCTTATTCATGACGAATTAAGAAGTAAAGATACTTAATAAAAGGTCATTGGCTTCTTTATGTGGAGTGTAAATGCCGCCTGATTCCAGCCTTCTGGGGACTCGTGTCTTTCTAACCAGCCAAGATGGACCCTGGTTGTTGCTGTGACATGGGCTCATCTGATGGAAACACAGATATCTATCTTTCTGTCTGTAAAGCTGCTTTGTTTTATCTTCTGATTACTGAACCAGTCAGAATTAGGTAACTGCTGTGGTAATTTTTAACATATTGACTTCAGGCCTTGTTACAAAACCACTCTGTTCTTCTAATGAATTTCATGGAACAATTATTAACCGTACATATAATTGTGTCCATTCAAATGCTAGATTTTCCAACATTAAACTTTACATAGTTGTCTCAATACTACGTGGCATGGCTAAGTATAATTAACTCCCAAAAATGTTTGCAGTGTTGTTTCTTTGGAGGAAGTTGTTGACACACTAGAAATCAAAAGCACTTGTAGAGAGTTTCCAAGTTTAAAATGAGCATTTTATTCTTAAAGTAACAAATAACTTGTCCAATTGACTTCACTGCCATTCTGCAGTTAACAATGCACCATTGCTGCTAAATGCTACTAGACTTCTGGAATGACAAGACTGAGTAAAGCGACAAATAGAGCATCAAATTTACTAAACACTTATTTAAAGTAAAAGAAATCTATCTATCTTCTATCTATCTATCTATCTATCTATCTATCTATCTATCTATCTATCTATCTATCTATCTATCTATCTATCTGTCTGTCTGTCTGTCTGTCTGTCTGTCTGTCTGTCTGTCTGTCTGTCTGACTGTCTGTCTGTCTGTCTGTGTGTCTGCAAAGATTAGACACTCTACTTTATCTCACCTAAGTAACATTAATACTAGCTCTCTTTGTCAGTCTCTCTGTCTGTAAAGCCCGCTTTGTTTTATCTTCTGATTACTGAACCAGTCAGAATTACTGTTACTAGTGTAAATGCTGTGGTAATTATTAACATATGACTTCAGGCCTTGTTACAAAACCACTTTGTTCATCTAATAAATTTCATTGAACAATTATTAACCTTAAAACTAAAGTCAATGCTGCACAAATTTCTCTCCAAAACACCTTGTTGAACAAAAACAGGATTGCAAGCATATATAAAAACCATTTAGCATTTTATTATTAACAGAACTCCATTCAAAAGTGGAATCTATCTATCTGTCTCTCTGTCTGTCTGTCTGTCTTATTCATTACAAATTAAGAAGTAAAGATATATAATAAAAGGTCATTTGCTTCTTTATCTAGAGTGTAAATGCCGCCTGATTCCATCTGTCTGGGGACTTGTGTATTCCCAGACCAGCAACTGTGGACCCTGGTTGTTGCTGTGACATGGCTCATCTGATGGAAACACAGATATCTATCTTTCTGTCTGTAAAGCCTGCTTTGTTTTATCTTCTGATTACTGAACCAGTCAGAATTAGTGTAACTGCTGTGGTAATTATTAACATATTGACTTCAGGCCTTGTTACAAAACCACTCTGTTCTTCTAATGAATTTCATGGAACAATTATTAACGTACATATAAATTGTGTCCATTTCAAATGCTAGATTTTCAACATTAAACTTTAATAGTTGTCTCAATACTACGTGGCATGGCTAAAGTATAATTAACTCCCCAAAAAATGTTTGCCAGTGTTGTTTCTTTGGAAGAAGTTGTTGACACACTAGAAATCAAAAGCACTTGTAGAGGTTTCCAAGTTTAAAATGAGCATTTTATTCTTAAAAGTAACAAATAACTTGTCCAATTTGACTTCACTGCCATTCTGCAGTTAACAATGCACCATTGCTGCTAATGCTACTAGACTTCTGGAATGACAAGACTGAGTAAAGCGACAAATAGAGCATCAAATTTACTAAACACTTAATTTAAAGTAAAAGAAATCTATCTATCTATCTATCTATCTATCTATCTATCTATCTCTCTATCTATCTATCTATCTATCTATCTATCTATCTATCTATCTATCTATCTATCTATCTATCTATCTATCTATCTATCTGTCTCATTCATGACGAATTAAGAAATAAAGATACTTAAAAGGTCATTTGCTTCTTTATCTAGAGTGTAAATGCCGCCTGATTCATCTGTCTGGGGACTTGTGTTTCCCAGACCAGCCAAGAGTGGACCCTGGTTGTTGCTGTGACATGGGCTCATCTGATGGAAACACAGATATCTATCTTTCTGTCTGTAAAGCCCGCTTTGTTTTATCTTCTGATTACTGAACCAGTCAGAATTAGTGTAACTGCTGTGGTAATTTTTTAACATATTGACTTCAGGCCTTGTTACAAAACCACTTTGTTCATCTAATGAATTTCATGGAACAATTATTAACCGTACATATAAATTGGTGTCCATTTCAAATGCTAGATTTTCAACATTAAACTTTACATAGTTGTCTCAATACTACGTGGCATGGCTAAAGTATAATTAACTCCCCAAAAATGTTTGCCAGTGTTGTTTCTTTGGAGGAAGTTGTTGACACACTAGAAATCAAAGCACTTGTAGAGAGTTTCCAAGTTTAAAATGAGCATTTTATTCTTAAAAGTAACAAAATAACTTGTCCAATTTGACTTCACTGCCATTCTGCAGTTAACAATGCACCATTGCTGCTAATGCTACTAGACTTCTGGAATGACAAGACTGAGTAAAGCGACAAATAGAGCATCAAATTTACTAAACACTTAATTTAAGTAAAAGAAATCTATCTATCTATCTATCTATCTATCTGTCTGTCTGTCTGTCTGTCTGTCTGTCTGTCTGTCTGTCTGTCTGTCTGTCTGTCTGTCTGTCTGTCTGTCTGTCTGTCTGTCTGTCTGTCTATCTATCTATCTATCTATCTATCTATCTATCTATCTATCTATCTATCTATCTATCTATCTATCTATCTATCTATCTATCTATCTATCTATCTATCTATCTATCTATCTATCTGTCTCATTCATGACGAATTAAGAAATAAAGATACTTAATAAAAGGTCATTTGCTTCTTTATCTAGAGTGTAAATGCGCCTGATTCCATCTGTCTGGGGACTTGTGTATTCCCAGACCAGCCAACTGTGGACCCTGGTTGTTGCTGTGACATGGGCTCATCTGATGGAACACAGATATCTGTCTGTCTGTCTGTCTGTCTGTCTGTCTGTCTGTCTGTCTGTCTGTCTGTCTGTCTGTCTGTCTGTCTGTGTGTCTGTCTGTGTGTCTGCAAAGATTAGACACTCTACTTTATCTCACCTAAGTAACATTAATACTAGCTCTCTTTGTCAGTCTCTCTGTCTGTAAAGCCCGCTTTGTTTTATCTTCTGATTACTGAACCAGTCAGATTACTGTTACTAGTGTAAATGCTGTGGTAACTTATTTAACATATTGACTTCAGGCCTTGTTACAAAACCACTTTGTTCATCTAATAAATTCATTGAACAATTATTAACCTTAAAACTAAAGTCAATGCTGCACAAATGTGTCTCTCCCAAAACACCTTGTTGAACAAAACAGGATTGCAATGCATATATAAAAACCATTTAGCATTTATTATTAACAGAACTCCATTCAAAAGTGGAATCTATCTGTCTGTCTTATTCATGACGAATTAAGAAGTAAAGATACTTAATAAAAGGTCATTGGCTTCTTTATGTGAGTGTAAATGCCGCCTGATTCCAGCCTTCTGGGGACTCGTGTCTTTCTAGACACCAAGAGTGACCCGGTTTGTTGCTGTGACATGGCTCATCTGATGGAAAACACAGATATCTATCTGTCTGTCTGTCTGTCTGTCTGTCTGTCTGTCTGTCTGTCTGTCTGTCTGTGTGTCTGTCTGTGTGTCTGCAAAGATTAGACACTCTACTTTATCTCACCTAAGTAACATTATACTAGCTCTCTTTGTCAGTCTCTCTGTCTGTAAAGCCCGCTTTGTTTTATCTTCTGATTACTGAACCAGGCAGAATTACTGTTACTAGTGTAAATGCTGTGGTAATTATTTAACATATTGACTTCAGGCCTTGTTACAAAACCACTTTGTTCATCTAATAAATTTCATTGAACAATAATTAACCTTAAAAACTAAAGTCAATGCGCACAAATGTGTCTCTCCCAAAACACCTTGTTGAACAAAACAGGATTGCAATGCATATATAAAAACCATTTAGCATTTTATTATTAACAGAACTCCATTCAAAAGTGGAATCTATCTGTCTGTCTTATTCATGACGAATTAAGAAGTAAAGATACTTATAAAATGTCATTTGCTTCTTTATCTAGAGTGTAAATGCCGCCTGATTCCATCTGTCTGGGGACTTGTGTATTCCCAGACCAGCCAACTGTGGACCCTGGTTGTTGCTGTGACATGGGCTCATCTGATGGAAACACAGATATCTATCTTTCTGTCTGTAAAGCCTGCTTTGTTTTATCTTCTGATTACTGAACCAGTCAGAATTAGTGTAACTGCTGTGGTAATTATTTAACATATTGACTTCAGGCCTTGTTACAAAACCACTTTGTTCTTCTAATGAATTTCATGAACAATTATTAACCATACATCTAAATTGGTCCATTTCATATACAAGATTTTCAACATTAAACTTTACATAGTTGTCTCAATACTACGTGGCATGGCTAAAGTATAATTAACTCCCCAAAAATGTTTGCCAGTGTTGTTTCTTAGGAGGAAGTTGTTGACACACTAGAAATCAAAAGCACTTGTAGAGAGTTTCCAAGTTTAAAATGAGCATTTTATTCTTAAAAGTAACAAATAACTTGTCCAATTTGACTTCACTGCCATTCTGCAGTTAACAATGCACCATTGCTGCTAATGCTACTAGACTTCTGGAATGACAAGACTGAGTAAAGCGACAAATAGAGCATCAAATTTACAAACACTTAATTTAAAGTAAAAGAAATCTATCTATCTATCTATCTATCTATCTATCTATCTATCTATCTATCTATCTATCTATCTATCTATCTATCTATCATCTATCTATCTATCATCATCTATCTGTCTTATTCATTACAAATGAAGAAGTAAAGATATATAATAAAATGTCATTTGCTTCTTTATCTAGAGTGTAAATGCCGCCTGATTCCATCTGTCTGGGGACTCGTGTCTTTCTAGACCAGCTTACTGTGGACCCTGGTTGTTGCTGTGACATGGCTCATCTGATGGAAACACAGATATCTATCTTTCTGTCTGTAAGCCTGCTTTGTTTTATCTTCTGATTACTGACCAGTCGAATTAGTGTAAATGTTGTGGTAATTGTTTAACATATTGACTTCAGTCCAAGTTACAAAACCACAACATTCTTCTAATGAATTTCATGGAACAATTATTAACATGTTCCTATTGCAGATCTTGTTATTAATTCATGCCATCATTAAATGGCATTCAAATATTATTCATTGTCAAATTTGGCCATAATTAAACTTTTTGGTATATTTGTATTCAAAAGTATAAATTAAATAATATCATTCAAGTTAAATTATCAATTTCTTCAGAGTTGAAGTAATCCAGTGTAGTAAGTAAATACTATTTCCATCAAAAATGGGAACAGTCAGTTATATTGCAGTATGTAAAGGTCCTCTTTGACACCTAGACGTCACTCAGGTCCCCTCTTGGCAATTTCTTTAAAAATGAATAAAAGTCAAATTTTCAGTGATATTATAATTAGAGCTTTAAAGTAAATTTTTTTGGACTTCAGCTTTCTCAACAAACTAGAAACAGAAGTCCCCTCTTTGCAGGATAGACTGACAGTAGCTCGCAGTACTATTGGTAAGTTGGGTAGTATGGGTGTGTGTGTGTGTGCGTGTGTGTGTGTGTGTTGCCATTTGAGAAAAGTTTTGCCCATGCTGCACATCAATCAGTCAGGAAACAAACATCAGTTTCTGTGTTTCCTTATGTCCGGCATGCGGTGAAGTGATGACAGCAGTCGACTGGAGGATGAGCAGGGAAAAAAATCGGTTGGGGGATTGACTCGCGTGTGTGTGTGTGTGGTGTGTGTGTGTGTGTGTGTGTGTGTGTGTGTGTGTGTGTGTGTGTGTGTGTGTGTCTGTGTGTGTGTGTCTGTGTGTGTGCGTGTGTGTGTGGGGGGGGGTGTGTCTGTGTGTGTGTGTGTGTGCGTGTGTGTGTGTGTGTGTGTGCGTGTGTGTGTGTGTGTGTGTGTGTGTGTGTGTGTGTGTGTGTGTGTGTGTGTGCGTGTGTGTGTGTGTGTGCTTGAGTGCGTGTGTGGGTGTGTGTGTGTAGACACTGTGGAGAGAGGCAGAACAATGAGAGGAAGAATTTTGAAGGAAAATGCTATTGGAAACAACAAAAGGGAAAAGAGAAGTAATGTGGGAGAGGCAGAAGGGGAGGAAGAGGAAGCAGGGATGAATAAATCAATAGTGCATGGTTGTGGAATGGAGGGCCGCTGGCTGCCAGTGTCTGATTGACGCCTCGCCTGCTAGGGGGTGTTGCTGGGATAATGCTCATCCTCTCTCTCCTGGTGTTCCTGACACCTTTCTGCACCTCCTACTTCCTGCTCTTACCAGTAAACCCCACTCCACCAGGTGCGCCTCTCAACCCCTCAAGCCATAAATTGTTGCTGAGTTTTTTTCTCTAATGGTTCCCATATCTTTTTAATGAATTCATCTATACACAAAGACATTAAAATTTTTTCCTTGTATCAAGAAAATGTATTTTTCCATCTTAAGCCATTTTAGTTTCATGCATAAAAAGAGTTCAAATCGATTTTATTCTTAGTTTAAACATAAATTTTCTTTCAGTGCTTCAACAGCTTGGGCCTTTTGAATTGAGTGATTTATAATTAAGAGGCTTTTTTTTATTTTAGGACCAGAAGTTGCTTTTACAATAAACCAGCTACTGGCTAAGAGGTGTTGCCACATCCAGAGCAGAAAATGGAAAAAAGTAGAGCTGATTCAATATATGGTTGGGAGAGGGACTAATAGTCTCAATTAGAGACAAATAAGTGCAGAAATAGGAGAGAAAAGTAAAGTTTGAAAAGTGTAAAGTGTAAAAGGAAAACAGTAAGAGAGAAAATTGACTTGGCTGCCCAGGGAGACATCCGACTGTAACTTCCTTCTCTCCTTTCTGGTCAGTTTCACGTTTAGTCCGAGTTCATGAAAAGAGCGAAGCTTGTGACACAGAGCACAAATTCAGGCAACACAGTTTCGCATTTCGCCACGAGATTGCATTTAGTGATAACAACCACATTCACAGTTCACCCACTGACTCGCTGCTTATTTGTGGAGCTGCCATTCATAACCGTGACTCACAACTGCTGGGAAATCGTGTTGAATAATGTCATGCAAAAATAACACCAGTCAAATTAGGAACAGAGCAACAAGACATGGAAAAAAAATTATTTTAAAATTGTGAAAAACATTAGATTCTTAATGACTTAATCATTTATTCATTATCTAAATTGAATATGTCCATTAAACTCAGTAGAATTGAGTATTTAAGCTACGTTTCATATATTTTATATGTTAAAATAATATCCTCATTTTAATAAATGGTCTGTATAGTACATTCCCTTCAGATTTTTACTGCAAATTTTTCTAAAAATTAGCCGAAAACATTGGACTTGAGTGATTGCTGCCTCAGTCATAAGTTTGCAAAAAACCACAAAATCTATCACAAGATCCTGGATGGACTGATCAGTGTGAAAAGAAGTTCAATTTTTAAAACAAAAACACGCCTATTGAATGCTATTGAACAGCTATTTGTTAATATTTTACCAGTTTAATGTGCTTTATTTACAAATTTCCGGATTCAGATTTTTGATTTGGCCCAAAATGAAAACGTGTTTGACTCTACTGGTGTTAGAGATGGAGTTGAGCAACTCAGTGTAGAGAGTATTTCAACAAATATGCAGAAAACTAAATGCAAATATAGCAGGGAAGGCACATCTGGTAGAGATATTGTGCAACCAAGCAGGCAGTGAAGCAGATTCAGGATCATCAATATGGATCAATTGGTTTCTCCTCATTAGCACTATCACACTATCCTGTCAGTTCTCCTGGGTGGTTGGCTAGCAATAATTTCTAAGCAGGGACTTGGTTTACAGTCAAAGAGCAATGCAACACATATTTCTCCCACTCCTGTCTGACTTGGCTAGACAAAGTAATTGCTTTTTTCTGCCCCGGTGAAGTGTTTTACCTGTAGTTTTCTCAGGTCCACAGCTAGAACTACCTTTCTAATCAGAAACTCTCCTTCTGTGTGGCGTTACGCAGAAATAATGAGTTAATCATGGGCATAGGAAAACGGAGGGGGATTGCTAATTACGGAGTTAATGCCGTGGAAAGAAACCGTGGATCAGAAATTGAACGGCAGCCTCCCTCAGGTGAGAACGTGTTGATGGTGTGCACATCTGCACCTGCCCGTCCATGTGGACAAACACGTGTGAGAGTCTGTAAGAGGTTTAATACGCACATGCAAAAACACGTGGGCATATTCCCGGCACGTGTGCCAAGAATATGAACATTTAGCCTCTCTGGGAAGTAAAGACTCATTATGAAGCAGATGCCTCACAGGCCCTCATAAGCAGCGCTTAATAGGTCTTACAAAAACTCATCAAGGGGTCTCCGCGCTCCCACACAAGCGCAAACTTGGAGCTGGCAGTTGGTTCACCTTATTACACACAGAGGATTCTCATCTTCACAATCAGAGGCAAAACTAAATCGGGGGGATTGCTTGAAACAAAATGCAAAATAAGAACAACAAAGCAGAAAGCTGGATTCCTACAAGGAGGAGTTCACTGCAAGTACAAGTGCAGCTCCAAAGATTTGAATATTGAGATGAAGGTTAATATTTTTGTCATTTGTTTCAAAACTCATATATTATGTAGATTCATGAGATAAATCTGCATAATACATGAAAATATTTCAGGTCTTTATTTCTTGGAGTTTTAATGATGATGGCTTACAGACTAAACTGTAAGCCAGTTTTCCAGCAGACATTCATTAAGCCACTACAAGTCTGACTTTTCAAAGGGTGAATATCAATGGAAAGTTGAGTGGACGAAAAACCGTGACATAGAACAACAATAACCAAGGTCTGTATGAATACTGTACAGCACTTTGATGCAGTGAATATCCGTTTTTAAAGTGCTTTATAAAGCATCAGTGCAGACAATACAAGCTTTTGATGGAGACAATATTTCCTGATGTTTGTTCGACCTCCTGGAAGAAAGAGTTCAGGAAGAGTTTGAGGAGCACAACAACCAGTTTCAGGTGTTGACTTAGCGTCAGAAACCTCCAGGTCTGACTGTATCTGTAGAACCAAACCTGAGATCTACGACGTTTACAATCCAAAGAGACACTTTTACTCTCGTCTAGCAAAGTGAGACACATTTAGAGCTACAAATGTTGCATAATATTTTTAAAAACTTTAAATTTTAGATAACAGGGAATATGATACAGTTTTTTTAAAAAAAAACAAAGCATGATTTGTCATAATGTTATGCCAGACATTAAATACATTTTGTATTTAATCTAAGTGGAAAGGAACACGATTGAATGATCAGCATTCAAGTCAATTATTCCTCACCAGAGAAATACATTGACCACATGCTGACAGCAGCTTGTTTTTTTTTTCCTCTACTAATGTTTCGCTCACCACCTGCAGCTGCTGTTAATTATCATCAGAAATGCAACATCCTTTCCTTTCCCGCTAACCGCCTCTTAAAGCTACAGTGTTTAACATTGATTTTTAAAAATATGCTTTTTTTTTCTCAATATTTGGTAAAATTGTCACTGTGGTGTGAATGTTTAATATGAGACAGATAATCTGTGAAAAGATCAATCTCCTCCATTTCCTCCCTGAGCTGCTATTGCCGTCTGAAGACAATAAAGGGGGATGAGCAGCGCCACACAGTTTGATTGACAGCACTAAGACCCTCCGCCTGGCTCTGATTGGTTGTTTCCAGTTGGAGGAAACAACCAAAAAAATCAAAGGGGTTTGATTTTTTTCCAAAATTTTCCGTCTCATACCTCTAGAAAGTCACATACTGCAGCTTTGACTTAATCAACCTGAGTAAGCCCTTCTTCTTCTGCTGATTCTCTCCTTCCTGTGATCCACAGATGGCAGAGAGACAGACCCATCGCTTCCATTGACAAGACAGGAGATTGATACAGCGGCAGAGCTGCAGGGCGTGTCCATGTCTGCCCCCCTGTGGCAGGGATCACTGGCATGTCAGCTGCTCTGCCTCCGGTACGTCGCGGCTGCAGATGCTGCTCATTCAGAGGTTAATGTTTTTTGGGTCAGAGTGAGGCAAGCCAGCTATCCAATTAGAGTAGAACAGATTAGGGGAGCGTTTTACATCGCAAAGCAGGGCAGCTACCAAGAGTTTCTTACTGTGAAAATCCTGTTGTTGTTTTCTGTGGTTGTCCGTCTCTGGCAGGCGTATTGTGAAACCGTGTTCACGGGAGCCGCCTTAGGAGCTTCTGGCAGGATGTCCTGTTTACAAAAAATAAAAAACAGCCAGAGAGTCACAAACTCATTCACACTCAAATTCATGGTCACATTTTTCTCCGAGTCCAAACCACCGATGGTCTGAATGTGTAAAAGTGTGTAAGGTCACATCCTGATGAGCCCGCAGCCGAGAGTTCAAATTCAATTACATCTAAATGCAGCCATTTGCCTTGGAGAAGTTATTTTTATGACTATGTGTCTCCGGGGCAACAGGCTAATGACACTCATCTCACAGTCTGGTGGCATCCAAATCCATTACGCTGCCTAACCCGTGGCATTACAAATCTGCTTGTCATCATCCAATTTTCTTCCTGTAAATTGCCTTTTCATTCCACGAATAAAATGCTCCACGTTTGTAAAATAAGCTGCGAACGGATTACCAAAGTAATTTTTAATATTCGTGGAGACAATTACACATCATAAAATGTAACATGGCGTGCTCTGACAATCATCCATAGATGTGGGTGGAGAGAATGTATGCGAAAAAATATTCATGGCTTCTTTTTATTGGAATTGTATGTGGTAGAAAAATGTGAAACACGGCAAACGTGAAAGGACAAAAGCCAAAGAAAGTGCAGCATACAACACATACAACCTTTTACCTTTTACCCAGGTAACTGGAGGAGCTGCAGAAATTTGTATTTGATTGTTTGTTGATTGTTTCTCTTTTTATTTGCTTAGACTTTGCATTTTAGTTTGTCCATTTATTCATCTGTCATGTCCACTTTGTGCTCCTTCTTTATGGGAGAAACAAAGTCTTATCCAGTGCAGCTATGCATATGATTCTTTTTTCTTTTTCTTTTATTTTACTTTAAATTCACCAGCAAAAAGCTCCCCTCATATCAATGACAGCTGTGCATTTTATTCTAGAAACGTTTTCTTCAGTTTAACAATTTAAAACATATTTACAAACCTAATGCAGCAGCCAAATTCACCATTTATTTTGAGGCCAAAATAAATGTTTTTACCTTTCATACTAAATTCATTTTCCTATCTGTGAAGCACGGTGGAGGCAATATGATTCTGTGGGGATGCTTTTATTCAGAAGACTGAACTAACTACAGTGTGATTCTGGAAGATAAAGACAATCCTGATACAGGAATTAACTCAGAGAGGAAAATGTCTTTAATAGATGATAAAATGATTTAACACATCAAATTCTGGGCTGGATTCAAACATGATCAGCGTTTATTCTCCCCTAATTCTCTTTCTTGTTTCCCTCCTGAAAAATAACAGCTTTGAATTTATTTCACACCACATTTTTTCCTTGGCAAAACTAAAACTGCCTTCATTATTTCCTGTCTGTGTTTCCTTAAAACCCAACAGGAGTGGATTTGCCTTTGTTATTCCACCTTAACTGCAGTTGGTTTAATGTAATATGGCATTGTGACTCCATGGAGAAAAACCTCAGTGCCTCAGCATGCTGAGGTTGGTTCCCCCATCTGGGCTCAGCTATTATGCAGCCATATTGTACAAGAGGGAGGAAGCCAGAGCGCAGAGGTAGCACATCCCCCACTGGGCTTCTCTCCTGCGTCCTCTTCACCTTTGCTCTGTGACTTAGATGTAACTAATCTAATGTGTACAGTCTGCACACCAGGGCTTCGTTTCTCCACACACACCATATGCCGAGATGAAAGGGCAACATAAGCTTTGCTGCCTCTCACACGGTCTCGTGTTCGCATTGGAACCGTCGAGACGATCCAGGCTTGAGGCCCGTCACACGGCCAAACGAGCAGGTTAACGAAGGCCAGCAAACAGGGCAAAAGTCCATGAGATTCCACTTCCTGTACCGGCACCTACTCCTCAGAGCACATGTCCTCACACATCCCGCTCCTCTGGGAGTCGACTTTTCATTTTCTTTCTTTTCAAACGAGGAATTTGTTTAAGTAGTTTGCACTTAAACAGCCATTCTACATCCAGAAAATAAAATATTCCAATTTAGCAGATTTAGTACCAGAAATGTCTTTAATTTTAAAGGGACAGCAATATGTATTTTCCAGGAACATATTCCCATTTTATAGCTCATCCATGTGACTATGTTACCTTCAGTTGCTGTACATATAAAATATGACTTAAAAGAAATTTGACATTGTAATTTAACACCTTGAAATTGGGCGTTTGTCTCCTTAAAACTGAGTCATCACAACATGGCTCCTCTATTAATCTTTCTCCATGTTTTTACCAGCGTTTCACTGATAAGTAGCTCTTATAATGAGCTCAGATGATGCGCAGTTCCAGCAGTTGTTTGCTAATTGGTGCTGGCTAGTCTGAAGGATCTGACCAACACTTTAAATTGCAGCTAAATTGTTGAATAAATACATATATAAGGTCAACAACAAAGACATTTCTTGTTTTTAATCTGTTATTTTGGTCATTCAAACATCAGATTGGTGCAAAGAAGAACGGCTTAAACTAACTAAATATAGGTGACTCAGATTTAGAGGTGGATCAATACTTACGTCAATGTGATTTTCCATATTTATATGAGTAAATTATGCCTTTTTTCACATTACTGTAACGAAGTACTTATTTGCTTAATTTTGAGCAAAGACATAAATTTAGCACAATTTGGAATAATGAAGTAACATATCAAAACGTCGAGAAATAAAACGCTGTAAATACTTTCTGCTGGTGTCCATTTTAAGGACGAATGGGAAAAGCTCTGCGGACACCCCTAACTCACCGCCAAAGAATATAAAGTATCTGCGCTGTATTATTTTCTCATTACTGTCCAAGCAGGCTACACAGAGAAAACATCATGGCTGTCAAACTGGCGACGCTTGAGTGTTATGTATGAGGGTCTGATCTGCTCCCAGGCTCTGCTGCTGCTGCCATTCAGGAGAGAAAACACTGAGCATCCATGAAAATATGGATATATATACATCCATGTGTGTCTGTTATGTCAGACACACATGGAGCCCTGTCATACAGCTGATGGGTTCATTTGACACTCCCACACATTCTGGAGGATGTTTGTTTTTTATTTTTTACTATCAGAGTAGAGAACTGAGCAGAGACATCTGGAGTTAGGCATCAAACTTCCAGCATCTTTTGGTGCATTTTTGAATGATTCATATATTAATTTTCTTGCTGAGTGTCAAAACTGTCTTAAAAGTGAGTCAGCGTACATAATTATCAAGCGTCTTCAGATTAAGACATCTATGTAGTGTAAAGTAGTAACAGATCATCAGTGCTGTGAAAAGATCGTGAAAGATTCAGTTTGTCCTTGTAAGAAAGTTTCTTCCAAGATAGGTCCAGGAAAGCTGATAATCTTCCACAATATTGAACGTTGCAACAAGTTCAACCTGAGGTTAGACAGCTGAAAAAAATCTATTCACTACATGTCAAACCAGCAAAAGAGTTTAGGGATACACATTTATCACACAAGCATGACCAAGGTGAAGAAGTTTGGGCAAACTGGCCTTTTCCTGTTTCATTTGCAGTTTCCTCTCAAGCTGTTGGACTCGTTTTCTCCTTTCTCCACGCCGTTATTTTTCTATTCTTGAGCAGTTATGAGGCGTAACTGCAAGCTAAAAGAGGGAGGGAGGTAGCTGAAGCGACCAGCCTCGCTTAGCTAACCAAAATCCGTTCCTCTGCCTACATCCCCCAGAATGCCATGCAGTTCTAGATCAGTGTTCAGTGAAATTATTTAATATTTTATCAGACATTTCATGCGTGTATCGTGATGTACATTGTTACTGATTTATTGCCCAGCCTTACATCAGAATCGGCGACTCAGGAGTTTGAATAGTGAGAGTGAAAAGTTATCAGAGGTTTCTGAAAGGTCGCTAAATAAAGCGACAAAGTTTATAAGTAAGCAACATCCCCAGACTTGACCACGCCCCTCAGCGTCTCTTTGCTCCGCCCACTTTGCTGACATTTTTCACACTTGTCAGGGGCCAGCGTTGAATTTCAGTGACACACCAAGAACAAATTCATATTTACAATAACTAAAAAAAGAGAATGGAGCTCTAACTTTTTAAAAAAACGAAGTTAATTTGTAACCTGTAATCGCTTGTTCAGTTGTGTCTGATCGACCTGGACTAACCTGAATGAGGTGTTTGGTTTCCACAGGAACAGGTTTTCCCTCTCTCATGCTGTCAGTGAACCAGCTGATGTCCAACACATTCACTGTGGAAAGATCCGACAACGAGCGACCCCTGAGCCACGCCCAGAGGGAAGAGGACTGGCTGTCCTCCGACACCACATGGGTCACCACATCGCTGTGAGGAGAGGAACAAATCCAGTCAGAGCGTCTTCAGGTTTCCTACATGTCATTTCAGACACTGAAAACATTCTGCATAGGCCAATCCTCCAGAGTGGCTGTATTAAGTATTTTACAGGCACATGGTGCCATTTTATAGCAGTCGAGTAACTATTATTCCTTCAGTTGTGGTAAAAATGTTCTAAATGTCAAGAATAACTTAAAATAAGATCGACTTTGCAATTTGACGACTGGAAGTTGGACCTGTGTCCCTTTAAGAATCACCTAGTCTTTCTGACACTCTGCCTCAGAATACTTCTCCATGATACCGTTTACAACAGTTCTTACTATAGCTGGACTCACAAGTAGTTTTTCTGATAAGCTCAGTAGATGTTTGCTAACTGCTGCTGCCGCTAGTCTGGAGGAGCTGAGTGGGGAATCAACACTCCAGGTATGTTTTTGATGAGAGACAAACTTTATAATATGATATAAGTTGATTTTGCATCAAACCTCTCCTTAAATTTTAGCTGATGTGTAAAATAATACGATGTGTTTTGACACCCCAAACCTTAAAAATCAGTGTGAAAATCCAAATAATAGCAAAACGGCTGAACTGATGTTTAGTTTCACACAACAAAACTTTGAGCCAGACTAGAAAATTAGTCTCAATATAAACAAATATTACAAAACCCACTCAAATTTAAATTTAAAGTCAAATTAAAGACAAAAAGCTTCTGAAATGTTCATAATTATAACCCAAAACTTGTTTCTTTTACCAGATATTTATGAGTTTTTTTTGTTTTTCAAAAATCTACGCCACTCATTAATTTGATATTCTTGAACCAGCAATAAAAACAAAGGACCCAGCTTCTCAAACACACACTGAGTGTACTGGGTCAGTCCCAGTATAACCCATTAGGGTTGAATGATCCATCATCTCTCTTATTTAGTCTGGCTCGCTCCCACAGAACCAAACACACCACTCCAGACGGACGGCGCCTCTTTTGATATCGGCGTCATCATTATCCGGATGGTCAGTATCAGTATCACTGGGAACAACATGCTAAATGTGAGCATTAATTTCAATATGATCCTCTGCATAAGTACCACCAGAACCCCATGTGCACATAGGAAAAAAACACATCATTATCTTGTTTACCAGAATAACATAGCTGTTGTTCATTTTGATTTAAGTGTTTCTACCCTGTGACTGGAGGAAAACTTATTAAGTTACAAAAGACAAAAGATTAACAACTTCTTTCATTTGAAAGAGTTAAAAACTTTGGATCAGATTTGGCCCATGACTTCCTGCAAAAACACAAAATCTTACCAAGTACTTTTTGGTCTGGTTTTTAGGGCAAAAGTATAAGTACACTTGAAATAAGACAAATCTAACTTACAAGTAACTTTTCAGCAAGAAATAAGTCAATAATTTCATAATATTGATGAATAAGTCGCTGTAAGTCAATTTGCAAATGGAACATTGATCACATATTGTAAGTTATAACATATTTTCCTCATTTTAACACAACGTGCATCTCCATCAAGAGTGAAAGAACACTGGGTAAACAACAATCAGCTCAGTGAATCCCTTCACACTTTGGATTTGAAGTTATTGAACCACAGCCCTCTTTCATCTCACCAGAGACATATTGGGATGTGCTGCACCCAATCAAGGCGTTCGGTCATGTATAATTACCTCAAGCGTGAGCCTCCTTTTCCTCTCTTTTGACCCCTGGGAGTAATTGGTAAAGACTTTAGGCTGCACCTTGATTGGCCACAGCTCTACCAAAGCTAATCTTCTATCTGCTCAACAATCAACTTCTTTTCCTGAACTAAATGTCAAATTTATTCAAATCTCAGAATGTTTGTTTATTGGCCAGATTTTGGAAATTGTTTTTGATTAGTCTAACATTTCTTGATGAACTTCAGCATAGCCAGTATTACACATTAAAGTTATTTTTGGAGTCTCTAAAAATATTTTGATGAGGTTTTTCTTCACATTAGACTCAATAATCATTTTCTGCAGCTTCTTCTAAGCTTCTTGCCTGCAGTGTAGTGCAAGGTCCTGTTTTGGGCCCTTTATAGTTCTGTTATATTTTCTTCCTCTTTAGCACCATGTACTCAAAGACATTTATTATTAATCATATGTGGATAATATTATCTTTAAAGCCCCACGATGCTTCAAAGCAATAACTGTTGGTATGGATAGTTAAACTTTTAGAGGTTGACCAGCTGAGAATTTTGATAATTTAACTAAATCCATTTTTTATTTGTACTTTTTTTCTTTTCGTAACTGAACCGAAACAAATTCCTCATCACACCTACATATTAAATTCAAAGTAGACCTGAACTACCTCCCATGTTATTTTTCCTTCTTAAAACTTTTTCCTTACCTTGATATCTAGTTGCCTCTCTGTGTATCATGCATTATGTTGACAACTTAACAGCTAAAATCAATAGTTAGATAAAAAAATAAAAAAACTATATCCCAGTCTAATTTCACCTCTTTTCTATTGTACATAATCCCCTTCATCTTATGAGACTCGCTGCAAGTACCGAAAATGCTAATATTAATAAATCAATATGGGATTATTACTTAATTTACTCCATTATACAAGCTTTGATTCCTCGCCAAAGGAACTGAAACATAAAAAAGAAACAGTAGGAAGTAGCGGGACTGAGTCTGGCTAAAGGCTCCATTTAAGAGCAGGCAACTCACAGCAGGCAGGTTATTTGCATGTTGGAGCAGAAAAAGCTTCAGTTTATTTTCTACTGAAGTGACTAATCTAAGTTCCCTTACATTAGATTCTGATTTATCTCAAGAGTTATTTCAACGTACAATCTGGTTTCCAGGTAAATGCTGTTCCAACTATTTAAATTAGTGGTATTTTGAACAATGTAGGTACAATTTTCATTCATTTTTAAAAGGTTTTCTTGGAAACTGCGCCTCGAAGGCGGGGCGAGGCCCAACCAGGCGTTTGAACGGCTGACTGATTGCCATGGTGATTAAATAATTTCACACACATGCATTTCTCAAACTTTATGTTTTTGATAAGGGAATGACATCATGACATGACGTAAAGCTCAAAAAGTTGCTTTTATATCAATTCAATACTCAAATTATTTTTTCAGAATCCTGAAGCAAAATCCATTTCCAGACGTTTTCTCCTTCTGTTAACGCATTATTTCTCTTTTCCAGCAAGTAAACATACATCCATTTGACATATATGTGACATGGTTTAATTTGAACCATATTCAACATGTAAAATTTGTCAAAATGTGCTCCTTGGATTCATTTTGTTTAGTTTCTTCTGATATTTATTGGTGTTTTAAGTCGTGATGCTGCTCTCAGCATTTAGCTCCTTCTGTTGGTTTGTATCTGTGGTACATTTTACCATCAGCTCTGTGTTTTCTTGAAAAGTATGTTTTAACATATATTTTAGACAAATTTAATAAAATACAGAGTTCCGCCAGTAACTTTGCTATACATTGTAAACGCATTTAACTGTTATCAATGTCTATTTTAGGTATTTAACTGCTGCTAACTGAAGCTTTGCATTTTCTTTAATGTAAAGGGGCAGAAGCAGCTGGACTGATGTTAACCACAAACTTTTTTTCCCCTTTTGTTAGAATAAATACAGAGAGTCTGAATGCATCAACCTATGAACAGAGAACGATTACATATTTTATGTTTCAGTTAAAAAGACTTTTTGTCCTAGAAAGAAAGAAATCTGTCCACATCCAGAGAGCAACTGGCTTCACAGATTCAGCCTCATCATCCATGCGTGGTGGTGTCACATCTTTTATGATGACTGACACGAAACCTTGTTTTTAGTCCAGAAAATGTGAAAAAATAAAAAAGAGAGAGGGAACACAATTCAACGATTAGCTCAGATTAGTAGCAAAATGTGAATTTTTTTACTACACTGTTTTAGTTTAGTATGACTGCTGGCACAAGACACCAAAACAGCATGTGTGAACATTTGGGTTACTCCCATTTCTGAAGCGGCCCATCGGTCAACCAGGAAAAGCATGTCGATATTTGGACGGACGTTCATGTGCATCGGACCTGAAAGGCAGAGCAGCGGGGAGACGTGTGTGTCTGCTGCGCAGCGTGTCAGGCCATATGCTCAGGCTGTCTGCCTACAACGCGCACAGGACCAGACAGGGAGGTGCTGCTATCAAACTGCAGCTGATATCAGTTTGGTGAGCTTGCAGGATTAATGTCAGTTTGAGGCAGGCGGCTCCACTTCCTGTCGTTGGTTTCAAACGAGTGTATCAAGCCGAGTGTAACCGTAGGAACGCTCAAGCTGTGTTTCTGGGAATGCTGCCATGACCAGGCTGGCAGGAACGCGAAGAAACGTGTTCAAACAATCTCTTCCTCACACATGCACATTTAATGTAGCACTCACTGTGTCTGGACGCTTTTAATGAGTCTATTTTCATTCATTTTTATTTATCCCCTTCCTCTAAAATGAAAGCGAAGCTGCAAAAGCTGAAACCTGAAGTGTAGGCTTTGCAAAAGTGTCGATATTTTAAAAAAAAAGGAGGTGGCTGCATCCAGAGTATCAACCAGCCTCAAAGGAAAGCGACTCTGAAACGCGGCTGATTTCAAGCAGAGGACTTCTGCTGCGCTCGCAGTCTGTGATTTGAAAGACACTTTCATTGAGAGAGGGAAGAAACGAACGGGGCATGCTGCTTCCATAATTACCACACAATGGAGGATTCATCGCTCCAAGGAGCAGCCACACAAAGCTTTTGTTCTTAAGTGTGACTTGGCATAAAAATGTGTTACCAAAGTCATTTAAAAAGTTGGGGTTTTTTGCGCTTTGTTACCTCTGTTGTGCTGTTTTCTTACTGCCAGCAATCTGCAGATGGTCGAGTCAATTTCTGCTTTCTTTTTGTGCAAAGATTTAAGGGTCCATGAAAATATATCAAATTTTAACCGGCTGCACTTTCAAACCACATGCAATTTTTGGTTTAGAGTTCTTTACATGCACAGTTTCAGAGTTTTTCTATGGCTGAATGGGCACAAAAAGAGCAAAGCTCCAAATGTAATGGGCATAATGCGCATTTCATCCCAACGTAATGAAGAAAAGACAACCACGTTTGTTGATGATCTGCAGAAAGGAAGGAAAATTGGACTGTTTTCTTTAGTAACTCAGATTTAATGTAAAATGTGGCTAATGTGATTGCAGCGCTGTGCATCGCAGTTTAAACTCTCAGGAAGATCTTTATTATGAATAATGAGGACTTTACTCTGAATAGAGACCTTTCTGTCTTCTCCCAGTACATCTGTTTTTAGACAGACATGTGGATTGTCGTCTCTATTTTTGGTATTTTTCTCAGACTTGTGTCTCTGTCTACCTGCTTCTTTTCTTCCCTCTGCAGAAACAGGAAGTCGGTGAGCTCCTGTTGTGATATGGCGACTAATATAAGGCTAAAAAAAGCTGCACCACCTCACATGGCTTTCTGTAAATATTTGTAAACATGCAATTACATTTACTTTTGTCAAACTCCAATAATCGTTTGTGGGTCAGTTTAAGATTCTATGTCTGTTAAGAAATGCACTTTATTCATCACGATGGTAAAAGCGCTTATGTTAGTCAACCAAAATGGCATTTCTTTTGCTTTTGAGTTTTTTCAAATATTCACTGCAACAAGCATTTCTCATAATTACTTTAATCTAGTGAGAGAAAAAGTCTGAGGAAAACAAGGTCAATTATGACTTAAAAAAAAGTTAAAATTCTGAGAAAAAAAAAGTTCATTTTGAGATTAAAACAACTTCCTGAAGGATTGGTGTGGATATGTTCCTGCACCTTTTTTTCTTTATGTGCCTTTATCTATTGAATATGTTGTATTCAAAGCATTAACAAACAGGTAATGTCTGAAGAAAAGTCTGAATAAAAAAAATATCAAAATTTTGACATTTTGAGAATAAGGTCAAAATTTTAAGGGAAGAAAAGTCAAAATTTTGAGAAAAACATCAGAATTTTTCATTTTCTAATCTTCTTGTAGGTTTTATTGATATTTTAGGAAAATATCAATAAATATGTGTAGAGAATTCTGAGGGTTCTTTGTCATTTCTGTGATAATGCCGTATTTTTACTCAAGGTTATCATACAGTGGGAATATCATAATGCCCCATGACTCCATAATCCTCCATAATTAGATCTTCATGAGGCATCAGTGGCACTGTCACTGGCTAATTAGATAAAAACGACACAAAAGCAGAAGCTTGTAACAAAAGATAAGCCCTAAAATATCATCTCCATAAGCCTGCCTACTGGACCGACTGACGGAGGCCTTTAAATTATTTCAAGGTTAGGAAATGCCAGGGAAATCCATCAGATTTAGAAAAGCTTCACACTAGGAAAAAGCTTTAGGGCCAGACATCAATAACAAAATCTTTTTTTTTTCCAACCTGAGAACGTCTTCCACAACAAAGCCCTTTGACCTGGCCAGCTGGGTCAGAAAGCTTCTCCGGCTGCGGCCCATTTTCCTCTCTACCAGGAATATTCTAACATCCTGGAACGTCGCCTCTTCACGCCTGCAGAAACTGTCCTCTCCTGGTTTCGACCTCTTCTTCGGACGGGGTGCGGCGGGTGCGTGAAGCATCTCTTTGGGGATGAGCTGCACCTCTGGGAATTTCTGCTGCTGTTCAGTTGTTGTGTGCAGCTTCTGTCTGGGAATAACGGCCTGTTTGGCTGTGGCACAGTTGGTTATTTATGTCTGGTTGCTCTCTGGGACGGCGTTTCAGTTGAAACAAAGCTGCTCAGAGCCAGGCTGAAAAGGCTTCTGGCAACAGGTGTTGAGGATTTGGTGTTTACCAAAAGACCACCTGCCAAGATTGACTGATTATTAATACCAGAGGAGAAGAAAATACTAAAACACTCTGCTGGTATGAAGTTGCTCATTTCTAGTAAAAGCTGTTCGATGGGGAATGGGTAGAAACAACAATGCCATAAAAAAAATTCCTCTGTTTTTGGTAATTTGTCAAACTTCAAGGTTCAGTATGTAACTTTTCTTAAAATAAACAGCTCTGGTAAATATTAAGAGCCCATTTAAAAATGATCAGTTTCTCTCATTTTACTGTTTCAAAGTATATATTCCAGTAAAATTAACATTATTTTCTTACTGACAACATGTCTCCGAAATTACAAGCAAAAAATTTGTATTTATTAGTAGAAAATGAGAAAAACGAAAGATATGCAGTGCTTTTATACCTCAAATAATGCAAAGAAAACAAGTTTACATTCATTTAGAAACTACAATAGTGATGTTTTAACTGAAGAGTTTAGGAACCAATATATGGTGGAATAACCAGGAGGTTTCCAATGGGGTTCACTGCAGTATTGCTTTTCCAGAGCTGTATAGTATTTACATATTTGTTAAAACAGATAATCTGCAAATTTACACTTGCTCCCCGAACTAGTAGTGCCATCTGAAAAAAATCAGAAATGCAAAATGTATTTCCCATAAGTAACCAAATCAAATTTATCCAACTGAATATTTAGCCAAATTCAGAAAATAAAGTCAATTCGGATGGACAGAATTTGTATAATTCTCAAACTGCTGTTCGGGGGCAACACAAACTTAGTCCAACGGTCACAAGTGGCCCCCAGGCGGCACTTTGGACACCCCTGAATTAAACACAAAACCTGTGGGCTGAGTGAAGAGCAAAGAAAAAAGCTACTTGCTAATAATGACTAGCATTGGTTTTAGCTGTTAGGTTGTCAACATAACGCACTAACTGTTAAATGTACGCCTGATATACAAAATAAAAAGGAATGTAGTGCTTTGCTACTGATTGTACACACTACCACAACTATACAACTATATAAGTCTGGGAAAAAGATTTACTTAGAAACAAAAATAACGAGTGAGATGGAAGCAGGTCAGTTATGCTAGCTTGACTATGACAACCTTAACATGTACATGCGCTGTGGAATTCAGTGTGTTTCAGTTCAGTTAAAAAATAAAACCAGGCGACCTAAACACCAACGCTGATAGATCAACAGTAGAACAGGTGTGTAAATTAGCTTATGAACCACTGCTCTGGTAGCTTAGCTAATGGCTCTGGTAGCTAATCTACCACAGCGATCACTTATTTAAAATCACAGACTAATCGTCTTCTAGCAAACTGAATGTTCTGCTATTTTTCTGGGAAATGTCTGAGTGTTTCTTGGTGTTGAATCCTGAAACATTTTGTGATGTTGTCAGTTGCTATGGCAAAGAGTCTGCGCCGCTATCATAGCGAACAAAGAGAGCGGGAAAAAGTGGCTTTCAGTTGTTCAACAGTTTTTCTGTATTATTTTTCCCTCTGCTGTGGCGCATAGCACTAAAGTAATAATAGCTACATCTCCATGTTTCATTTATGGATTGTTCTACTGTGTCTTTTCACTCTCCAGCATTGTGCGCATGTGCGACATTTCCAGATGTAAACAACAACATGAGGAAGGTTCAAAAGCAATTTTCAACCTAATGTTAGAGCACTGCTATTAGCACCAATCTGATGCAAAAGTCTTTTGCAGATAGTTTCATTTATCTGAAAGACTGTATAATTTCCTTGGTTTCATTTTTGGATAGGGGCCAGCACCCTCATCTACCTCTGACTGATTGGAGGGGTAAACAGTCCACCAATTAGTCGTGTTTGTCCTCTGACATCCATTAACCCCCGGCACTCCGCACTAATGAGAGTCGTGTGATAATTTCTGTCAGAGGAAAGCAAGGTGTGCTTATTAGGGTGAGAATGAGAACAAGGCTGTCCTAATTGGATGAAGAATCAAGGTCTGCAAAGGTTTTATTCAGTGCCAAAATAAACAACTCGTTTCCGCGTGTGCATCTAAAGCATTTTGTGCATAATTACAGCAGAAGCAAATTAAGACCTTTTATGTATTGTTGTTCTCTGCAGCAGAATGCCTCTTGTTATAATTACCTCTTTGGAAATTAAAACGATCAATGGGTCTTGCATCTCGAATCTATTTTCAGTCTGCGTTCCTTACCAAAGCGCATGCAGTCATATTCCCGCCGGTAAATGGTACTAATCATCAACAGCTTGCACACATGCAGTACCTGCATGTGTGCAAAGGCCGTATGTGAGCGGCGGGGCCCTCTGGGGAAATGCACACAAAGACTTTCATTTTAGGAGGTGAGCTAATTAAAGCTGGAGAGCAGATGGTGCCGACTTGGTCCGGACATAATGAGACAGTGAGCGGCGGGACGAACCGGACATGGCAGGACAGCTGAGATGGGGTTCGCCAGGTGATTGGGATTCAGCTGCCTCCCTGGAGGGAAGCTAAATCCTGCCAGGAAAGGTTTTTGAAACTCAGTGAAAACTTCTGTGGAGGTTGTTGCTAAATAAGCGTCTGGTTCTTTGGTCACAGCAAAAGGTTTCAGATGAATAACAACCTGAATAAATGCTAAATGTAGTTTTTGAAAAACTATTTCAATTCAGTCACACTCAAAATAGAGAATGGAGCTCAAACTCAAAGAAACTTGTTAATGCCATTCTCAGAGTTTCTAGGGTTTGTAGAAAACAACATGGCCAACATCATCACTGACACACCCAACTCATGAAGTTGTTTTCAATTTACTGAGAAAGCATCAACGTCAGTCTCACCTGACTAAATCTCTCCTTTAAGGTTGTTTTTACAGCTGATAGTCCAGTCAGCTCGGTTCAATTGGGTTCAAAACTGAACCGGCTGCTGTGGTTCTTTTTCACTTCAGAGTCAAACTAAACCCTTTGAAAACCTGCTCCTCTCCTCGCCTGCGGGGGCGCTGCACCAAAAACCTCTGACGGTAAAGACACTGAGCACAAACGTCCTTCTTCACGAAATGTAAACAAAAATAGACTGACTTCAGATTTTGGTGGTTGTATGAATTCCCCCTGTTAGCGCAAAACTAGCACTTTTGTTTTGGTTGCATTTACCCAGAATGCCCTGCGTTGCAGCCCACTTCCTGGTTTGGGAGCAGTTCAAAGTTCAGTATGTATGTTTCTTTATATTTTCTGTGGAAAATAATGTTGTTCCAATAAAAGTGTATTTAAAATTTTTGCACGTACTTTACTGGGGGTACTAATTATTTGCATTTTAAATCCTGGTCCTCCAAAAGAATAATTTTATTTCTGTTTTTGCTTTAAAGTTGAAAACTAATTGAAACCTGGTGATTCCCCAAGGTCGGTTTGTATTTTCATTTTATAGTTATGAAATATTAAAAAGTGGAACTTTCAGGCTTTTTCAAAAACGAGAGAAAATGAATTTAGTCCTCAGTATTTTTAGGCATTTCTGTTGCTAAAAAGTAGAAAATCTTAACTTGAATGCTGAGAATCTGACAGCATCCTTTTCAGAAGGTTATGTCTTAAAAGTCAGCCCCAAAGTCAATCTCAAAAGGCTTTATATATTGAACAATATACAAAAAACATATCAGGAGGTTGGAAACATTTCAATTGAAACTTTTCTAGGTTCATTAATATTTCAGAGTGAGATTGTTAAAATAAAAAAACAGCAGTAAGAAATAAAAATAAAAAATAAGACTATTCTTTGCATCTAATTAGCAGGTAATAAATTGGTTTTGGTTTATTTTTGGTTTAATACTGGAACTGTTAATCTGCACATTTTACTTCATATCTTTGTTAGCTTTACTCATGGTGTGTTTATTGGAAACAAAAAGAAAGCTTTTCAAAACATACAAGATACAAACAGATTAAAAGTTATTTCTAACTGGTAAAAACAACTTTTAATGTCTTTTAGTAACTTTTAAGAACAGAAAAAATGTGTGCATTTACATTGGAAACCAAAATATTACAATCATAAGTTATATTCAGTTATTTTCTCAGCTTTTGACATCAAATCAAAAAAATATATCTTCTGTTTTTGGTCAGTCAGGTTAACCAAAACTATTTGTATGCCAGAACAGTAACATAGAAAAGTCTCTAATGTTTTTTGTTTTGCTTTCCACTTTATTTAAATGAATATTTGAAATATTTTGTGTCAAATGCATTTGTCCTTTAAATAAGGATCACAAATATGAAAACAAAACAACAGACTATTTTTTGTAAATAGTCTGTTGCACATTTGTTTTAATTGGAGTTTTATCCTCACTGTACTGCCTGTTATCCTTATTTTTCTGTTATTAATAGATAGCACAAATGTACACATACATATTCTTTTTTTGTTCTGGGTTTTTATTTGTTGTTTGCACATGTGAATTTTGTGACAGTGGGACAACAAACGATATTTCTATTCCAGTCTGATGAGAAATAAGTTGTTTTTCCTCTGCAGAAAGAGTTCAGCTCGAGTGCATTTGCCTTGTTTTTATATTTTTTTTACTTTATTATTCATGAAGAAATTTTGGACCGACAACCTTTGGGCATGAAGAGCATCTTATTTTTGTTTTGTTTTTTTGCAAAGAGCAGCACTCAAAAACAAGACAGACTCCCAAAGCAGTTGGAAAGTAATTTTTTTTTTTTTTTATAAATCAACAAAGGGAAAAAAACGTGATGCTAAAGCAGGAAGTTCAAAACGAGAAACGACTCAAACCTCAGGCTGACATGGTTACTAACAAAAGAGCGAGAAGGATCTGAAAACATAACTGGAAAAACTCTCTACACGAGAGCTATTTGATTTTGTTTTACATGAAGAGTAAAACAAAATCAAATATTCAACAAAACATGAGGAAGTTGAGGTAAAATTCAGCAAACTGGGTTGTTTGGGTAACAAAAGGAGAAAAATATATCAGTTACAACAAACAATGACGTTGACAAAAGGAGCTATTACCTCAAAATGAACTTTTACAAGTTTCCATGTCACATTTAGGTAATTAGATAATAAAAATGCTTTTCAGCTTCTACTGTAAAAGTGTATTATTAAAATGTTTATCTGAAATAATATATCAATAAAATAAAACAATCCAACAACTTTGCCCCCGAGTACAGTTTGATGGCAACTAATTACATTTATGTAAGTAACTTTTTTGATTAAAATTACTTTTAGGATTGTTTCTACCATGTTGTAATTTTATTATGAAGCATTTCTACTCTTACTTCAGTCAAATTTGTGGATTTTCTAGCCATTGAATGAAATACAATAATTCACCAGACACAGACACAAACCTACAGCAGTTTTTGTTGAAGTTTCATAAGTTTTATATTGAAAGAAACTGATTTGGAAAAATTTTCTTTTGGGTGATGTTATTTTTTTGTTACTTACATGAATTGTTTTGATTTTGGTCCTTAATATATCAAAATTTCCACTTAACTTTATATTTTGGTCCATCTGACGATGTAAATTTTACATGATTGATCATTTGATCAATTACTCAGTGTTTGACTAAACTTTTTATCAAATACTTTTTTACTCAACTAAATTATCCTGCTTTTTACATTAAACTATGTTGAGCTAAAACTATGTTAAGCTAATCTTACATGTACAATACTCGGCTACTTTGATCATCAAAATATTAGCTTATTTTAAGTAAACAATTCCTTAAAATTGATGAAAAAATACTAGTTCCATCGGTAAAATGTTCCACTTCTAACATTGGAAAAATGTTTGGTTACAAAATATGTTGAAGTAGAGCTACTTTTACTTGAGTGTAATTTTTGGCTACTCTGCCCTCCTCAGTAATGAAAGTGCTCCGTAAAATCTTTCTGTCTCATAAATAATCTTCCACAAATTCATCTTGCACATTCCTGTGGAAAAGTTAACAATACAATTACATGCAATGTCATATTTCTGCATTAAAAATGTTTTTCATTGGCTTGATGTAATATTCTAATCTTAATTGTTGTGTTTTAATTAGCTGTAAGCAGAAAATCACCATAATTACTTCAGTCTGTCTAATTTATCAAGATAATGTGTTTCACTTTGTGAATTGTGCAACTGAAATAATAATTTTTTTAAAATAATATTTCCATTTGTTTCAGTGAATGTGACTGAACGGCCTCTTTTTGTTTAAAAAAATAACTTCCTTTGCAAACCAATAAAACAGCTGAATTTGATTCAGATTTGTCAGTTTAATTTGTTTTTCTGGTACTAAAATATTCATATTATGAGTAAAGTGTGACACTCCTTTAGTTTCACCTGTCACAGTTGGACAAACTGGCAAGCAGAGCTTCTTGTCAGTTATTAAATTTCTACTCCGTCTTCTCGCTGCTTATGCATTATATGCAATTATTGCTGCAATTAACATCATGTTGTCATTTTTTTCTTGGAATTTGTATCTTTCTGAGACAATGTTATTAATGAAGCCGCTGCCATTAACGTTGTGTACTCTCTTTGTTTTTCTTTTCCCTCAGCAGGTCTTGGTAAACAGCCCAAACTGTCGACCTCGGAAAGACTTGGATTCCAATTGGATCTAAATAAAACTATTTGATAAAATCACATGACTTCCTTTGGTCATTTGAATTCATCTTGTAAAGTTTTGGCCAATAAAACGCCAGTCTTTGCTGCCCTTCAATACTTATCTATAACATTGTCTGCCAATATTTCTGTAATTCATCCACATCCCCATTCTTCACATTTATAACTTTCGATTTGCATGAGTGGAACCCACCAAACAGGAAGTCCACTTCAGCCGGAGAGTTAGTTTAGCATCTGAGCATAACCACTGAATTACTTACTAATTTGAAATCTTAAAACTTCAACAATCACCGACACCATGTTCCAAATTATTATCCAAGTGATATTTTCTCAGATTTTCTTAAATGGTCAATGGAAATCATGGTCAGTATAATTTTCAAGTCATAAATCTAATTTTACTGAACAAAGCTCCCCACTGTATTTTTTTCAAAAATGAAAACTCAAAATGCCTTGTTCCGAATTATTATGCAGAGCAGATTTTCTAAATTGCTGGGTAAGAGCAATGCCAGTTGAATGTCTTTCAACAATCAGGAGGTTTTTGAAGCCATAAAACACCAAAAATCATTAACTTGTTGCCAAAAAACCAGACGAGTGCTTTTTGTTGTTATTGTTATTTAAATGCTTCGTTTGTTTTAAGAAACAGTTCAGACTTGCATGGAAATATTAAAAAATTAGCAAAATGTGGAAATCCTTGAGAATTGTTGCATAATAATTGTAAGCAACAATTCTCAAGGATTTCCACATTTTGTTTCTTTTTTTTCTTTCTGTCTTTAAACCAAGAGGAAATGCAGCCATGCTGATGGACATTACAAAATAACTAACTTTACACCGTAAAGTGTGAGTGTGTTGTGAGATTTCACTGCTAAAACAAAATATTATCAAGTATTTTTGTTTAGTTTCTAGTAAACATATCTTGGTATCTTAGTACACTGATTAAAGTAAGTTACAAGTAAGTTTTAAGCAAGATATAGGAGCTTATTTTCAGTCAATGATTCTTGAATATTGATATTATTAGACGTATGATGAAAAAACATTGTTTTCTATATTTTTTTACGTGTTTTGAGATGTAAACAAAGCTTGGATTTAACTTGTTTTTGTTTTTAGAATCTTTTGGGTTTTTCAAAATCTACAGAAATCTCCATTTAGTGCTGATCAGCAGTATTATGAGTATGCTTAAAATAAAACCTCCATTTCACACTACATCTAACAGTCTAACAGTAAACCCAGTTATTGTGACACATTTGGTTTCTTGCCATTTTAAAATAGAATATATTTTCAGGAAGTTCCAGCTTCCCTTTCGTTGATGCCGTAAGACCGTCAATGGGGAAATGTTCATTTGTGTTTTAGTTACAGTTCCAGGACATTTGATATTTATGTATGATGAAGAATGAAAATGGGAAAGTATTTTTTCTCTAAGGTGACCTCGGTGCCTGTTCTTCTTCAAGCTGAAGCATCGCTGGGCCATCAGTGTGTGGAAACTCGCTCTGGAACCACAGCGTCAGGAGTTAAGAGGCTCCCAGCAACAGCAGACATGAACCTGCCGACCAGAGAAGAGTGTGAGGGGTGGGATCACACCAAAGTGGCGCTTTTTATGTCCAAGGTGGGTTTCAGAGGAATGACTAAAAGTTTTGCAGCGGATGGCGGGGACCTATTTCCCTCAACATTTGAAGAATTAAACCGTGACTGACAGGATGTGCTACTGATAATGTTTCTCTGCGATTACCATCAGAATAACATGCAAGAGTGCGCCAGAACTGTGACCAGATTAAAGATTGACGGAGTCAAACTTCTGGTGAGTCTGTTTTTTACTAGTATAATTATTCTTGCATTAGTTTTGCAGAAAAAAAAAAGTTTTATCTCAGACTACATTAAGTTGTCCTCACTTTGTTTGTTTTCTTTTTGTTTTTTTTTGTTTTTGTTTTATTTTAACATTAAAATAGACAAATCCTTAATATGAGGCCCTTTAAACTGTGGAGATAAATCGAACCTTCCAGGCAACAGTAATGTGGTTAAATCATCTTTTATTAATCAAATCAGAGGTTTTTATCTGTTTACCTGTCAAATTACATTAATCAATATGTCTAATTTCAATGTGAAAATGTGAAATTAATGCAAAATCAATCAATTGTATAATTTTTTTTACCTTTGTGTATAAATGAGCATTGAAAATTTTCCAGAAAAATGGTCAGGAACATTAGTTTGAAGTGATGCCAACTCCCACCAGAAGGTGGCAGTATATTTTATTTCTACATTTGTGCCTCGGCTTAATTATTTCAAGTTCTAGCCTGTGATTAATTATTTGTGAGAAATAAAAAGTCACAATTATCATCTTACCTAAGTGCAAATATTTCAACATTTCTTGCAAATATTTCTAAATTGGCGTCAGAAAAGTTTTGATTTTCACTGAAAACAAATTTTTTAAAATCACGAAAGAAAATTTTTATTTTCAGATTTTTAGAGCAAAAACTAAATTAATCACATAAAAATTCTGGAGGGACTGACCGATGTGAAAAGATGCTCAATACTATTTATTTTTTTATTTTATAAATAATTCCAGTTTTGGTTTATTGATACTTTCTGGCCCTTTAAGAACATTCATGATCTCAATGTGGCCCAAACTGAAATTGAAAATGTTTGACTCCCCAACTGCAAATTATTAAAATGAGGATTTCAGTATTAAATCACTAAAAATAAACAGCTAAACTTTTATGTTTATTTTTCTATTTCTGCAAACGTGTGGGACAACAGACGGGGCCGTGCGCGACTTGAACCATGACGGAGCACAGTTGCTTGCATTACTTCCCATAATTTGCCCTTCCTCTTATAGCAGTCAGTAAATCTGTTGCAACTTCTGCTTTGAGAGTCACTTTCATCGCTTTGGCTGCGTTTGTCTTCGCCGTAGGTTTGAGTTGTTTCCCAGAAATGATTTCAGTTGAAACAACTGAAACAAATTAAATTTGACATCAACTAACTGTGATGTTCTAGTTTTCCACGGTTGAAAATGTGTATTTCTGATAACTGTTAGCATTAATCAAAGAGCTATCGATAGACTACCACAATGTTTTTTAAATAGAAAATCTATAAAGTGTGGCATGCTTTCATTTTCAGAACCTTTCTTTACAATTCAGACTGAAAGTCTTTTTGTGGGGTTTCTATTGACTTTACTTAATTGCAAAATAGCTCAAGCTCAGTGAGATGAATACATTTTTAAGTCTTGACACAGATTCTCATTTGGAATTAGGTCTGCACTTGGACTAGGTCATCCTAACCCATGAATATGCTTTCATCTAAACCGCTAGATTGTATCTCTGGTTGTAGGTTTACTGCCATCTGAAGTCTTTTTTGGCTTCCCATCAAATTTGAACAGACTTCCCTTGTTAAAGAGAAACATTTCCAAAGCATAATGCTGCCACTACCATGTTTTATATTGAAAATAGGGTAAGTTAGATTCCAGCTTTCTCCTGCCACATATATCCCAGCATGATATTAATTGTATTATATATATTAATTGTATTATTTATACTTTTCCACTAGGCATTTTTTACTTTTTTTCTTTTTTACCTTTTAGAAAGGTAAAAAAGAAAACTTAGTTTTATTCAAGTCATATTTGACTTGAATAAAACTAAGTTAAACTGAGACCTCCAAGCAGCCTTGCAATGCTACGTGTTATATAATCTATTTTAAAAATGTCCATTGGTTCACATAACTGGCATGATCACTTTCAAGTGGGCTTAATTTACAGATAAAATACTTTTGAAGTTTGTTAGTGTCACTGAATTTGATTTAGGAGTATCAGAATAAAAGGGGAGGATGGTCAAAGGACACCATTTTCTCCCGAAATGATTGTTTATTTCTCCCAGAAAATTTGAAAGAAATACACTGATCTTTATGGTTCTGACCTTATAAAATGAACAAGTTCAGGGTAATGTATACATCCTACCTGTCATGTTCTACATGACAGCAATAATGCATTATTTTTTCATATTATTTACTCACCTTGAGCTCCGTCTTGTGTCTCACAGGCTTATTTCCCCTAAAGGAGACTCCACAGGAAATATGATCAGTCAAAAAATGATGAATTTTTCAGAGCAGAGGCTTTGATGAGCAAGGTGCCAGAGCAGAGCTGAAGAATACATAAACATAGAGATATTGACTGATAGATCCCACAGAGAGAGGGAGATTCAGCCCTATTAGGCTAGCAAACACTGCACTGCGATTCAGTCTACCAAGTACTTCATCAGTGCACCGTTGGCACTCTAATGCTGCTGCATTCACACCGAAAAGCTTTTCTGGCCCTAAAAACAGGTCCAACACTTCCAGTTCAAAGCATTTGCACTTTGAAATAAGATGCTTGACATTTTGCTCTAGATAAGCGTAAATCACATCAAAATCACATCAAAATCTCTGGTCTCTTTGTACAATGGTGAATTAATTTAATTAATTTAAATGTAATTCATTTCTATTGTTTATTTATTTAGGGTACTTAAAATGTCTTCCAGTTCCAGAGCTAAATGTTCATTAGAATTCCATGTTTATTGATCTTTGAGAATGTATTTTTTGCATTAATATCATGCCTTTACCATTTTATTACTTGAAAATGGTCTCAAATGACAATGTCATAGTATATCGCAATAACTTCTGGGACAATTTATTGTTCAGCAAAATTTGTTATTATGACAGGCCTAATGCTTTAAAACATTTGCTTTTAACACCCCTTTTTCTTCACATAACAAATTTACTTTGATTAGAATCTGAATTTATAAATGAAATTATACAAATGAAATGAAAGATTCCTGTATTTTAATACTTTTAACAACAAGAAGGACCAATAAATGTGAAGTGCCACTATATCAGCCTGTCTGAACAACACAGACAGACAATAATAATATAATTTACTAAATTACCTACCCAAATAACTGTAATGATCTCCTGCTTTGATTAAACATCTCCGGAGAAACAATGTCCCCGCTGATATTTAGCAACATGGAGGTGCCGTTTACTCTGTGGTGACACCAACATGTTGATTTTGGCATGAAACCCAAACCACTGCTGTGCTGGAGCGCAGCTTGACAGAATATGCAATGTGACAATGTTGTGTATATTTGCTGATACCTCATGCAATCAGCCTAGAGTAAAGGAGAGATCCACCAAACCATCTCAATTTACCTTTAAATGAAAAGGGATTTGATATAACAAATTATATGCTTATTGCAAATCAGTGTTTATTAAGTTGTCCCTCAGTGTTATGCATTTAAATTTATTTTAATGTAATTCTAAACACTTCCCATTTGCATTTTGTTCATTTATAAATAAAACAATCCAACCTGAAAACAAAAAAGGTGACCAAGTTATTTACAGATTCTGGAAGTGTGGATTTCAAGCTTTCCATTGTTGTCAAACACGTGAAAATTAAAAAAGGTTTGTTCTTTTTTAGTAAGTGTTGTGTATGTTAATAACATTTAGGACTATTTGTCATTTGGAAGCACAATGAAAGAAAAATAGATACTCTTCTGCACCATTAAGTGTTAAATCATCCACTAATTCCTATCAACTGTATTTATTATCTTTTATGACTTGACTTCTTCTGATCAGATAAGTAATGATCCTATCCTTGTTTTCTTCCCGTTGGTATCTTCAGTTTTTCTTTTGCGTGACCTGATGTCAAGACATTTATCCACTCTTATTTATTTAACCGCAGGCCTTTGCTCAACTCGCTGTGGCGTCACACTTTGAGCTGACGTCACTGCAAATAAACGGTCGTTTATATGCAGTACCAGGTGGATCACTCGAGGCGCCGGGGACCTCCGGTGGTCCAGGGACGACAGTTTGGGAAAGACTTTTAAAAAAAAACTGTTAAACTGACCTGCCAAATAATTTATAACTGATTGTTTCACTCTGCTACAAATCACATATTATTTAACAATTTATAAATATTGCAGTAAAATTTAAAAGCTACATTGTTGTAACAGACACTTGGTTTCAAGGCACATAGTTCTTTTTCTAAGTTGGATCAGCGACTTGAATTTTCGTCTGGCAGTCAAATGTCTCTTGCTTTATTTTGCAAAATCATTCTGGCAGGATTCTGTGTTACATTTGTGAAAATCTAACAACGACCCAGAATTTATGTGTGATGTAGAAAAATCCTGAGACATTCCAACTTCATGTTTTGTTTGAGGAAGAGAATATTTCTACATGTTTCCACAGACATGTTTTATTTAATTTCCAGTATCAGAAAGCTCCAATCATGCATAATTAGGAAGGCTTCAGTTTTAACCAATGTAAAGCAGCAGTGTGCTCAGCGAGAGGAGATTTCAGGAGAAAAGCAAAAAGAAACATTTATTAGTTTTGTTGGATTAATTAGGAAATTAGGTGATTTTAAAAATGTAACGTCAAAGATGTAAAAACATGAATTTGATGCCCTGCAGTTTTAAATTTATCATAGTTTTTCACTGATCCAACCACAAGTAAGAATCACTAAGTTTCACTAACTCAACACCTTTAAAAGGCATAAATAAGATGGAGTTCAGTAAATCTAATTGGTTTCCTGATTTTAACCTAGTTTTTCAGCGTAGTCCATACAAATACTATTCCAGTATCAGATTTAATGTCTGTTTTGCATCATTGTCCTATTGCAGCACTCATTTGTTTCCCAGTTTCAACCATCTGACCCAAACAGTCTGCAACATCAGCACCTTCATGCTTAATTGAGGCTGTCCATATGGACAAGACAAACACCTGGAGAAATGTTTTATAATCAGATGAGTAGCATGTTTAGGGAAATTCGATTAAACTGAAGGATTTCATCTTAATTGTAAGGTTTTGTTCTGCACTTTAAGTCTTTTTGTGTTGGCTTAGGTTCTGTTTTAAGCGACGCTTTTGTTTTTTAGTTTAGTAAACAGTGAGTTTTATTTACATTCTGTTTTTCATTTAACATCTGTTCCTGAGCTCTTTTGTCATTATTGATGTTGCATCTCTTGATATTTTGGCTTGATACTCATGTTGTCTTTATTTTTTGCCATTTCAAGCTATGCTTCCATTCAGATATAATATATTCAATTAATCAATCTCACTTCCTCTTCTCAACATTCTTTGCTGAACTCTGCTGTTAAATTTGGCATTACCGTTCATTAAATCATTTCTGGTATAGGCCTGTCTGCTCCCTTGTCCCCTAAAACCAACATTCAAGATACATAGTTAAACCTCAGCCGCAGTTTGGTTGAAGTGAACTCTGGCGCAGTTTCCAAAAGCAGAAAGCGGACTACAGCACAGGGCATAAATACACCCAAAACAAACGTGCTAGCCTAGCACTTGTGCAAGAAATTGGTCATGGTCTTTTAGCAAAGATTTTTTTTTTAAATCAAACGCTTCTTCATTTTTGTTTACATCTTGTGAAGAAGGAACTTGAGCTCAATTACTTCTTCATGGGTTTTTGTGTCATTTCCTTCGGTGGTCATTGATGCAGCGCCACCACAGGCGAAGAGGAGAGCAGGATTTTCAAAATGTTGTGGTTTGTTTGACACAGTGCGGTGTGAAACCAAAACATTTAGCCACTTTGGTCCCCAATCAAACCGTGTCTACCAGACTAACACAGTTAGTATGGTGGTGGTAGCTTCATAATGAGGTTCTGTGTTTTTGGTTCTCTGCAAAATGTGTGAAATATGAAGCATTTCTCCTCCCCTCACATTAAAACATACACAAGGTTTAAGGTTGGCACAGTTGAATGGTTGCTGAGTGGACGAAGTAGGTCAACATTAAGCGTGTGGCCAAGAACTGAACCTTATTTAAAATTTATGGACTATCCTTAATAGTCCTGTCTTTCTAAGGAAACCAGCTAGTTTCACTCTCCTGTTACTTCTGTTCTACTATTTGTGCCAAGAAGAGTGCATAAGGGATGACCGTGGCTCAGTGGGGAGAGTTGTTGTTGTCGATGTGCCCCTGGTAGCTAGCGCCTGCAGCTGTTCGCACTATGCATATCTTCAGATTTTCTTTTAAGTTTAAACAAATTAAAAGAATAATTGTTGGATTTTATTTCATCATCTAACCCTCTTTATTATTAACAAAACTCTGGAGAAAAAATAAATTTTTTGTCAAAACATTTTGTTTGTAGCCTTGTACACCTTGTCCGTCTTGAAACTAAATGTTTTTGCTGAGCTTCCTTTTGTTTACTTGGCAGCTTGGCTCTCTTTTTGTAAGCTAAACATTAAAAAGCGCATTTCCAAGAGGGGTGAGTGGACCCCACCTAAGCTTTTTACCACGTACGCAGTTCTGGGGGGTGGAGGTCGGCTTTCTTTTGTGGCTTTGCAAACTGAAGAGCTAACTTTTCACCCGGTTGGCCGACCATAACATCTGCCACGCTTTTATTGACCATTGCACTAAAACTGTGGGAGAGTTTAACAGGGAGAATGCGAGCAGCAGCGTTCTGATCAGCTACAAACTTAGGTTTCTCTAACATGCACATGATGCGTGATAGAGATGTGGTTGTGCGCTTTGCTTTCAATGCGTTAACTTTTACGGTAACCGTAAAAGTGCCATATAATTTCAGTTCTTTCATCTACATACACCATAATCTTTTTGAGTTCCACCTTGAAAAAATAAATTGTTCCAATAAGTGATAAAATGTCCAAAATTATTTCAAAATTGCTAAGATTATTGTATACAAACACCTGAAAAACACAGCAGCTTATGATGACAGCTGGCTCTGCCAAGGAAAATATTCAGCCTCTTACTTTCCCTGTCAGTTTATCAGATAGAATGAAAGGTGTGAAAAATACAGTCTAATTCAGAGTACTACAGCAGGGCTGAGGACGACAGCCAGTCAGCACAGTGAAGATAAAGGTAATCTCTCTTTTTGAAGTCAGATTTGCTCACACAGGTAGACAAGGTAAGAAGAAAATACATGTAGCAGATCAAAGAAGTGTCACGCTGTATCTCTGGGACGTTGCCTGTTTGGCAGCTTTGTAAGGAAGTTACTTTTAGCTTTTGTGTATCACAGCAACACTACAAACAAAGGCCAGTCATAGAGGACAGCCCATCAATGGCAGAACATTAAATAAACGCATTACAGCACTCAGGTCAAGAGATGGGCTTCACATTAGATGTTTTCAAAATGTAAACCGTAGATCCGTTAAAAGACAGAACAACTTTTATGGATTAGATGTGTCCAAAGTGTGGGTCAGGGGCCATTTGTGGGCCTTGGACTGATTTTTCTGAGGCCTTTGACTGCACTAAAAAAAATGATACAAATTTGGTCCATAGAATCCAATGGAGACTTTTAATTTGGAATCAGGTTGAAAATTGTAACTAATATAATTTTCTTACTAATATGAAGTACAACACAAAGTATTCATCTTTTTAGAACCAAGTTTGTATTCTTTCTGAAACTTGAATAAATATAGTAAGATAAATTTATTCAATCGAACCCAAAGTAAACTGAAAACTAGATGTATTTCTTTTAATACAGAAAACATGCAAAATTGTAGTAGTAGTAGTAAGTAGTACTTTTCTATCACAGAAAACTTTGAGTAATCAGAATTTTTCTTTAAAGATTTTATTTTAGATTTTCATCAGAGAATTTCTACAATAAAGTAGAAAATTTCTGAATTTCAGATGTAACATTTTTTTTTAGAAATTTTATAGAAAAAATTTCTAAAGTTTTGTAGAAAATTGCTGAGATTAATCACAAAGCATCTGAATTTTTGGTGGAAATTTACTCCTTTTATTCTATCTACAACAGATCAAAAAACAAAAACGCTTCCAAATTTTGTATCTACAATAAATGTCAAACTACTTTCTTTGCTACATTTGGAATTTTTTAGCCCTTGTGGCAAAAAGTTTTGACACTCCTGGATTAGATGTTGCTAGAATTTTATTTTAATTTTGGTTCGAAATATGATGGAAAAACGGCAAATATGGACTGAATGTTTTGGGTCATGAAGGAAGGACAAATAAAACACTTCTCCCTGGAATTAACTTGTCACATTGGTGATTCTAGAGTGTTTAAAGCCGCCCTGTGAACATGCTGGGAGTCCGGAGACATCATGCAGTGGTGGTAATATCGTGAGCATGTAGCTGTGAAATCGTTCTGTCTGCTGCAAAATTAAACAAATTTTTACCAAAAACAAACAAACAAAAACAAAACAGTTTGAACAAATCTGTGAACAGCTGGGTTGACGTTTCACTAGCAAATCACATGAACAGAAACAATGGCCACATTCCTCATGCCTGCTTTTGGTTGAAACCGAGACTTTACTCTTACAAAAGTGTTTTCTTTTCCTTAAACTTATGGTCAGTTTTAATCAGAAGAGAAACAGAAATGATTTAAATTCCTCCTTGGAAACTATCACTACTAGCCATCCAGGTTTTCATTGTTTTAATTCGCCATTTAAGCTGCATAATACCAGCTGAGGTGTTTGTATTTGGAAATGTTGGGTTGTTAGCTGATCAATCAAAATTTGCTTTATTGGACAAGAAATTGAATTACAGACATCACCTACAACTATTACACCAATAGAGGAAATAAAAACATAAAAAACATCCATCTGTTGTCTTCTGCTTATCTAAGATTGGGTCAAAAGAGGAAATAATTTATTATAGCAGTTATTGCCACCTTTGAGATGGCAGCCATGTTGGATTGTGAAGCCTCTGAGTTTCCTGAAGGGGAGCTTGCAGCTGAGTTTTCCAAATTGGAAATGTTAAATTTTGAAACTTGACAGCAAATATAAAATATTTCTGTTGGAAATCTTTCCCTTCAAGTTATAAATGCAGTTTGTGTTTAAAGTTAGGATTTGTGATTTGTGTGGTTTTCCCTTATTAACATTCCTAGATGGCTATTAGTCTGACCAGAACCCTGAGGCAAGGTTGTCGTTCCAGAAACCTTGAAGTAAATCAAGAAGGCGTTCTTCAACAATATCCAAGAATTCAAGCTGTGAAGGGCCACATAGACATGTTTTCTGGTCACGTTCTGGACTGGATATAACCTGAAAAAGCACTTGGAGAATAAAAATGAAGCTGAACGTGAAGACTCCAGGTCTGGAGAGCAAAAGAAAAAACAATTGTGGCTGCTGTGTCTCATTTAAAACAAGCACAGACACTCCTATAAATAATTCACGCTAGGAGTAGTACCTGAGTATCCACTGGGATAGACTATTTGATATTTTATTCTGTGTCAAAAGGCTAAGTCTGATTTTATACAGATGCTTTTTGCTCTGCTGTGAGCCAGAATGATGATTAAGTGTTTCTCTGAGGCCAAGGTTCAGTTCTTTGAAGGAGGTAAAGCCTTTCGTATTAAGTGATCTCTCTCTCTGATTTACAAATGATTAAATCACAAGCTTTGCCTAAAGGCCTCCCAGCTATGCTATGGGCGTATTCCTAGAGGTAGTACAGCCCAGGGTTGCCAGATCTGAAGGACTGTTTCCAGCCTAAAAACAATGTAAAAAATAAACATTTTAATGTAACTTTAATGTATATTTAATTATATAAAATCTTGTGTCCCATACATCAGACTTGTGACAATTCACATTTATTGTATTCTGACTGGAACCAGATACAATTGGGACTGCAAAGGACTTGACTTGTTAAACACAACAGGCGCTTTTCCACTGGCAAGTTGCGCCCGAACCGATTAATTTACGATTCAGTTCTACACCAGGTATAGAGCTTTTCCATTATCCGATCTCCTCCTCGCTATTGTGGGCAGGACCTGAGCAGCAGCAGCTGTGGTCAGCACTCCGCTGACGTTTGCAGCAACACTCAGCAATGGAGAGAGTTCTGGTTCTGATGGACTAAAATAAAACCCAGATATTTCATTTTGTCTTATAGAAATTCATAGGTGGCTCAGACATTATGATAAAGGTTCAGATCAGATGATTATTTCACTATAATACATTCTGGCACTTCATTTTTTTTAAAAATGCATCCTTTTGGATTCAGGTAATGCAGAAAAAGGATGTAAATCAATAGCCACAATTAAACTTTATTATTTTTTAATCCAAACAAAAAATAAAATTAACATCACAATTTAATACTATGTAGTTCCAGAGTTTCACACAGTTGGCACAAAAGAGCAGCTCCATCAGAAAGCTGACCACAGCTGCACCATTTCTCTCTTTATTACAGTTTCAGAGCAGCTAGCTGCTAGCATCACTGCTAATTCACGGTCATTCTGCTGCACAAGTTACCGCATGCGTTCATATGTTCCTGCTGCTGTTCTTGATTAAACTGTTAAGTTGCAGTGATATAAATCACGAGCCAATCAACGAATGCTGTCAGCTGTCAAAGAAAATAAAAAGATCGTGTACAATAAAGAAAATAGCGCCCCCTTCATTTCCGGAGTGGCGTTCCCGCCCTTCACTGCTCGTTCATTTAATGCTCACATACTCGGCTCATATTGGCCAGTTTCTACATCATTGATACGTATTTTGTATTTAATTTGTATCTTAGCATAACAATACGAAGACAAACTTTTCTTTCGTTCCTCATCCCTCAGACTTCAATGCGAAGGCTTTCAGAAATCTGCTGTCATGGGTCTTCATCACATTACAGCAATTTTGGAAACTGAAGCGACTTAGAGCGAATAACGACCTGGAGCCATGAATTATGAATGAAGAGGGGAATACATAATTTAGCAGGGTTTGTTGCATATTTTATCCTAATCATTTTTCCTTTCATTTAGGAGTGACAATTATCTTGCTGCAACAACACACATGTTGAAAAATGACAAAATAAAATACAGTGTAACAGAAAGGCACATTAATTCTTCAATGTTTGATCATTTTGGTTAAGTTTTTATTTTAACATTTAATGTCATTAATTGAAATCGAAATCCAAACACATTTTTTGCATGTTTTCATTTATTTGTTTGGAATTTTGGCCTTATTGTGGTGAGTTTTTAGCCATTTCAGCTTCCAGTTTGTGTAAATCTTGTCCACAAAAGAATAATACGATTGTTTAAAATGTAATATATTAACACAATGTTTGCAAGTGTCTCTAATCTGCAGGCTTCACAATTCAAATGAACTTTCAATAAGTGCATTAAATGTCTAACTGAGCACTGTTTGTGAATAGCCTTCAGAGATATGCTGCCATCTGCTGTTATTAAGTAGATATTGCATTCACTGTTCACCTGCTTAAATTAGTTTAAGTTCTAATGTAAAGATCAATAAATAAGAATATCTACAAAATTATAAATATTCCTTTATTTTGATTCAAAAAGTGAGTAAAATCCATAAAGAGTCATCATGAAAGAAGCTGGATCCTCAAAGATTGTTGTATCCAAGAATATCAGTGGAAAGGTGAGTGGAAGGAAAAAGTTTAGTAGCAATTGGGATGAAAGAGTATTGTGGAACAAACCCATTTAGGGGTTTTCTTGTGTTAAACTGTTCCTTAAGCAGGGATGTCAGAAACATTACTTGGGCTAATGAGGAAAGTTTTTGTTTAAATTGAAAATTGAGATCCCAGAGCCTGAAAGAAGAGCAGAGAAGCTTTTTTATCAAGTCCAAAGTCCCTCCAACCATCTACCAGAAAATCTTAGAGCTCTATCAGAGATCATTTACTGAAATGAATTCCCTTTATGATCATTTCTAATTGAGATTCACCTGTAAATTCTATTTTCTTTTCATTTCATGTTTTGACAGAATCTCACAGAGTACGACATCAGAAAGTTCAGCCTCCTTCAGCAGCCGTAAGTAACCCCCAACTTACTTTTTTATTTATGCAGAAAATAAATTTATGAAAATTATTGAGAACTACAGAATCATAAACAAGCTGAGGCTCTGCTGAGACACACTTTTAAAATGACCTTATAATATTTGAATAATATTATTTGGGATTGGCCATCAATTTCTACCTTTTTAAGGTGAAAAAGGTAGAACCCACAACTTAATCGATTCAGAGTAGTCCAGCTCTTATGAGATATTTTTAGTATTTTCATTTGCATACACAAAACAAACTGCTCTATGAGTGAGTCGTTTCATTTTCATGACCACTACGTTCTCTAATTTTTACTGCCAAAATAAAAGATTGCATTTTTTACTGCCAGTAAAACTGAGAGTGTAAAAATGTCTAAGTCAAACTTCTTCAAGTGAAACTTATAAAGAGTCTAAGTGTGTAAACTTTTCTAGCTTTTTGTCGCACTGTAAAACCTTTGAAAGTGGTTAACTTGAAAATGAAAGTCCACCTGCTTGAAAATGCAACTTACCCACATTATCAAGTTAAAATAACAATTTAGTTTCACTTTAAAATAATTTACATTTTTGTTTCAAATTGCATAAATAAAATAACACAATATAACACACTTCCATCTCAGGATACAAAAACATGCAGCTAAGCAATCTGGGAACTAATTCCCACTCCTGTCTTTTTCCTCTTTCCGTTTTTTTTTTTTTTAACTCTTGGAGGTTCGACAAAATTAATAAAACGTTAACACAATTTACTGTTGTCAGTTTCTCTTTCACAAACTCACATTTTGATTCGAAATCTAGAACTTGCTGAACAGAAGATAGTAAACACAGCTCAGTATCACTGAGAAAAAGTGTTGAAATTTCTGATAATTTCTTATGAAATGAACCAAAAATAAATGCTGCTAAAAGACATGAAGTCACATACTTGCTGTGATTCTCAGAGAACTTTAAGTTAAAAACTTGGCCCATCCCACTAAAGCTACAAAATGTCTGAGTTCTCTGGAAATATTGTGGGAAGAGAAAATGCTGTGTTTACAGCTGTGTGCAGCAGCTGGTTTTGATATATAGATAAAAAGAGAGACAGGAGAGATTTGGTTATGTCTGACTGCAAATTCATTTTACTCTGAAATGTCCGTTTCCTCTTTATTTATGGGTTATGTAACCTTTTGTCAACCTGAAACAAATTCCCCTTTTTGCGGTGCCAGCTTTGCTGAATATGAATTTCTGTTCAGATTATTAGGAAAGATTTAAATATGTTGTTTTTGAAGTTCTTGAATTATTAGATTTAAATTTAAATAACAAAAGTAATAGAAATGCACTTCCTTATTTTGTTAATTTATTGTAAAAGTTGCAGTTTTAGAAGAATATGTAATTTCATATGGAAGTTTTTAGTGCTTTAATGGTTAGTTGAACATGTTGGCCTAAATATGTTGTAATTTGTCTATTACCTTAAAAATGCTGTTTGTGATATGTCAAAATAGAATTACTTCAAAACATTTAGACCATTTGTTATATTTTTCACCTGCTGAGTTGATGACAGTAATTTTAAATAAGGCCACAAGGTGTCACTGTTAAAAAAATGTTAGGTGAATCTGCATCAACTTAAGAAGAACCTGTTTGTGCTCTCAACATTTCTCTCCAGAAGCCGTTGAGTCATTTGTTTGAGCAAAACTGATGAAGGCTCCAACAGATGGTTGTTACCTTAACGACAAAAAAATAAATGTAGTTTTTATCCACAGAGCACTGAAAGCCCGCTGCAAAAAACGCTAAGAGAAACATCAGACAGGTAGTACTGGAAGCTGTTTTAGATGCTAATGCAGTTAAATGCTACTACGAATGGAACTAATTACTACTACCCATATAGATTTATGGGTGGCAAAATTAACTGGTGGCGGCAGCTGGGAAAGACAGATGTTTGTGTGGGCGTGGCTTTTTATGACCCCTTTACCGAACCAGGAAGTAAACAATGTGATAAGCTTAAAATCTACAAATGTTTGCAAAAATACAATCTGATTCCATAAGACACCCATTAAGATCTCAGGAATAACTAATTAGAAAGACTTTTATTGGTCTAACATGGTATGTTGCCTTTTTTTTTTTTTACATTACTCTGCAAGATCACCAAAACATGTAAATTAAACAGAACGTGTCCTGATTTATGTGTTGCTTCAGATATTGAAACTCGTCAAAGGAAGATCGAAATAGCTCTCAAGATGTAATGAACAGATCTCAAAGCAAAGATTAATCCCTGAAAGCTGACATAAATGTTGAAGAGCCATGGGATTAAAAACAAAATGTTTAAAAAGATCGACTGGCTATGTTCTTTTTTCACATTTCTCTCATATTGTATAATATTTCAATTAGATATCCACAGAAACAATAGCAAAATCTGTTTCAATACAGTTTTTGTAACATGTCATAGCATATATTGCATCAGCTGTTTCTATAAATAAGGAAGTTTTTTCCTTTATAAAGAGTTCAACTCAACCACATAAGAACCACATTGTGGAAAAATTACTTGCAAAAGAACGTCATCCAGACCACGTCACTGTCTGTTTTTAAATTGCTTCTTTAAACTTTTTCCAGAGACAAAAACAACTTAAGAACCTGTTTGTGCTCTCAGCATTTCTCTCCAGAAGACTTTGAGTCATCAACATCTCACCATGTGAGATGTTTTTAGATGGAGCTTTTTTGTTTTAGTTACCTATTACCTTTTTTTCTTTTTGCATTGCAAGCTACGAGTTATTTTAAAGTACTTTGTATTTTGCAATGTAATGTCATTTATAATTTCTTATGTGTTTTTCTGTATTAGGATGTTCCACAGACAGTAAACTTTATCAATATGCATGCAGGAATGCTTGCAAAGCATTTAGAGATGGGGAACCATGATCAGAACATTAGTGAACGCAAAGCATCATGAAGACCAAACAAAGCAGACAGGCCAGGGTGAAAGTTCAGGAGAGATTTAAAGGGGCAGTATCATGTAAATTTACCCTTTTTTAGGTTTACTTCATGTTATAAAGTTATTCCCTCATAAAAAACATACCTGGAGATTTGCCTTGATTCTTTCGTGCATGGTTGAGGAATCCTTGAACCTCCCATTGTAACCATTCAGCTGTTGAGATGACTTCCTGAAGGTGGAGTTTCAGAGAAAACAGGAGTTTCTTAAAGAAACAGAAGCCCAATTTCAAAGTGTTAAATTATAAAGTCAAATTTCTTTCCATTTCTTTCTATAACAACTAGACATAACATAGTTACTTGATTGTGCTAGAAAATACATAAGACCATCTCTTTAAAGCATTTCGAGGTGATAAATTGTCAAAAATGTGAAGAGTAAGGTAAAAATGCAAGCCGACCAAGAATTGTTACAGTCAAAGAGACAGTTAGCATGCCACAATTTGGGCTTTTGTGGAAAGGTAGCAAGAAGAAAACCATTTTTAAAAGAAGAACTCCCATTTGGAGTTGCACAAGCTTTTTGGGGCACAGAGCAAATATTTTTTGAAGGTTCTCTGGTAAGATGAGCCATAAATTGATATTTTTCGTCCACAAGTAAAATGATTTCTGCAGAGAAAAAGGCAACACTCCACATCAGCCTGCCTTTAACATGCAAGGTTAAGGTTTTCAAGGATACAGTGGATTTATAGAATCTTCCTTGCAACTACAAATTGTTATTCTGACCAACCACTTAACATTTCCATTTTCAGTATTATTGTGGAAATTAAGCTTTAAAGCAACATAACATGTCATGACTTGTCTTTTTATTGTGTTAAACATAACCACTCAAATTATTCCTCTGATCCTGCAGTACCTGCGAATGGAACATGTTCCATTGGCGTAAATATATCAGAATCTTCTTTGTAATTACTATTATCTCATGTAAAATCCAATTCCAATCCAAATAAATAATCTCTTTGCAATTATATTTGCACAATGCAACACAATAACTGCAGCTGAGCATGTGTTGCCTGTTGGTTAAAAAAAGTTTTCTTTAAAGTAAACATCCTGTGTAGACATCTGGTGACACTGGAGAGGAACCACTCCCTTCAAACAGGAAGAAACCTCCAGCAGAACCAGGCTGAGTATGACCATCTGCCGCAATCAACAGGAGGTTTGCAGGACAGGAAGTTGACAAAAAAAAAAAACAAGCCACAAACCATGTGCATGTTTGACAAACAAGGAGAGCACAGGTATTGGCAGAAATAGTGCTAATAATTGCTGTCAGGGAAGAAAGAGTGAGAATAGAGTATGTATTCCTGAACCAGGAATACTTTCCAATACACATGTGCATAAAACCTTGTGAAGACTCTGTTAATTTAGAAAAAAAAATGAATTTTGCAATTAAAAGTTAATTTAAATTCATGCTTATTCATGCAATAATTAATTAAAAAAAAACATGCAACGCCATGATCCACGAACTACTTCCTGTTATCATCTTCTTTGTGGTTTCCGCCAGTGGCAACATCCTGTTACAAACTCCTGTTGTTGTGTGAAAACATTTTTTCATAGCAATTTTGCAAAATAAATTAATTTTGACACAGCAAAAAATAAAAAAAAACTTCATCCCAACACCAAAACTTTTTGTCCAAAACCTTGAGGGTTTTTTTTTTTTTTCAAAATTGCCATGTTTCCATGAAGCCAAATTATTTTCGAAATGTTAAATCATACAGTCAATGGAAACAATATAGGAAAGAGATTCAGCTAAACATGGATTCTAGTTTTTATTTTAACCTGTAAACAAAAATGGTGACATATATGTTTCAGGCGCACACTAAATAAAGTTTATTATCATTATTATTAGACATGAAAAACAAAAAACAGATTTAGCTGCAGCATTAGTGCGCTCACTTTGTTCATGGAGGAATCACGAGAAAACATAGAAAACATAAACATTCTGGCCAAGGTGTATTAATCAGATTAATTAAATGCACTGTCCAGGAAATAACCTCATCCAAACACAAAATACAAGCAAATAAAGCATAAATGGAGAGAGAGAAAAAAACTACACTTACGGCAAGACAATATAATAAAAAAAGTAAAGTTCTAATCTTACATGTAATATGTTATGATTCTTCCAGATAACATTTTTTTTAAAGTTTGTTCCACAGAACCAGATGTCTAAAAACTCCACCACGCTTTCTGTTTTTCTCATTCAGTTAATCTGCAGTCTGAACATTGAGAGCTTCACACATACAAAGTGAGAATTTAAAATTACACTCTGGATTTAAAAATAAAGCTAATTTTACATGTGGACTTCATTACGCTGAGGACATGAAGTCACAGGATGTCAAAATTTACTCACTTCACAGAAAAAAACCACGTGAAGTTTCATGTTCTTTTTTACATCTAAACTCTATTTTTCTCTCATGATTCAAAGTCTTAAACATCCAGAAGCCTTGTCAGTGAATAATGTGGACGTTTCGCAAAAACTGCTTCCTGTTTTTGTGATCATGTGCTGTCCCAGCAATTATTTTGGCAAATTAAAATAAGTGTCAAAAAAAAAAATTATCATGGCAACCGCACATGTGGTAATTTTCTTCCCAGGAAAGGCTGCAGACTCATTTTTTTAAAGGAACTATGAATAGCACAAACTTGGGATTGCGACACGGTGTTTTCCATGACATGATCACACTTTAAATTAGATAAAGTTACAGCTTTATCACTCTACTGAATGCTCTAATATTTTCAAAGAATCAATACATTTGAATGGATTGTTATTTGATACATTGTTTTGTAATTGCTACACTGCAAAAACAAAACCTCACCAAGTTTCTAGTGCAAATATCCTAGTACACTTGTTAAAAGTAACTTTAGCATGATATAGATACATTTCATTTTTAGAAAAATATATTTTCATTTTATAACTTAATTTAAGTTAACAAGGAAGCAAAAAGTATTAAGGAATTATTTATTTAAAACAAGCTCACACAGCATGCGAAAAAGATACTTTTAAGTGAGTTTGTCTTATTTCAAGTGTAGAAACTAGACCAAAAATACTCGGTAAGATTTTGTGTTTTTACAGTGTTCAATACATTTCTATCAAAAATGTCGTTTTATTACATATTGTCCTGCAAAGGTGTTAAAATGGCAACTTCTGGTGCTGGAAAAAGGGCGACATTGAAGAAAATCACAAAGCATCATGTGATGCAAGAAAGTGTGGTCAAAAACAAGAAGTGATTTTTTTCAGACTCAGGCAACTGGAACAAAACCACTCCCCTTTTTCTCAAGACTGACAGTCAGACAGAGCGTTCGTTTGCAAACCTGCTAACAACACGGCAGCATCGTCCATACCTATGATAAGAATAAAATTCGGAAAATGTCAACTCTTGGGTTAAATGTAAATATGGATACGTTGAATAAACTCACGGCGCCTGCAACAGCAAAAATTCGGTAAGAACTTGATTTTAAATTTAATATTTGTTGTTAAATAAGCTCTGAGTACAAATTTATCTGGTTTCTCAAATAGATAATTTAAGGTTTTTCTAACTAAATGAGAGTGGGGGGGAAAAGAAGAAGAATTAATGTGATGAGGTCATTTTTCTGAATGGCAGTGTTGTGTCTTTCAGGCAACTTCAGAAAATGGTTCAAGACATCAAGAAAAATGATGGCAGTTTGCTGAATAAAATCAAAAGGTCAGTGTCTAAAATATCCTGTCGTCTTGGTAATAAAGCTGCTTTATAGCATCTTCCATTTGTGACTTGGTCAAGGCAATTTCATTTGTATAGCACACTGTCAGCAGAAAGGCAATTCAAAGTGCTTTAAAAGATTAGACAGAAAATAAATCAACAAGCAAACAAAAAAAGAAAACAATCAATTACAGGGGCAGAGTGAGCAAAAAAATAATGACTGACTGATCACTTTATGATGTTACAATTGTTATTAATCACAGGCAGCATATCTGAACAAATTCACTTATAATCTAGATTTAAGGGAACTCAGTGTTTCAGCAGTTTTACAGTTTTCTGGAAGTTTGCTCCAGAGCAAAGGAACTTAAAAACCAGAAAACCTGAGTCGCCTGATAAGTTCATACCACAACAGATTCTTATTATGTATGTTGGTGCTAAATCATTCAGTGACACCAAGTTGTCTAAACATTTTCTTTTTGTCCATTAATCTTTGATTGTGAGTTTTTACTTAATGCTGCAATTTAAACCAATAATTATTTCACCAAATGCAAGAAAAAAACTGCCGTCACCTAGTTAAAGAGCATTTCTGTATTATTTCCATGCATTGTCAAGTTAAAATGACTATTTATTTTACTTTAAAATAATTTTAATTTTTGTTTTGAACTGCATGAAAAAAAATTCTTATCTGATCATAAATTTTATTAAACATCACTATGAATTTTGCTCAAGAACATTTAGTGAGAACAGGACATGAAAATTAACATTTGCCTTAATAACACCAGAGTCAGATCAATATAACGCACTTCTATCTCAGGATACAAAATCATGCTGCTAAGCATTCTGGGAAATAGTTTCCATTCCTTTATTTTTCTTCTTTCAGATTTTTAAGTCCTAATCTAAAAACTCTTGGAGGTCTGACAAAATTTTAAAAAAGTTAACACAACTTACTACTGTAAGTTTATCTTTCACAAAGTCACAATTAGACTCGAAATGTAAAACTGGTTGAATTTACTTTAAAAAGTAGAAGATAGTAGGCACAATTAAATGTGACTCAAATGTTTTACAGTGGAGCAACATCTTCACTAAAACTAAATCAGCAACAACTCTTTTGTTCACTTCTTTTGTCAGTTGCATTGTTTTAAAAGTGCCTGTAGCTACAAGAAATGATTGAAACATTTCTGTCTACTTGTCTATTTTATGTAGGAGGATTTTTATTTTGTCTCGAAGTTGGCTGATCTAAAAGTTCTCAGTGCGGTTTGCGTACAGTGCACGCTTCACTGGACAACGCCAATTCCTCTTTCACAAACGTTGGAAAGAGAGCGGCACACGGACCAAAAATACCTAAAACAGATGGCCGTTCTCTCACTTTCCTTTCCTAAAATGAGTCTGTTTGTTCTCACCTTGCTTTGCAAATATTTGATTAATTTTAGTAATTCGGTTTAAAAAGTAAGACTCTAGTTTTATTACACACAGAATGGTTATTTTAAGCTTTTGTTTCTGATAAATGCAATGATTAGCAGTCGATCTCGAAAACAACAAACAGAAAACAATGTCTGATGAGAGTGGACTCCATACAATATTTATAATAATTAATTCAAAAGGAGCTTCAACCAAGTGCAGCTTTCATCCACTCTCAAATAAACGAACACATTGTTTAGTATGCGGACATATTTTTATTGGTCTTCTGCAAGGCTGGGCGGTATGGCTGAAAAACTTTTAATAGTGTAAGCTTTTCATGTCCGTCAATACCAATAATTATTGATTTGTTTTTGTTTTAAATGTCTGAAATACAGCCAAACTGGTGGGTGAGTGAGCGAGTTCCACCAGGCTAACGTCTTTCCTCTGCTTACATTTCCCAGAATGTTGTGCAGAGTTCAATGAATATTCTACATTTATAATATTGGATATTCTAGTTGACATATTATCTATTGATGTTGATTCATGTCTATCACAAGATATTTGTTGTCCATTTATTGTCCATTCACTGTCTTCACTGTTAAGTTATTAACAGTGAAGACGCTGTTATTTAATAAGACTGTTATTGCCCTTGTCTGATGTAATATTCATTGTAGGCCATAATCAACATTAATAGACATAAACATTATGGAAAACAGAAAATGAGCTTTTAGAATTATATTTTTTCTTTCTGAGTGGTTCTTGTCTATGTTTGGTTCTTGTAAAGTCTCACAGCCAAGACTTTATAAAGAAAAACTCTTCACAGATGTGGCAGAGCTCAAAAAATTGATAATCATAAATAATTATTCCTTTTCTTATTGTTTTATTTATTACAGACTGAAAACCAAACCTCGTCCAAAAGTTCCTGCCAGAGACTACAGAGGTAAGAATTCAGCGATAACAGCTCAATATATGTCCAAAATAATATTAATAACAAAAAATAATGATGCTGTATAACTGCATTAATCAAATATAACAAATATTCAACACAGCTTTCAATTAAGACAATCAAGATGTTCTTATCAGGACTTGTATTCACAGACATTTTGAATGACTGCAGTTTCACCTCCTGAGTGAATTTATGAGCTAAATTATTGCAGTTTCTGTTTAAATGCATCATAAATCTGTTTGGATGCAGTTCGGGAAGTGAGGCGACACACTCCGCTAACCCCTACAACAGGAAGGTGCACTCAAAGCCCAGCCATCTTTCTAAAAATAGACAAAGTGCTCCAACACCTGCACATGACTGTTTGGGGGTTTTCTAGATATACTGCGAATTTAAAAAGTTTCAGTTTCCATTTATGATTAAATTAATTTCTGTTTGCAGGTTTCAGAGACAGTGATCAATGCTCTGATCCAGAATACGTAAGTCATTTTACATGAATTCAAAACCAGTAGTTTTGCTTTCAGATATTCCTTTGAAGAGTTACAAATGTGTTGTTTCCAGAATGAGCCATGCGATGACCCGCCTGATGATGACAGCTACGAGCCTCCTCCAGTCCACAGAGAGTTCACCAGAAGTCCCTTCCCTTCCTTACCAAAGGGGGAGTATCTCGGTCAGTACTGCAACCAGAAAATATCTGATACATTGACTAATTTCTTCCAAAATATGAGTCATTTTCAAGTGGTTTTGTTTTCCAGTAAATCATAAAATAATTAGAAAAACATTTTCATAATAGGTTTTCACACAAGCATCTTACACTAGCCCTAATTCCTAGCTAATTGGATTAGCTTCACTTTCAGCAACTTAGCTTTTAGCCACTAGCATTAGTTTTGACAAAAATGCTGCAGGACTAATTGTCCAATTGTCTTAAGTTGGGCCTGTTTGAAATTCATTAGCAAATGTTAGCATGCTAAAATTGAATGCTACACAGATTAACAAATAAATGTCAGCGTTCACACATGGTAACATTTGAGCATGTTAGCATTTACAATTTAGCATTTATAGCTAGCGACCATCACAAATAAGTCTTGCTGCTTATCAGTAAAATAATTTATCCTGAAAAAGAAATGTTTACATTGCACTGAACTAAATACTTGAACAAAGAATTAAACTTTTATTTTAGCTATTTTTTACAAATACTTTGATATTTTGTTTCTTGTCTTTCTTCTTCTTTCCAGACAGCTGTCATGCCCGACCAAGCCGACCTCCCAAGCCCATCCGTCCTGTTAAAGCATCCAAACAACTTCCTCCTGAACCACCACATCCATGGAACGACAAAGAAGTGAAGCAGCTTTCTTTACCTCATTTTAACCTTTATTAAATGCCTTCCTTTATTAAAACTTTATTTATTTTGCAGGAAGACTACATAGACCCAGATGCTAATGGTGAAGATGATTATATAGAACCCACAGAGAATTCATCTCCAAGTAAGTATTTCTTAAAACATACAAAAAGGAACATCTGGTTACAATTGGCAGAAAATGTGAATTTTTATATGAAATGTTAATAATTTGTCAAGTGTTTTTCTTGCCTTTCCTCACGCTCCACATTAGAAGGTGGAAACAGAGGTGACTATCCCATTTTGCCTCCAGCTTTACCAGATCGTCCATCCAGTCCTGAAGGTGAGTTTATTTAATATGCTGATCAAATGAAACCTTACTTTTAACATTGCTAAGTAAATCTTAAATCAATTATTTACACTTTGTCAACTTAGAGTGTTTCCTAGAAGACTTAGATCAATTGAGAACCAAAATTGCACCATTTGGTGCATTTACAGCTTCTGCAGTTTGTTTTCATGCTACACTGAGTCAAATGATCCAAACTAATTGAAAAAGCTGCTCCCCTCTTTCCCTGTGTCGGTGCTGCACCAAGAACCACTGAACAAATGACATGAAAGCCTGTGAAGAAGACATTTAGCCCGATTTCCTTCTTCATAAAATGTATTTTAAAAATGGAGTAGTGTCAGATTTTATTTCTCTATTGTTGTAAAAGACTATGAATCATTTCTCCCGCTACTGTTAGACTCTCTCGTTTGAGTTGGTTGTATTTACTCAGATTGCCCTGTGCTCTAATGAACTTTCTGTTACTCGACATAAGCATTCAAACCTCACCACAGTTCACTTCACCAAACCGAGACTGAAGTTTCGGCGGACCAGAATTCACATCAGAAACAAACCGGGCTTTCGAGGCAAACAAATAAAGTTTTATAAAAGCAGATTAAACAAGACTGGTGTGAATGCATTCTTAAATGCAACTACTTGTATGTAGTGCTTCAAAAAAGACAACAAATATATATAACAATGTAATGGAAAAGTTGCACAAATTGTAGCAGCACTTTTTAAAAACAGTGTGAAGTGCAACAAGAAGAAGAAGAAAAAAAAGATTTCTTCTACTGCAGCATTACTAGCTGACATGACTTACACAAGCAACAAATAACTTAAAGACATGCAGCACAAAGTTCCCAAGAAATTCAAATGTGAATATGGACTGTAGGAGGCAGAGAAAAGTTAGTTTTTAACCAAAAAATAACTAACTCACAACTAATACCGCAACTTTCTGCTGCACTTTCTGCAAATAACAGATTAGATGTACAGTAGCTTGTGAAGAAGAATATTTTTAAAATAGTAATATCACAAGGAATAATTTGCCATGTTGAGCATTTTATTGGCCATGCACAACGTGGTGATATCAGAATATAAGAACATTTTGGTTTTAACTCGCATCATTTCATAGAAAAATATATTCCTTTCTAAATAGTAGTCAACAAGCAGGATGCTAATGCTAAAAGCTAAAAGCAAAGCTGCTAAAGATGAAACTAAGACAATTAGCTGAGGAATAGTGCTAGTGAAACATGTTGTTAGGTGCTATATATGTGTGAAATAGAAATGAAAATGTCAGATAGTTGATTTAGTTGCAAAGGTGACTTTTTTGCTACATGACTGATTTGTCCTTTGTTTTATTTTTTTAACAGATTTATATGAAGAACCTGAGAAAGAGGCAAGTTGCTGTAACTTCACTACTTTTCTATGAACAATAATTACCTAATAGGAACAATAATACTGTATGTGGAACAGGGTGTAGTTCACTTTTAATTTTTGTCATTTTTACAGGGACAGTGTACGGCTCCAGAGAGAAGGTCAGTTTTAGGCTTTATTACAGTACATTTCTACATGAATTGTTACTTTTATACTTTATGTGTAATCCTAAAGTTGACAGAAAATTGTATACAATTGAGTATGTCCATAAAGATCCATTTTCAATGTTACACATTCATAGTTGGATTTAAATAGGAAACCGTTTTATTTAACCAATGTCTGGATGTTATGTCAACATTTAAGGATCTGTACATCCAACATCTTTTTTTCTCTTTATAGATTTGGTCTACCTCCTTTCAAACCGGGTCCTGGTTTACCAAAACCAACACCCAGGTAGGAATGGACCCTCAGCAATAAATCATTTGAGTCGCCATGACGGGACGGGAGTATTATTCAGAGCAACTGGAACAGTTTTTGCCAGTTTATTAATGGCTTCTACTTGTTGGAGTCAAGCTAATTTGTCTATGAAGGTAACACACCTGATTGGAGTTCAGATTTACAAAATAGCTGAAATACCTAGCTTAGAAACCGACCCACACCGCCTCCCTCCTGACATTTTGATCAAATTACCGACTTTGCCTGAATTCAAACCACATGATTTACATCATTATGCCATAAACAGTGTTTGCCTTCACACCTGAGCAGCGTTAAAAAGGTACAACAGACGAGATGCTAACCAGTTTTTTGGGTGTTGGTTTTGGCTACTTGACGGTGCGGCACTGTCTCCATGGTTACCAACGATCACACGCGTACCTTTTACAGAATGCGATATTTGAGATCTTTCTAGTATATAAAAGTTAATCTTCTTACCTTTACAAAGCTTTCTTTTCATCCTTGTCTGATTGTTAAGCCGACCGCGCAGCATACTACGAGCATTTTAAAGTGAATTCAACTAAATAGAAGCGATATTTGGTCTTTTTTTTTCTTCTTCTTCTATTTTATGGTGGTTGACGAGCAAGCTATTGAGGTGCATTACCGCCATCTAGTGGAGAGTAGTGGTGTGTTGACCGGAATGTTACACTGTGTATATTACCCCACATACAAAACAAAACAAATAAACTAAAAAAAAAGAAGAAAAAAAAGGTCACAGATGTTTGACTAGCTTTAAAGGAGAGCATTGGTTGTTTTGACGTCTGTCATGGCGGAGTGGGAGTGACGTCACGTGCAAAGGGACAATAGATCAAACCAAAGCTATTATTTTGCTAACACTTATGCCAATCTGTTTTTACAGGCTGAATAAATGGGGACCCACTCCTGTAAGTGTCATCAGATGTTGAACCGTTGGTTTAAAATGGTTGACTCAGCTGAACTTGGACATAAACTGCATATTTTTCAGATCCAGCAACCCACAGATGGTGATGAATATGAACTTTGTGATCAAGATAATAGTGAGTATTAGTTCAAAAGAGAAGGAAAGAGTCAAAAGTGTGGTTTTTTTGTAAACAATATGCAACTTGAGTAAATTAGAACAGAAAATGATATTTTAAGTTGCACTGTTTGCCCACTCACAGGTTCCAGTCATGAACCTCCAGGCGGTCCTCCTCCTCGTGTGCAGAGAGAGTAAGCACTACTCACTCTGGAAACACATCATTTACTTGATGACAAGGTTAAAACTGTATCTCATCTGTTTACAGGAGGTCACCAAAGCCGCCTCTACTGCCGGTAAGAATATGCTGATAAATTAATAACAATAAAGTCTTGTAGACCAGTGGTGTCCAAACCTTTTGGTATTAGGACCAATATGTCAAGATGAGAGGACTTAAGACATTTATTGTTTTTATCTCTTGAATAATATACTAAATTCACAAGCAAAGTAGTTCAAATTTTGGAGATCATTGTCAAACACAGTCTTGGAGAGTTGCTGTTTCAAATGAGAGGTAAATATTTTTATAACTTTTCTGGGGATTTATTGTCCTCAATATCTACAAAAAAATAAAGACATCCTTTATATTGTTTTAAGATTTTATTTCTCTGTGAAATTCTCAAATTAATCTCAAATTTGCTACGTTCTTAAATTATGGACAGAGAGCCCAAATCAAATCCTCCAGAGGGCCGCAAATGGCCCCGGAGCCACAGTTTGGACATCCTGTTGCAGAAAATGCTTTTTCCTTTTGACTTGATTTTCACCTTATGATGCCAAACACTAATAATGTGTCTTATTGCAGAGACAAGACATGAAACCAAGACAATTTGAAAGTAAGTGAATTCAATTGAAAGATTCTTAGTGCTATGTTTATTTTTTTGAAAGCGTCATTACACTAATAACTAAGTAGAAAAGCAGCTAATTGCAGGATGTCTGCATTTTCAAAGGCGCCTCCCTGCCTGTGATGCACACAGAACAGAAACCGTCTCCTAAAGCTTTCTCGCTGGATCTAAAACGACCAAAGTAAGGCGCTCGACACTCAAATTTTACATTTTATGCTTCACTGATAATGAATTGTCTTTCATCACAGCTTCTGACTGTGTATTTACTGCATTTTGCTGATTTTTCATTTTTTACTTCCCTGCAGAATCCCCCTGCCACAGTTAACACCACCCAGTAAGTTCTGATCCGTACGTTCGCAACCATTCACACTAAGTTTATGTTTTTCCAAATCAACTGATGCAAGTTATTGTCCCAGAACCAGCTGAGCGGGGATACATCGCTGCTGAAAACGGGTCAACCGACCAGGACAAGGTGTGCTTTTACACCTACTTTTACATAAAGAGTGTTGATTTAAATGTTTCAGCTCTGTAACTGCTTTAATTTCAGGATGCAGATGTTTATCACAAACCCTGGTTTGCCAACGGATGTGACCGCAAAACAGCAGATGATGCTTTACTGCGATCAAATAAGGTTTGAGTGGATGAGAGCGCGTATGAAAGTATTTGCCCAAGGAAGCCGTAGGGATTGATGGGGAGTGTTTTCTGTTTCAGGACGGTGCGTTCATGGTGAGAAAGAGCTCGGGTCAGGATGTGCAGCAGCCTTACACGTTAGTGGTGTTTTACAGAGGCAGAGTCTACAACATCCCGATCCGCTTCGTGCCAAGCACCAAGCAGTACGCGCTGGGGAGAGAGAAGAAGGGAGAGGAGGTATAGCGCCTTCATTTGGGCTGGAAAATGAGCCTTTTCAAAAACGTCATAAATTTGCAAGCACTGCCTGTTACCTAGCAACTCCAGTAAAGCTCAGCCCATTACATAGCAACCCAAGCTGAACTCCAGTACATTTGGTCAGCTGGTCTTACTGCTGTATGTGCAGTACAATGGCTGCTGGAGGAAACAAATGTTTAGTTGTTGGCTTTCCATCCACAATACACTTGGTGTATTCTTGTTGGTTGTGCAGGAGGCTCTAATTCTGCTTTTCAAAGGTGTATAGATGGAACAAAGAAAATTCAAATTCAAAATGACTCAAACTTGTCCACTTATTTTCTTGCTTTTACAATTCATTAAAATGTGTTGAACGCTTCAACAATAAATGTGTTGAATAAATTAAACATAACCTTATGCAGATGACAAGTGTGTATTTAATCAGATATATGTATATATATTATTGTCACTAGAGATCACAGCATTCAGGCTTTTGCATTTCTGTGTCAAACTAATAAACCGGTTGTTTTTCTGTGTTTTTACCCTGCAGTTCTTCAGCAGTGTCTCTAGCATCATAGAGAACCACCAGAAGAACCTGCTGGTTCTGATCGACAGCCAGAGCAACACCAAAGACGCCACCAAGTTGTTTTTTCCTGTAAAGCCGTAGATGACCCTGTCAGTTCTTTCACTTTGCATCTTTACGGCCCATTTTCAACGTGTTTCCAAGTACAACACAGAGCTGCAGGTGACGGTAAACCGACTAAAGAACTGCTTAAGAGCTTCCTGCAGGATTCCACTGCAGTCCTGGTTCTTCCACATGGAGACATTTACAGAAACTAAATTAACAGGAAGGTTTTAAAGTAATATCCTGGATGAAACTTTTTCTTCTTCTTGTGGCTTTATGTGGAGTTTTAGTTCTTCAAAATTACATTCTCCTTGCTTCCAGCTGTCCTTTCCCACATTGTGACCATTATCTTGCTGTACAATGCAACTTGCATGCTTCACTGAGGGAGTTTTACATTTGCAGCACATCCTGATCTCTCTGTGATCATGCTTGATGAGTTTTTGCTCATAGTTTTTGTTTCTTTTTAAGCAACAGGTTATTGTTGTTCACTCTTCCAGTAAAAATCATTCTTGTAAAGTGTACAGTTTATTGCATTTCTTACCGCCACCTGTTTTATTATTACCAGTTTCCATAGTTTTCTAAATGAAAAACAGTTACAAAGTATGAGACTGCCGCAATTCTTCCTGCGTATTAGAGCGTTTTGGAGGTAATTATAGTTTTTGCGTTTTTACCATCAAGTTTTCTTTAGACAGAAACTTTACTTAAAAATAATGTTCATTCTTCCATTACAGATCATTTTTGTAAAATGTATTAAGTTCTGTTTAGTAGAAATACTCAGTAAGACATTTTGCCCAAAGGTTTGTTCTGGTGCTGTTTTTTTTTTCTCATATTGTAATAAATGCTCCTGTTCGTTTTCTGGCGCTATAGAGTGAGTTTTTGTTTTATTCCGATAATGATTTATATGTTTTTCTTGTGTTAAGCTCTCAAATGTTTGCATATTTTCTGAAGTTCATATTGTTTTGGACATCCAGGTACAAAATATTTACTCTGAAAATACTTGGGAGGTAGCAGGGTTTATGATTCAGAAATCATTAACCAACACAAACGCTAAAGTTTGATTCTGAATCAGTAACATTTTGAAGGGCTGAGATTGACTTGATTAAGACATACAGAGGATAGAAGAGGACCCAAAAACTTTATATTTCAGCATTTGTTTACTCAAGTAAAAGTAAAAAGTAGCACTTAAAGAAATTGCTTGAGTAAGAGTAAAAAATAATTTAATATTTACAAGTTGCATCATCAGATGAACTAAAATGTAAAGTTGAGTGGAAATTTTGGTATTTTAAGGAGAAAATTACAATAATTCATGTAAGTAACAAACAATAACAAAAGCGGGCAAAAGAAAATGTTTCCTAATTAGTTTATTTCAATAAAAAACTGATGAAACTGACAAAAACTGCAGGTGTCTATTTGTAGCTGGTGAAGTTTTGGTTAAAAGATGTTTTTCATTCAGTGGGAAGAAAATTCAGACATTTTACATTAAATATAAACAAATACTTCATAATAAAATAACTCAAGTGAAAGTAAAAAATACAGCATAGTAAAAATACTCCTAAAAGTATATTTTTTCAATAAAGTTACTCAAGTCAATGTAACTTTTTACTACCCAACTCTGGATATTTAACAGATTTTTAAACCTCCGATCTTCAAAGCACATTGATATCTGTAATATTGCAATTTGTAACAAACGATGAAAAAGAAATGGCAGCATCATGCTGTGGGGATGCGCAGCAGAAACTCTTATTCAATAAATTAGAATATGCATTCAGTACTTTATGAAAATTGACAACCTTTAAGCAGATATTTAATATACTTTTCATTAACGCTACATTTATGTATTTAAAATGTCATGTGAAGTCAAGTTTATTTATCACATCTCAGCAGCAAGTTTCATAAAAATATCAATCACCAATTATGAAACAAGCAATAAACTTGACATTTTGTCAAACATCCTCAAAATCATTGTCAAATATATTGATCAATGTTCCAGTTTCTATTAATCAAAACTCAAAAGCAGATCTGAACAGGTGGGCTTTTCGTCTTAGTTTTGGCTGTTTTTCTGTTTTCTTAAAGTTTGTGGTGCACAGAAGCTGAATTCTGCTGCTTCATGTTTGGTTCTGGTTCTGGGGATGCAGAGCAGACCAGAACCAGAACCAGAAGAAATGAGTAGTTTGATACAATATTATGTAATAATTTTGAATATCTTTTAGCTGTAGGTGGAAAATCATCACAATTAACAAAAAATAAAGGTTTTCAAACATCCATCTCTTTGTAATTAGTCAAAATGAGAACTTTTAATAACATTCTAATTTATTGGATTAGAATATTACACAGGAAATAATATCTATAGCTTTCAACCATGCATTGTTTCCTCTACAATTTTCGTGGTAATGATAAGAATATTCATGGTGTCTAAACACTTTTAGAGGCTCTGCGTGTTTAACTCTGATCTTAATCTGGTTTCTATATGCGACAGTTGTTGCAGTGTTGTCTCTTTAAACAACCCAAATGACTCAACGTGTGAAGCCAGCAACGATATGCAGTTAGAAATGTGTTGCTGCAGGTGCGCTACAACTAGGAGGAAGTAAGAAAAGTTTACAACCCGTACCCAAACGTCAGCTGTCTCGTCATTTCATACTTCCCAAAAGCTAGCGTGTAGAACCAAAGCAGCAGACGGACTCAGAGGGATTTTTAACTTGTGTTTTATTAGGATTTTTCATGCTCAGTCAGGAAACAATCCACTGAAATCAATGAGGAATGAGACAGTGTTGCTGCAGCAAAAGGGAGCTGGACTTCTTACTTCAAGAGTTACTGTAAAAATTTAAATAAAAATGTTTCGACTCATATCATCGCCACTCAAAAACAGCAAATTTCATTCGTAATGCTATCACACCCATGCAGTTTTATTGCATAGTCATAATTTCCAGGCACTTGGTGAATATTCTCAGGTTATTTATTTTTACAGTACCTATTGCGGATTATATACAAAGCTAATATATATAAATTTAAAAAGAAATCATTGAAAACAGGGATTTTTGCACACATTTCCCATTTAAATAAGGGACAGTGGCTACATTAGGGAAACAAAGAGCCACAGCAGGATTGTCAAAGGATAAGGCCTAAAAAAGTGAGGTAAAGGGTGGGAAAATACATTTTATAGTGCAATTCAATAATTAGCATCATTTCAAGTCCTCAAACCTCAAATCTTCAAGAGATAAAACAAAAATCTAATCTGTTAAATCTTTTTTATTCTCTTTTCTAAATCAATTTTGAAGAAAATAATTAAAAATTGTGACCAGGGATATCAACACCCACATGCATACATGCATGAAAAATAGAGCTCTCACAGTAAATAATATACTTTCTGAACATGATTCAAAGTTTATACAAAAGAATTTAGAAATACACAGATTCCTTAGAAATAATGCATAAAAGAAGCATTAAAAGACTAAATCTAAGCAGGATAAATAAATGTTGAATAAGACAGCTTATTGTACTTTTTTTGTTATTTTTATACACACATTTGGTATATTTGAGTAACTTACAGCATTCTGCCTCCAATAACATAAATATGACAGCTACCACACTGCGTAGTCTACCCGTACATAATCTGCTTCCAAAAACAGACGGTATGGCAAATTAACAGATTACAGTGTTTTTATAAAATCCACATGACAGTGTACCTAAATCACTTTAAATAAAACCTTTTTGGAGGCAAAAAGAGACACAAAAATAAACTAAACTCTCTGTATTGAGCTTTACTGGAAGAGAAACAAAAGGTAAATGTTTACCCTGAGAATGTGAACCTTCCAGGAAGCATCATCAATTTATTTATAAAATAAAAATAAAAATAATCACAAGACAGACCTAAAACAATAATTTCACTACAAAAAACAAAATCTTACAGAGTATTTTTGCTCTGGTTTCTTGTACAAATGTCTTAATGGTCTTGAAATAAGACAAAACTAACTTACAACTGACTTTTTAGCAAAATATAGAGGCTTGTTTAAAGTACATAATATCTTAATATAGTGCAAATGAAACTAGCACTTTTTTTTATCAACTTTAAGGAATTACTGACTCAAACTAACTGTTAGTTAGTTCTGTCTTGTTTAAAGTATAGTACAATATTTAAAAAAAGAAACTAAACCAAAAATATTTGGTGAGATTTTGCGTTTTTGCAGTGTTTTTTTCCAGATTTAATTTTTCTTCTCCCCACCCAATCCAGTGTGTGTGACATTTAAGACTTTTCACAGTTTGGCTTCCTCCAGTCCATCAGGTGGCGCTGCCGGTGGAGCATCATCTCTTCCTGGCTTGCAAACACCCGGCCGCAGAACCAGCAGGAGATCCTCGACGAGGCGTCCCGGCCCGGCGACGCCACGCCCACAATTTCGTACTTTTTCCTGCTCACCCTGCGGAACTTCAGCCTCAGGGTGAACCTCTCCTGCACCGAGTTCTTGCCCTGATCGTCCATCAGATTGTTCGTCATCGCTGCAGCCCCGCCACCGCTCAGAACCGATAGAGCCCTGAGAGTGTGCCGGGAGAGCAGGACTCTCCGCACCTGCCTGTACTTGTTGACGACCTCCATGATGCGTGCCACCTGGGGGATGTCGGCGTCTGGGTGGTTCAGTACAACGACGGGCTGGTCTCCCGCCGGACGTTTGACTGGCTGGGACTGATTTACGGCGACTAACCTCAGCGTTCTCGGCTGATGTTTCGGAACCAGGTGCCACTGAGGCCTAGCCGCCACCGCCGCTGACGGCTCCCGCTGACTCGCTTCAGCTCCAGGTGACTGGACGCCGCTCAGGAGATGCTGGCTGAAATCTGTGGACGCCTCTTCGCATTTTGACCCTTGATCACTTTGCTCTGCAGGACGTTCAAGGCTCAAGTCCAAATTTGCCTTCCCTGTAAAAAAATTAAGATTAATAAAGGAAAATTTTACAGTAAAGCAATATTATTCAACATGGTCTGTCACAATTAGCAGTAAATCAATAAATAGCATGACAAATTAAAATAGGCTTGATAATTTCCAATCATTAAAAAGGTTCTCATTTGATATCATTATAAAGCAGTCGCTTTGCTTTTGTTTAAAGAGATGTCATTTCATTTGTTATCTTTGTTGTTTTGTTTATTTTGGATATTTTAAATGTCTTCCAGGTCCAATATAAAATGTTGATTAGATTTTAGATTAGCTGTAAAACAGCTAAAACACTGACTTCCTTTAAATCTCAAATAAAAACGCACCTGTTTAGAATTGTATTTGAAACATAATCAATTAAAAATGTAGTGATGGAAGTTGACTTAATGTATTGTTTATTCTATGTTGCATGACTTTGTGCTTTTGTGTTTATGATGTAAAGCACTTTGAAATATATTGCTGCTGAAATGTGCTATACAAATACATTTTTATTGATTTTTGATTGATTGCTATCAGATTATCTCAAAGAACAAAGTTGTTTATCACAATTTATCTGGGACAAAAAGTTTGTTATTCTGACACTGTGTTGTGATTGTCAGGAAATTAAATATCTTCTATTTCTGAACAAATTTTGTATTGTGCTTTTTCAGCTTAGTGTGTTTTTTTTTTTTTTGCTTTTTGACTCAACTGAAGATAAAGTAACAGAAAATATCGCGATAAAGTCTGAACTCTACGCAGAAAGTGGTTTTCCGGTACTCATTTCATGCCTGCAGAGTTTGAACAACAAATTACCGTCTTACCATGCGGTGAAGAAGCCGCAGGACTTCTCTTCTCCTCCGTCTCCTCGTTGGATTTTTGTAGCGCTGGCTCTTCGTGCGGCGTCCTCACGTTGGTCACTGATGCAGCTACGGAATTCGTCTCGCTTGTTCCCTCAGCAGATCCGCGTCTGTCTGAGAAATCCTGCGACTCCTCTAGATCATCTCGATGTTCATTTTCCATCCTCGTATCTTTAGCCTCTGTTGGCTGTACAGAGTCACAGATTGCAGTTCGTCTAGAAGGATCAGGAAGGCCCGCCGGGGAACCTTTGATGGCGTTTTGCTGAGGAATCGGCGGCTCCACATGACCATCAATCTCAACATGTTTTGGAGATGAAGAGCTTTGAGACACCCACTGCTTCCCCTTCACCAGATTCTTCTTTATGACAATCTTTAAAACCTTTCCTTCTGGTTTTCTTTGCACTTTTTTAAATCTAGCTTTTCTTCTCCACCGTGGTCTTTTCATCTTCCCCTCACTCTCATTCGGCAACTTTAAATCACTCGACTTGCCCACGTCGTCTATGGGCTCTTCCAGTTTTTCACTGTTTTCCTGGATCTCTGAATCAGTCTTTAATTTGCGGTTCTCACGGTTTTCCTGTGTTCCAGCACCAGACGACGAGAAGTCACTGCGCGGTTTGTTTTCAGTCAAACAAAGCGCCTGGTTTTTCAGATTTGGACTAAATCCTTTCTGGTCACTTGCACACAAGGAGTCGCTATCGGCGCTTTGGGGACAGGTAGGCTCCTTATCTGCGGAGGCCATTTTCAACCTTTTCGCGTAAGCAGCACCGTTCTGAGCTAACGTTATTTTGTTCTTGACCGTGAGGACGGCGAGATCTGACGTGTTGGGCACGATGCCATTTTCTGAGTTTTTCTGAGGGACGTTTGACAGAACGGATTTGAGAGCCTTGGTCCACTTCTGGTCATCGGTTTCCCCTGCGACAGATTGCATCAAAAACTGCTGAGTCTCTTCTAACGTTGTCTGTGGGTCAGAAAGATGGCAGTATTTATCCAGAAACTCCTTCCCGGGTAGCGACAGACAGTCCTGCGTCAACCAGCAGGTGTCCCTGACAGTGCTTCTCGTTAACCTCGTCTTCACTCTGGGGATCCGCTCACTTGGTGTCATTGCTATGGAATGAATTCGCCTCCCATCTTTCCTCTGGTTGCCATTCTGGCAAACATGAGCAGTTTTAACGCTCTTATTGATCAACCATTTCTCCGGCGCCTCGCCGCCGCAGAACTGACCACCAACTTCTTTATCTTCAACGGTTAAATTATGCTTATATATGTGGTCGAGAAACACCCGAAAGTCACATGTTGAGAATTTCTTACACGTTTCGCATGAATACTTCCCGTCCGAGCAGTGGTACATGCTCAGGTGTGCACTAAACTCAGGCCAGGTGCGTTGAATGTTGTCGTTGCACATGCTGCAGGTAGAAAAAGTGTCTTTGTGGCTTAGCAGGTGAACCTGAAGGTAGGAAAATTCATGGGCGCTAAAAGTGCACATATGGCAGGAAAAAACGGGCAGACTGCCTCCGTGCATTTCCATGAAGTGCCTCACCAGGTCTTTGGGGGCATAATCCGAGTTGTCCCCGCATTGAGAGCAGGGGAACCTGAGCGTACTGCCGCCGTCGTTTGTGACGCGGGCTTCCCGGGGAGGCTCCTTAGGCCACACGCTGGTCTGCTCCCACTTCTTCGCTATCTTCTTTGGCCCATTCTTATCTTGGCTTTGCATAGCTGGGGGCTGAACGACAGTTTTCCTGAGGTGGAGCCGTCTGTGCCAGCTTCTATTCTTCTTGCTGACGCGCAGTTTTCTGTGGCCCGTTGAGGTGGCTGTGCAAACATCCATGTTTCTTCTAGTTTCTGGTGCACAAAATATGCAGCGGTTAATAAAAACAGCATTGTTTAGAAGTTTTTAAAAAATGACATTTTGAACAGGAGATGTAATTTTACTTGAATATAATTAAATGTAAGCCCCTAAAACAAGATTGTAGTTCTTAAACAGGTCCACCTGTTGCTTGGCCAAGGTCCAAAATACCTCACTGTGGGCATTAGTGTGTCACAAACAACAAACATGTATATTCACCAACATGCAGAAAATTACAATAGCTTCACCTGCAAGATCCATAACCAGATTTTAAAAGAAACACACGAAATAAATTTAGAAGCATCACTTTTTACGACTTGTTAGAAAGAAAACCAAAACAAGAAACGCACTAAAACTTAAAACGACCGAGTACAAACAGCCAGGGGGGGTCGTTGGTCCATTGTTTAGTTAAAGTTAACCACAACAAAGCGATGAAGACTCGCTTTGCAGCGCGCAGAGAAGACATAGAAACACAAGTTATAGGAAAAGAGAGGCGCTGCGCCTCTCTGTTTATGTCTAAACACGCATTTCGTGGCGTTAACTGCGGTTTGAATTGACGCGACGCTTAAGAAGAGGAGCTTACAAAGACGAAATAACTTACAGAGCACAAAGCGCTACGATAAAGTTCCCGCACAGCACCGCGTTTTCACGCCGACTCGACTCATTACCGCAGACCAAGCTGTCGGGTGGGATAAATTCATAGTAAACGTGGAGTTGTCCCGGGTGTTGGGGGTATTTTTTCCTCTTTACCTTTTTCTTTTGTGGAGAGCTTGACAGCTCATCGAGTGGCGGCCATGATGGTTTCATCCGGGGACTCCAGCCCGTGAGCAGCGTTAGCCGTTAGCTTCCTGCTGTCCCAGGCCTGCAGCTCTGCACAAACACCCCGCTGTTCCTCCAATGCTTTCCCTCCGTTTCTGTTGAGCTTCTACAGTTTATAGCCCAAAATATAGAGTATTTAACCAATATTAAATGTGGAATGAACAACCGTGACATTAAAGGGTTTAGCTGTTTTCTGTTGTTTTGTTTTTTTGCAACTACTAAACTGAAAGGCGGGGCATTCATCTGCCTCTTTTACTCTCACAATAAACAGATAAAGTTAATCAGAAGTTACTGAATTGGTAAATAGGGTCCACTTGTTTGTAGTTTAAACTCATACTAGTCATGTTTTTGGGTAAAGTACCCAAACAGTGAACTCCAGAAAAAGTAGCACTATTTTTATTCAAGTAAAAGTAAAAAGTAGCTGTCCAAAAAATTACTCAAGTAAGAGTAAAAGGTCTGCTCAAACACTGAGGAACTGGTCAAATTATCAATCATTTAATATTTTAAAATTACGTGACCTAATATATATAAAGTTAAGTGGAAATGTTTGTATTTTAACTTACATAAGTACAAAAAAACCCTCACAAAATAACATTTCCCAAAGAGTTTCTTTCAATAAAAAACTTTAAAAAACATTAACAGAATCTGCAGGTGTGTCTCTGTGTCTGGTGAATTTTTGGTTAAAACATGTTTATTTTTTATTCAGTGGGTAGAAAATCCAGAAATTTTACTCCAGAGAAGAGATACTTCATAATTAAATTACTCAAGTAAAAGTAAAAGGTACAACATAGTAAAAATACTCCTAAAAATCACTTTTTTCTCAAGTAAATGTAATTAGTTACAACCCAACTGGTTTGTTAGATTTTGTTTGAAAATAACTTTTTTTTAAATACTTTTGATTATAATATCAAATATGATTTCATCAGCAAAAACAATAAAAAATAAAGGAGAGACCTGACAACATCAGGTGATTAATCTATACGATGTGTTTTACTTAGTTACTGGAATAATTAAACTTCTTAACTGAATTGTTTTGTTTTCACACCAAGTATCAGAAATCAATGATCAATGAGCCATTTCTGCTCTGTGGTGATATTTTATTCGCAGAAAAAAGAAGTCCAGCGTGCAAAAGCTATAAGGTTGCATTTTATGGTTTATTTATCCACCAAGGCAAGCAATAAATGCAGATTTATCTTTCTACTGTTTCCTTCTTCTCCCCCTGCTATGGTTAAAAAAAACAGAAACATAAGCCCACCCCGGTGCATGCTGGTCCTGTTTCTGTACTTATGGAAAATGGCTTCACAGTTCTTCCTGTATAACTTACAAAGGCAAAACAAAACAAAAAAAAAAATAACAAATTAACCCCTAGAAATAAAGTAAACCAAGAACAAATTTCAACAAAATGAATAAACATAAAAAATAGATATCTCCAACAGGATAATTCATATTAATGAATGTATAATTTTGTTATAAATACACAGTATTGAGTGAGACGCTAATTTCCAAAGTGTGTCTTTTAAAACGTTTACGGAATTATATTTGTCATAAAATAGTAACTGAAACATAACGTTCCTAATAAAGTAAAAGGGTTGCTGTATGTTGAGTCCTAAAGGTGGAGCTTTATTGAAATTATTGAATGTATTTATCGATCATCTCAGAGGTTTGCTTGAGAATGTTAGAAACACTGCCAAGAGGTCAGGGGTCAATCAGGGGTTCTTTTTAACTATGAAGTCCGATAACCCAAGTTTCTAAAATAAAATAAAAAATAAATATCCTTTATTGATATTGGGGAAATTTAGCAGCAAGTCAAAGGAAAATGTAAGATGCCTGTTCAGCCAAGGTAAACACATAAAAACCTGTATAATCTTCACGAAGGAAGACAACCCTGTACTATCCAGGTGAGTGTATGTTCATCAAAGAAGTGAGACTTGACATCAAGTGAAGCTGAGGCTGAGGCAGCAGTAACTTAAACTCAATGTTTTTGGCCAATTTTGAGAGAAATTTTGCAGTAAAATCAGAATAAAATGTGAAGATCTGTTGATTTTTTTGTGAGTTTTGCAAATTTGTGAAAAACTGGAGGGACTTATTGATGTAATTTGGAGTCTAAAGGGCCAGATTTGGCGCCCGACCTTGAGTTTGACTTATGTGCATTAAACGCTCAGCGGTTGCCATGGTTAACTTGTTCAATCTTGCTCTTTTAACACTAGCTAGCATGTTGTCAGCATACTACAACTGCGTCATAAAATAAATTATGCTACAATATTGAATGAGATGCGTCTTAATGACCCATTACATGCAGACGAGTCAATAAATGATGAGAGAAAACGTCAAATATTATTAATTAGCAAATAGTTTCCTCACAGTAAGATCATCAGCTCTCAATGATTGGAATTTCAGAGACATGATGTCAGTAGTTCACAGAATAAAAGAACAATGTTCATTTTACTCAAATATATACATATAAAGAGTGAAATCACAGAAACTGATAATTTTGCAGTGGTTGCTTAATCTTTTCCAGACCTGTATATGTAATATACACAAGGCACACATGCCATGTTGCTGCAATACAGATAAACTTAACTTGAGTTCTTATAAATATAAAGTTTATTCAAAGAAAAAAACACAAAATATGCAACATTTTCTAGAGATGGATACCAAAGCTCCTCCTCTTCACTCAAATGTATTTACTAACAATCTCCCCACCAGTTAGCAAGTCTGAAATGTTCTCTAGATGGTTACAATGTCATTCACTGCCATATGTTTTTTGTACAAGACACTTTCTATAATACTAACCTGGAAGATTGCAGGCATAGTCACTGCACCTGCAGCCAATCCCTCCTCTGTCCAGTCCCCAGGGTCTGGCGTCTTCTGGGCATCATCCTGGCCAGCAGCACCAAAATGCTTTTTGGTTCGAATGAAAACAGACACAGGAACTTGTGAGCTTCTCCCTAAATGTGGGAAATATGTTGAGACACTTCACAGTTAGGACACATTTTTGTTCATGATATTTTAAAAAATGTTGAACCCTGTGATCTTCCCTTTACCCCAATCCGATATCTTCCACTGGTTGATGTGCCGGGGCAAAGTGCTGGCTGCAGCTCCCATGGATGATTTGAAAACTTGGTCTCTCATCTCTCTTGATTGCTCTCACCTAACAGGCAAGTATTTTTGGGTACACAGGAAAATTATGGAAACTCAAATATGATTTTTGTTTGTTGCTGCTGAGAAAGATGGACACAACAAAACAAAACAAGAAATTATGAATCATATCAGAATAATGCAAAGGTTTTAATATTTACAGCAGTATTCTAAGCAACAGTGTTGGAAGATGTCCGTGATTTTACATTAATATAGGAAGTAAACCTTTGAACTTTGCAGGACTGACATTTTTTTAGCTACATGTGGCTAAAGCTGCTGCTAGCTAGCTGAATTTAAAATTGTAGGTTGTTTCCCTTACACACTTTAAGGAAATTGTAAATTAACAATGACGGATAACATTGACGTGACGAACTAACAGGTAAATATTATTTTTATTAACGTTGATAGAAAAAGTAAGCCTTTTAACATTACAGCACTGACTGTATTTTAGCTACATTTGGCTAAAGCTACTGCTAGCAGGAATACCGTCTATTCAGATGCTGTTTCCTTTATAAACTGCACGAAAATGGTAAATTAACAATAATGGATAACGTTGTCATGGCTAATTAACACGTAGATGTTGTTTTATTAACCTCACCTTTCGCTATTCCTTGAATATGATGAGTTTACGTGAATTTTCCAGACAGGTTTTTTGCGGCAAAAGGCTGGAAGTACAGATAGAATGGAAGTAATTTTACGTAATTGTGAAAATAGCCTGAATGTTTCTGACATTGCGAGTCACAATGCAAGAAATGTATCAAGTTTCTTTGTCTAGCTGATTAAGATTATAGATATGGAATCTCTTTGTATGTATATCTTGATCATAAATTTCTGTTTTTGTGGTGAAAATATACGTGGGACGAAACAGTTGAGTTGTGCAGAAGAAACAGCACCCCCTACAGTCAAAGAATAGAATCAAGTAACACCTATTGAAAAGTTAATGGCAATAACTTTGATTATTTAGCCTATCATAAAAGAACAAAAATATATAAATGTAACAGTTTCTAACTAAATATTTAATTACCAACATAAATCCTTGCTAATAACCCTGAAAGTAAAAGCTGGGCCTTGAGAACCTCCACATCATCTTCTGCTGGTGAGCTCATTGATAAAAATATGAATTTTTAAAATGGCTCACCATTTTAAGCTGAGATGTTGTTCATGTCCAGAGGGGAGGGAACAATAAAGAAGAGGAGACATGAGCAACAGCTGAAGCAAAAAATGTTTACTATGCAAGTTCATTAGAGCCAGCTTTTATTTTGGTAGTCCACTTCTGCTTATTGGTAAGATTGTCTGTAATCATTCAATATATCTATTAAACTATTTAGCTTGAAGTTAATTTTTTAATTCTAAAGTACAGCTTCAAGCTGAATATTAGCTTATTATGTAAATATTTAGTTATGAAAGCTGCTACTTAGATGCTAGCTAAATATTTTTAGGTAACTGCTCATATTTCGTTTGGGGCTGTAGTTTGAAGCTAAATCTTATATATAAATGTTTGGATAAAGCTGATTATTTAGTAAAAAATCTAATTATTTATTCTCAAACTAAATATTTAACTTGCTAATTAAATATTTAGTCATTTATGATTAAATTAATAACACGGTGAAACTATCACTTTGAATAATGAACCCCATTTTGTTTTTCCCTTATGACAGTAAATCCATATTACTGCTGGTAATTTTGGACAATGTAACTTTACATCCCATAAACGCCCAATTACAAAACTACCCATTAATTTATGGGACGTAGTTGGTAGTGATGCTTTCAAGTGCTAAATAAAATGTAAAGATGCCACAATCAAATAACGAGTATAAAGACTTTAAAAGTGTCTCATTCACATTTTGATGCTTATTTCTCTTTCCGAGCCCCATTTCTCTTCCGTCATTGCGTCTCTCTGCTCGGTTCTGATTGACAAGCCATGGAGCGTTGCGCTTTTTCGAGCAGCACTTGAACGCACCTGTGCAGTTTGAAGAACTCGTGTTCCTGCCGCCTGCGAGCCTGAAACAACGAGACCAAGCAAAGCATGATCGGCTAGTCTAAACTGCACTTTTACTCCAGTGAACCTGCGCATTGGGTGAGTCTGCACCGATCATTCATTTCCGTGCCACGGATTGGAAAAGCTGATTGAGTTATGACACCCAAGGGATCGCCAATCGATGCGTGTGGTTGAAATCCTGCGTGCAAAACGTTACGTTTTAAAACGTTGAGAGCGCATCTTCTACACCCAGTATGAGTGTGCTAATCACTTTGACTTTGTTTTGACTTCCAGAGGTTTTCAAAGCACCGTCTTAAATGGAGCTAGAGGACCAATGGTGGAAGGGACAACTTGCTGCAGATATTTACCAGGCGCTCAGATGCAAAGTGAGGGCGATTTGACCATCAAATGGAGCCACAGTGGAGAGAAAATAATTAACATTTTCAGTGCATCTATATTGTTTTTGATAGCTTGTGCTCATCCTGTACATTCCTGATGTTTTACCAGTCAGGCATGCCATTATGACCACAACTACTGCACTCAAGTAACTACTTAAACATACTTCTATTCAAGTACCAGGTATTATTCAAGAGTAAAAAAGTATTTGGTAAAAATACTTTACTCAAGTAGTGAATATCTGATCAAATTGTCAATCATCTTATATTTAAAAATTACATAATCAGATGGATTAAAATGTAAAGTTGAGTGGAAATTTTGGTATTTTAAGGACCAAAATGACAATAACTTATATACGTAACAAAACCAAAGAAAATTTTTCCAATAAAAATCTTATAAAACTTGAACAGAAACTGCAGGTGTGTGTCTGTCAGTTTCTGGTTAAAATATGTTTGTTCTTTATTCAGTGGGAACGAAATACAGGCAGTTTATTCAAGTAAGAGTAGAAATACTTCATAATAAAATTACTCAAGTACAAATAAAAAGTACAAAATAGTAAATATTCTCTTAAAAGTAAACTAAAAAAAAATCAACTAAATGCAATTGAATTACATTTACCCAACTCTGCCTATTAGCTTTGTTTCTGCCCTGACTTGTTGACTCCACTCCTGAAAGTTGTGAGTCTCCATTGATCTGACTTTTTGATTGATTTTTTTAATTAGTTTGTAAACTAAACTAGAATACATTAAGTGTAGTATGCTGCTAAAAAATCTTGCACTCGACTGCCTCCATGAACGGTTGTAGCAAAGATTATGTTGGTGATATTTGTCAAAGTTGACTCCATAAAGCGACCTACTGCCTTAGCTGGATGATGTTTTTCCCATCATGCATCATGGTTCTGTTGGTTCACCAGATAAGCAACCATTCTTGGGAGAGATTCTTCTGTTGCAATTTTGACGCTCGGTTTCCCAATGTTGGTGATCAGCATGGTAACCCTAACTGGTGAACCAATAAGCAACAAACTGGAACGCACTTTTCATTCTGACACCGTTTCATCAGAACCAGCATTAAACCTTCGTCTGCATCAGTGAGTTTTGCACCACTGCTTCCTTTGGTAGATATTGGACAATACATACCAGGATCCCACCAACAGGCTTTTGGAGATGCATCAAATCTGTCATTTACCACCACTGTTTGGTTCTTGCTTTTCTGTTTTTTATGCTTTTAATTATTGGTGGGACTTGATTAATTTTTTTTATTAATCAGGGTTAATTAATCAAACTATATATCAACAAACTAAGCAACATTTGCATTACAATAATCACTTTTTACTGGTCAATTATAGAATAAATAGACATATGAGCTCAACAACAAGATATTTATTGTTTTCGGATTTCGGTAGTAACTAGTCACATTTACTCAATTACATTTATTTTAGTTTTTTTAAAGTTCTTTTAGGAATATTTTTATTATGTTGTACTTTTTACTTTTGTGTGAGTAACTTTATTATGAAGTATTTCTACTTTTACTGGAGTAAAATTTCTGGATTCTCCACCAACTGACTGGAAAAACAAACATGTTTATACCATGTTTTGTGTAGACACAAACACACACTTAAAGTTTTTGCTAAAGTTTTCTAAGTTTTATATTGAAATAAACTGATTTGTTGATATCAAGCTTTAATAATTAAGTATAAAAACACAAAATATTTTAACATAAAAACCTCTTTGGGAGAAAAATTATCTACTCAGAAAGAAAACAAGCATAAATATCATTAGTTTAAGATATTTAAATTTCAGTTTTTTGCAATATAACTGTAAACATCTGTAGTTATGCAATTTAAAGGTCAGTGGTCATAATGTTATGCTAGATCTCTATGGATTATTTGTGTTTTACTTAGTATTTTATTTAATTATTAAATTGTATATCTATTTTGGTAATTGGTTAATGGACTACAGATGCGAACAGCGAATATTTACATTTGAGTTGTACTTTGGGTCTGTGTTGTAAATATAGTTTATTGTTGTGATTCTGGAACAGGAGCTCAAACTGCCGTCCTACAAAGGCCAGTCCCCTCAGCTGAACCTCAGGCGATACTTTGCAGACCTCATTGCCATCATCTGCAACCGCTTCTGCCTTTGCCCCGCGGCCAGACACCTGGCCGTCTACCTGCTGGACCTCTTCATGGACCGCTACGACGTCACCATGCAGCAGCTTCACATTGTCTCTCTGTCCTGTCTCCTTCTGGCTAGTAAGTGTATCTGTGACCTCTCAGTTCAGATGCTCTGTCAGATCACCATAGGCTTTATCTGTCAGACAAGTATGCTCTGTCTTTGCCACCTGCTTTTATTTAATCAGCAGCATGACATCATGACATAGACGTTAGGTCATAAACTTTGTTATTAACAGCTGGATGACAGCCAAACTTAGCAGTTAACTAGTCAGACCATCATCAAGTTTTATACGTCGTGTTTTTGTAACTGCAGCTGCTTTAGACACACTGAAACCATAACAATGCATGTATATCCATCTAGTTATCATTGAAACAATTTGAAATAACTTATTTTTTCTCATATCTTGTCATGTATGCCGAACTGGCAGCTCCTCCAAAATCCATAGGACTCCATGAGAAAAAAATAACAGGTTACAAATCAAATTAATCACTTACGGTATAAGTTTCATAGCTCTGGAGTTGGTGCACAATTTTAAAGAGATCAAAAAACATCTCAAATAAGCTCTAAAAACAGTTAGGTTTGGTTTGTTTTTAGCAAATTTGCAGGCATGTCTGTGGGACTTGGCCAACAGAATAAGAACGTTTATAATATGTTGAGCGGTTTATTGATGTGGCTAACTTTGCCCTGGTTGACTCAGGTAAATTTGAGGAAAGGGAGGACCGCGTGCCAAAGCTGGAGACCCTGAACAGCCTGGGCTGCATGAGCTCCATGAACCTGGTCCTGACCAAGCAGAGTTTGCTCCACATGGAGCTGCTGCTGCTGGAAACGTTCAGCTGGAATCTGTACCTTCCCACCGCAGCTCACTTCATTGATTACTGTTTGTCTGTCGGCGTCCTGGACGGAGATCTGCACGACGGCTGGCCCATGGCGAGCCTGGAGAAGACCAAGCTGTACATGGCCAAGTACACAGAGTACTTCCTGGAAGTCTCCTTGCAAGGTGCGCTGGTGAAGGTTAGGCGAAGGAAATCAGAGAATTTGTTTCTGTGTGTTGTAGTTTTATTTTAGGGAAGAATGGAACAAGTTTATTTCTCTCTCTCTGTTTTTCTGTCTTTCTTTCCTTTCTTCCCTCCTTGTTTCCTTCGATCCTTTCTCTCTTCCCTCCTTCCTTCCTACCTTCTTTTTTTCTGTCCTTGCCTTCTTTGCTTCCTTCTTTCATTCATTCCTTTCTCCTTCCCTTTCTTCCTTCCTACCTTCCTTCTTTTTTCCTTCCTTCCTTTCTTTCTTTCTTTTGGTTTTTCCTCCCTATTTTTGTCCATGTTTCCCTCTTTTCATCCTTCTTCCTCCCCTTCCTTCCTCCCTTCTTTTTTTCTGTCCTTGCCTTCTTTGCTTCCTTCTTTCATTCATTCCTTCCTTTCCCTTTCTTCCTTCCTTCCTTCCTTCTTTTTTTTCTTTCCTTCTTTTCTTCCTTTCTTTCTTTCTTTTGGTTTTTCCTCCCTATTTTTGTCCATGTTTCCCTCTTTTCATCCTTCTTCCTCCCCTTCCTTCCTCCCTTCTGTATCTGCTGTGAAATTCTGTATTTATGTTTTTAAACTCTTCTATAAAATTACAGATAAAACTGGAATTTTGATTTTGGAGAAAATTACTGACATAAAAGGTTTAATAATGGATACCATTGTTTCATCAGCTGCATTTCTTGCTCTGTTTTGTTTTTATGTAATTTTCCATAGATCACATCTTTTTGTGCTTTGCTCCGTCGCTGGTGGCTGCTGCCTGCGTGGCGGCGTCCCGCCTCGTCCTCCATCTTTCTCCCAGCTGGCCGGCCCGCCTGCAGCGCCTCACCGGCTACGCCTGGGAGAACCTCACACCCTGCGTGGAGAAGCTGCTCATGTGAGAGAGACAAAGGAGTGAATAACTGAAAATATACGAGAGTTTCAATGTTTTGACAATTGAAAATTTGAACAGAGAAGGATTTATTTATATTCTGCTGGCTCACCTGAGCAGCAGCTCACATCCTGAGGAAAATTAACTTGGCATATTTTTAACTCCTTATCTAGAGAAACCATTGGGGAAAAGTATATGAGAAAAACGGAAAATTTACCCGTTATCTCAACAAGATGGATTTGTTAGCTCGAGAAAACTATCAAGAGAAAGTATTTAAGGAAAAGGTGGAATTAACATAATATCTAAAGAGAAAATGTTTTTATAAAAAATGGGAAGTCAACTTGTAATCTCAAGAAAACCTTAGGAAAAGAGTATTTGTGGAAAACAGAAAACAATCGAAAAATGAATTAATCTCGCGAAAACTATCGGGAAGAAGGATAAAAAGAAAACAAAAAATTTACTAGTTTTCTTGAGAAAATAATAAAAAAATTAATTTCTTCAAGAAAATCTTTGGTGGGGACTGTATGTGGAAAATAGGACATTAACTCGTCATCGCTACAAAATAATCTGGAAAATGTTTTTACCGAAAATAGGAAGTTAACTTATAACAAGAAAACCAAAAGAAATAAATTCCTTTATTTCAAGAAAACTTTTAGGAAAAGAGTTCATGTTAAAAACGAAAAATTCACACGTTATCTTAAAAACAATCTGGAGAATAACTTACTTAGAGGAACCATTGGGAAAAAGTATAAGCTAACAACAAGAAGATAACTCGTTAAATCTAGAAAACCATAAGAAAATTAATTTCTTCATGAAAACGTATATGAGGAAAACAGGAAATGTACTCCTTCTCTCAAGAAAACCATCAGGAAATGACTTTATCGCCAGAAAATTATCTGTAAGAAAAGTATGCAGAAAATGTCATTTCTGTACTTCTTCTGTATTTTAAATACAATCACGTGTGAAACTACACTACTCACTCAAGGGATTTATTTATGCGAATAAGGATTATTAATATGCCATTGTGTTTTTTTCCAGGGCTCATGACAGTGATGTGAAAGAAGCCAGTAAGCATCAGTGCCTTGAGCAGCAGCAGAGCCAGGCGCTGCTCCACAGTTCAGGCCAGCCAGCCGCTGTGTCGCAGCTCCTGCAGCTGCCCTCCATGCAGTTCGCTCAGAAAGCCCCACAGGCAGGCCACAGGTCTGCAGCGTTCCCGCAGGGCCCTGGCGGCCCCCAGCAGAGCGACACACAAGCCTCCGCTGCCTGTCTGGACCCGAAGCCCACCGTTCCCAGCTGGGCGTACCCGGTCAGCATGCACTACAGCTACCAGGCGCCGTGCTTCGACAGTCGTTTTGGCAGAGAACCAGACGCGATCGTTTGAACGTACAGAATGTTGTTTTTAATTTCCAGAGACTTGATAAGATTTGTGCAGCACTTTGAGCCGTTCAGTGTGCAATACATGAGGATGTTTCTTTTCTTAATGTTTGAAATACAGAGTGAATGTCGATGCACTGTTTTGCACCAATCTCTGCTAGTATCACTGCTGCAGACCAAAAAGCCTTGTGTTTATTTTATGCCAACCTGAAGTATTAATTACCCGGTGTTGAAAGTTAAGACACCAGTAGCCAAAAGGGGGGATTTGTGGTTTAACTTAGGAGTTTTTGTTGTGTTGTTGTTCTTTTTTAAGTTTTCTTTTTTCTAGTTTTGGCAAATGTCAAGAACTGTGATGGTAGATGCTGCAGCACGTGAAAATGATCCCCTGGATTTCAGTCAGCTTCTATAGTCCTTTTAAATAAAACGCAAACCTGTGTTAATGATCCTGTTCAGGAGGGAAAACATTACAATTCGAATTTCTGTCAGGTTCACTGTATAAAAATCCTTACGAATGGATGACTGCAACACTGAGTCTGTTCCTTTATTTCCAAAAATAAAAAACTAAAATCTAGCAAATAAAGTAGATCGATGTTTTTTGTAGATCCAAAACTTGAAAGTGTTTATTTTTACAACGGTGTATTTGGACCATTGTAGGAAATTTCAGACATTTGAAATAAAATGAAAAGATCCAAGTTCTTTTTGTGAAAAAAAATCTGATATTAATCTAAAGATTTGACTTTTTTTTTCTAGCAGATGTCCTTGTTTTTCAAAACAATATATATATTTTTTTTATTATTTGCATGTTACAGTTATATGTAACAAACATGAGAAAAAACAAAAAAAAACAAACATGCTTTATTTTCCCGCCACCTAACATTTCCAGAGGTGAGTAGACTGTGAGATTATCAACCATTTAGCAGTGAGTGAATGAGTTGATTGACAGCGCTAAGACCCTCCTCCTTGTTCTGATTGGTTGTTTTGGCTGGAATGTTGCATTACTTTAGCTAGTAATAGTAATTCAGGGACCAGGTGGAGGAGATTGATTGTTTTCACAGGTTATCTGTCTCACACCAAACTTTCACAGCACGGTGACAGCTTTAATAAATATGGAGGAAACATTTTTTTATTAAAGTTATATACTGCAGCTTGAATAAAATGCAACAACAGCATTTTTTTTTATAAGTCTGGATTGCTTAATGTGTATTTTGCATGTTGTTTTTGACTGTTGTTTGTGGGGAGGGACATTTAAGTAATCTAAAACTAATAAAAAATATATAAGCAACCTAATATAAGCAACTGTTGGATGTAAAATTCACAAGCACTAAATATTGTGCTGGTTATCAGTATTGCACCAAAGGAAGTAAGGCAGTTTCAAGCCTTTAAAAATGTGACTCTTGGTGATCAGATAGACTCAAAAAATTGTAACAGCAGCTGCGTTGGAGGGCCCAATTTAAGTTTTTGAAATTGGGGCCCAAGATTCCTGGCGGCGCCCCTGTAACGTAACAAATGTGCAAATAAATGCGAAAACTTCTGCAGGTTTTGCATGTGAGGTGAAGTGACTCCTGACAGCCAGCAGAGGGCAGCATTTGTCTTGTTTATTGTGTGCTAAGAAATCTTCCTTGCCACCTCAGACCTAAGAATGAGAAATAAAAAAACCCCTCAAACATCAATCTTCTTGCTCATTCTGCAGATTTTGCTGAGAAAAATATATTTCTTTGAAACTCCTCAAAACAAACTTTGACCCAAAAGACGTAAAAACAGACCGATCATTTAAAGTTCAGCTAAAACAAACACTGAATATGTTTTTCTTTGTTGAGGCGTGAAGCACACACTGTCATTTTTTTTAAACTCTTAGTCAGTTTGTTTTTGAATAGACTGATTGTTTCCGAATGAAAATCTCATAGGGGACTGAACTGAAATGAGTTCCTGTCAATAAAACAATGTGGTGAGTAAAAACCTCTAATGGATTCCTGATTCCTGCTTGTAAAAATGAGATGAAGTTTTCTGTACAGAGAAAAGCAGATTTACTATATTAATTAAGTGCAAAGTAAGAAGGTCTAAGAAATCACTCAAATAAAAGTATTTAGTAAAAAGTCTGCTGAAGTACAGAGTAACTGATCAAAATATCAATCATTTCATATTTTAAAAAATGGAAATTTTGGCATTTTAAGAACCAAAATGACAATAATTCATATAAGTAATAAAAAAATAACAAAATCAGGCAAAAGAAAATGGTTCCAAATTAGTTAATTTCAATAAAAAAAAACCTTATGAAACTTTAACCAAAACTGCAGGTGTGTGTCTGTGTCAGGTGAATTTCAGGTTGAAACATGTTTGTTTTTGACTCAGTGGGTAGAAAATTCAGAAATTATTCTCAAGTAAGAGTATAAATACTTCATAATTAAATTACTCAAGTAAAAACAAAAAGTACAGTGCAGGAAAAAACAAAAAAACTCCTAAAAGTTTTTTTTTTTTCTTCAAGAAAAAAGTAACTCAAGTAAATGTAATTGACTAGATGCAGCTAGTTTCTGCCCATCTCTGACTGCTGGTCAGTAGATATGTAAATAATGAAGTGATGGGCTGGGCTTGACTGGCGTTGCTAGCCTCTATATCTTACTAAAAAAGTTACTTGTAAGTTAGTTTTGTTTTATTTAAAGTGTGGTGAGATATTTGCGCTAGAAACTGGACCAAAAATACTTGGTGAGAGTTTTTGTTTTTGCAGTGTCTGAAGTTAGAAGGCCGACTTGCCTCATCTTTATCTTCCTCCATTGATTCTCTGTCGGGTTCAGGTTAGGACTCTGCCTGGCCTGCTCCAAATCGTTGATTTGTTTTCCAGTCAGAACAAAAACAAGTCGGTAAAGTTAAAATGCGATGACATTTTGAATGAAAGTCAGGTGGTATCTATGGAAAAACAGAAAATGGGTCAATTTTTGTTCTATTAGTAGGAAAATTAACCAAGAATATGTCCAGGAACGACAAAACATCCTTTTTTTGAGTTTCCAGATTTAAATCCTACAGAAACCCTGTAAAGATTAAAAACAGAGGAGAAATAGTTCTTATTTTTCAATGTTGTGAAACAATTAGGTTTAGGTCCTGCAAAAATGTATTAAAATGTTAACCTTTGACCTGAAATATAAATATACTGCAATCACTAGATAATTGCCAGAGAAGATTCAGGAGTGAGGAAGTAAAAAAAATGACAGTCAGTGACTTCCTTTAAATTTTTTATTTCTGCCTCGCTGTTCTGTATGGAAAAACCCGGCAGCCCACTCACCCATCTGGTTCTCTGCGTGAACGGAAACAACCAGAGCTTTTTTAACTAAATCTATAATAACACGAGTCCTGCATGGTTGTCTCTTTCATTATCAGCAGAAAATAAAACCCAGAAAATATTTTTCTGGTTTCAACTCTGAACCCACAAAACAGCAGGGCACAGTGGCATGAATGTTGAGGAAAAAAAACTTTTAGGTCAAATATGAACAAAAAAAATTATCAGAACAACAATAACTATATGAAAATTAATGTAATAATTCTCTTTGGTTTTCCTGATTTAATCTCAACACAATAAACAGAAAGGTTTCTGATAAATATCAGACAAAAATGTAAATAACAACAAGTAACTTTCTAGGAATCACTCATTTTATCAAGGGGAATAAAGCAATCAAAACCCAAACTATGGTTTCCTGTCATGTTAAATTACAAAATTACCTCAAATACACGTTGTTTTTCTTTTTCCTTTAATTTCAGTATTTTCAGAAACATTTAAGTAGAATATCTGACAACATAGCAAAAAAGACTCATTATAAATTGGTCTTACATAAAATAAGCTGCAATACATTAAAATAAATAAGACTGAAGAGACAATGCAGAATGAAAAAACACAAATCTGTTTGAGACTCTGGTGTTTAAAGAGTGTCATAAAAAGTTTAATAACAAATCAAAAATACAAAAAAAGAATACATTTAGAGTAGATTAAATTGAATATAATTTTCTGACATTTACATGTGTGGACACATTCTGTTTTAATCCAAACTACCCTGCCCTGAGCTTATTTTAGAGATTGCATAACAACGTTTCATAAGCAAAAATGACAAATAAAGACAGGATGTTCGTAATGTGATAAAATCCTTTCAGATCTGTTCTGTTGGACTGAATATTCCTCAAGTGAATCTTAATACTTTGGAGGATTTGCAGATCCAAAACTGCAGCTAAAAGGACTGAAACCAAGAAAAGCCTGGTTGACATGGAAACAATCTGAAAACACATCATGAAGAGAAAAAACGTTCAAAGTGTTCCCTTTGGGAGAGAAATTGACAGAATTGTAAAAGGCGGCTAAAAATAGTTTTGCTGCAAAAGAAACTGTAAATGCTATCTACATGTTCAGCTGATGAAAAATATCATAATCATATGACAGATTCATGGAAAACAATAGGTATATTTTTAAATAATTATAAATTATTCTAATATTAGACACTAAAACATCAATGTAAGTCATTCAATTGTATAAAACCAAAAAGTGCAGCTTCTGTTCACTGAATATAGATACATGTTTCTTCATCACTCTATTTATTTAATTAGTTTTGCTAAAAAATGCAAAGCAGAAGAAGAAAAACAATAGTTACTTAACATGAAAAACAAATTAATTTGTAAAAACTATTAAAAATATAAATATATAGATGCTCCAAAGACATAAAAAAAGATTGTTCTGTTATGTGAACTACAATGTAATATCTGGAAAATAGCAAAAGTTATTGACATTATCTCTATTTGACTCTTATACATAAAAAATATCTTCAGTCAGAGGATTCCTTAAATGTGCTGTAATACAGACTGCTACAGAATACCCTTCTTACCACAGTCAGCATCTACAACAACTCTTAGAAGAAAATTACATAAGATGAGTTACAGCAACTTTTAAATTCCATCTTTGAATAATAAAGTATATTTGATTTTTAAATAAATGTGAAATACAAAAGGCTTTTTCAAAAGTCCCCTTGTGTGATGTATAAGCAGTCTAATGCTTATTCACCGGTGGTTAGATTTTACCTTGAATTTATGACGACTTATCAAAATAATAATAATAATAATAAAAACATAGAAAAGCACAAAGAAAAACTCACTTGTCCAATAGATGAACTACATATAAAAACATGGCTGATCGTTTTAAATTATTTCAGGACCATGGCCAGCTCAAGTCTTAATAAACTGGGATTTCAGTAAATGTTTTAAAAGAGCCTGTTTTTAAAGAAAATTCTAATTAATATTGTTAATTTAAAGTATTTTTATATCATATAATGATGCCTATTTGTAATTATTCATACACAAAAATTTCTGACGCAGTTTTGTGGTGAATGCATGCGTGGAGAGAGGAAATGTACACGGTGCTCCACAGAAGAAAAAAGTATGAAGCGTTTTCTTTCTCTTTTTGACATATATTCTTTTCTTCTTTTAACACGCATTCTGATTGGCTCTCCCAAACGCTTGTAGCCAATCAGCCCTCGCCTGCCATGGAGGAAGGAATAAATGCAAGATGGCTCCTCATATAAAAACAGTCTTCTTGGTCGCCCTCAGTGTGCAACAAAATAACTCTCTAATCCTTATTAGGTTAAAATATTTATCCGCGACGAGTTCTGAAGGATAAACTGAGCTTTATCTTGGTGACATTAGGTTGTATTTTGTGGAAGAATATAGTATAAGGACTGCAGGGACGGATTTGAAGACATGGTTGTGAGAGCTCGGAGTCTTCGTGAACCGTTGGGCTGCTGAGGATCACAGCCCCGGCAGGGCCTTAGTTAGCAGCTAGCAGCTAACTAGCTAATGACTTCGCCCACGATCCTCTACCGTTTTGGAACCCTCAAAGAAAAGAAGGAATACAACCAATGCTGAATGTGGGAAGTTGAAGCTCCTGTAACAGATGATCATGGCTGTATCAAGGTAAGTTGTCTCTGTACCGCCTCTGTGCTGTTCGACCGAGTTTTCTTAACAATTAGCTAGCTGGTGTGCTAACGCTTGCTAGCTTTAAATTGGCAGCGGAATAGCGTGGCGATGGCCGATCAAACCGGGACTCTTGTTACCTCAATTTGGTTCCAAACGAATTGATCACTTTGTTGAAGTTCACAACTACTGGCAAACGTATATGAACTTGATTTCTATCCTGACTTGGGTTTATGTTGTTTATTATTAGATGAACTGTTATTGTCAAGTTGGGTGATTTAATAGGATTTGCAAATGCAGCACACGCTCATTAATTAATTTATCCCCACGTTTGTAACCGAAGGGTTGTTATACGACCTATTAAAAACTAATCTAAGCCCATTAAATGGTGACCTTTTGCTACAGTTGCCTAACTTGTTCTAGCTTAAGTATTCATCTCTCTGTTTAGTTCTTTTTTTTCAATTGTTTTCTTTTGCATTTGACAGAAGTAAAAGTACCTACCAATAGGAAACTATATGTGCACCGTGGAGCACTAAAGCTGTTATGACCTGTTTAAATCTACTTTGTTGCTGCTGTGCATTTGAAGTAGTTTGTGTGCTAGCATTTCCAAAACCATAGCATGTCAACCTATATCAGAAAAGTGTTATAACTTTTGATACATCTTGTTACTTAAAATTAGATACTTTCTGTAGAGTATTTCATAAATCAGCCTTCCTTAGATTGATCTTGATGTGCTGGTTTAGAGCTACAATAAATGTCTTATTCAGCTAAAAGTTCATGTTTATTACTGTAGAATTTGGGGATTTTCTGCCTTCAAATGTAAAAGTCTTCCTCCATTCAATTTTTAGAGTAAAGACTAAATTAATTTTACAACAGAGTTAAGAAATAAATACAGTTTCAATGGAAACTGTAGCATGGATCACTTGTTTCTCATTTTATTTGTATATCTTAAATTTAACTTTGCGATTTCAAAATATTTCTGGCCTTTGATTTGTTTTATAGTTTTCCTCTAGCATTAATATCTATATACTTTTGGTTGATGTAATGCATTCTAATCATCTTCATTTTAAGTAAACACAATTTACTTGCATCAAAACTGTGCAGCAAATAGAAATGGGATGAGAAAAGGATAACAGCTTAATTTTGCTAACCTGCAACAGAAAAATAAAACTGTTTTAGGAAGTGATAATCGCCAGGGAAGCATCAGTGAGACCACAAACTTGCTGATGGCATCATGCATGTTTGCAGCCTTTAACAGTTTATTGATCTGGATTCTTATCTTGCTAACTTCTCCTAGACTTGACCGTTTGTTTATCTTGCTTGACACTGGAACCACACCAGTAACCAGGAAAGCAGCAGCCCAGCAACTTGGAGAAGTGGTGAAACTTCACCCACATGAACTCAACAACCTCCTGTCAAAGGTGAGGATTTGCTATTTTTGTTGTTGTTGTTCTAACATTGTTTCTAAAAACAAATTTATATGTAGATAAACTGGTAATCTGATGAGTACAGAATGTGTTTTTCTAAATTGTGCAATCCTCCTGAGAAGATTAGAGTTTTTACCATCATCTCTCTTTGGCTGATGTAATTACAGTTCCCTGTGAAAGTATGAGTAGGACTTGGACTCAAGTCCTACTCATACTTCATATTTTTGTCATGCTGCAACCACAAACTGCACTAAGAGTTTTAGGAATAGACCAACACAAAGGAGAGGATAGTCGAATTGGAAGGGGGGCAAAAAAGTATGTTGCTAAAAAATGAAAAGACAAAAATAAAAATGGAGAAAGTGTCAGGTTTGCAGATGTAGACCTTAAAATTGTTGCCCATCAACAGCTAAAGCTCAGGCCACTTGGATTTAGTGCATCTGTAATCATTATTTCAAATTTTGCAATAGTTTCTCAATTTTCTGCATTTTAACCATGTTTGATAATAAGAAAAATACTCAATAGCATTTTCTGTAACATATTTTTAAAGGCTTTCTGGCAAAAAAAAAGAAGGCAGAATTACAAAATGAATATTTTTAGCTTATATGCAATTTAAAAATATCACATTCCTGTTTGTCAAAACAGAAAACACACACTGGATGTGTCTTGGTAGGGTTTTATTTGTCCAGTATGTCCATCTTTAGGTGATAGCGTGAGCTTTTCAATGTTATATTTTGTTTTATAACCTAATTCTGCTTTAAGCTGCTTCACAGCTTTAGCCTTAAGCTGTCTGCTGTGTTAACCGGTCTTGATGATGCTGTTTGTTCACTAATGTTCTCAAACAAACCACTAAAGTCGCTGAAGAACAACCGGATGTATCCAGAGATTAAATTACACTCACTTACTGATTAGGTCATTTCTAGAGGCAATTTGTTGCACAAAATTTTATTTTGTGGTCTCAGGATAAAAGCTGGCAGAAAACAAACGCCACACTTTTTTATTTTTTTTTTAAATGACCAGTTTGTAATTTTGATTCCATTTCATAATTATACACCACTTTAGTAACTGCTTCTTATTGCTATTGTTGTGAATATGTTGGCTAACAAGCTAAAATCTCAACATAATAGATTTGAATCTGTTATTTTTTGAAGAAGAAAAAATTTAAAAAATGAATAAATAAATAAATGTGTGGTAAGAAACCTTAGTAAGACACCATACATGCTCTTTATGTTGGTACTAAATTAATTTAAATTCTCGTCCCAAGGTGCTTACCTATCTACGGAGTCCCAGCTGGGACACTCGAATTGCAGCCGGCCAAGCCGTGGAGGCCATTGTGAAAAATATTCCTGAGTGGAACCCGGCTCCAAAGCCAAAGGAAGGTAAGAATTCAGCCATATGATTCAGAATAACACTATTTGATTTTCATACACAAAGTTAATGCATACATCACAGCAACCAATGGTGTAGTTGGAAAATGGTGGTGCAGCACTTTAGCCAGTTTGTTGAACACAAATTTAATTGGTGGCCGTCTGGACTCCAAATTACATCAATAAGTCCCTCCAGTTTTTTTTACAAATCTGCAAAAATTTTAACTGTTTTGTTTTTTTTCTTTTTTTACTGCAAATTTCTCTCAAAATTGGCTAAAACATTGGGTCCAAGTAACTGCAACCTCAACCTCACTCAAGTCATAGTCCGTGATTGATACGGCAATGAATAAAAAGTTGCATTGAACATCACTCATTAGTGCAAATATTGTAAAAATTCCTTACAAATATTTATAAATCAGCACCACAAAATCTGTGATTTTGATTGCAAAAAACACAAAAATAATCACAAAATCCCAGATGGATTGACCAGTGTGAAAAGATATTCAATTATATTATTTAATAAAAGCGCTTAGCGAATGCTGAAACAAACAGCGATTTATTGATATTTTAACAGTTTAGTGGCTTCATCAATACATTCTGGTACAACCGGCCCTTTAAGAACATTCAGATTTTTGATTTGGCTCAAAATGAAAATGAGTTCCACAACATGAGTTGTAACAAAGATGCCAAACCATTTGTCATTTCCAAAGCGTTGATCTAAACATTTCCAGCTGTTTATGAAGCAGTTGGGGAGAAAATGAAGTGGTTTCTGGACTCTTTGCTTTCCTCCAGAGTCCCGTGAAGACCTGTCTCCGGAGGACTCGTCCTGTGACCGGTTGAATTTTTACCATTTTGACATCTCCCGCCTGCTCAGGCATGGCGCATCGCTGCTCGGATCTGCAGGAGCCGAGTTTGAGCTGCAGGAAGACAAAACTGGTTTGTACAGACATGTTGGTAACTGTTCAGAGTTTCATGTGTGGTGTCACTCTGGAAACCACACATGAAACTTGATTTTCCTTTCCTAAAACCACACCTGTTCAGTTTTTCTTTTTTAATCTTAATTTTAAAGGTTTGTTTTCTGAAATGTGACGCCACTTCTGTAGAGAAAATGATCATATTATCCGTCAGTGGCCAACCAGGCCACTCTGCTGCATTTGAATGTGATTTGAATAGGAAAAGCTGACCTTATCTCATGCAGGACATTTTACTTTAGGTCTTCTTGTCTGCTGGTCATTTCATTTTTTTTTCATTTATTTTTTTAATGCGTCATTTTAATGAGGGCATTTGGTTTCCATCCAACCAGCCAACTATGTTTGACGGTGTCACTCAGTTGTTTGAAACTCAGATTTATCGTCAAGTGGAGCATCACAACTTTGCTATGGTTCAGCAGCGCTGCAATAATACAAAGACTATGATTTATAATAAAACAATTGATCATTTTTATATTTGCCTAAAAAGTTTTGTGTTCCTGTCACAATAACTAATTTTGTAAGATGATGAATTGTTCCAGAAATGATTGCAATAAACAATAAAATTTAAATTTTTTGATAATTTTCAAGCAATATATTGATAATGGCATAAAAATTCAAGTTAACCTTCTTCTGTCTCTAAAACTTTGCACACAACACTGGAAGATATTTCAAGATATTTGAAATAAAACACAACCACCAAAAATAAAAACAGTCAACCGCAACCATAAAAATAATTATGATGTCTCTAAACAAAATTAAAATCAAAGAATATTAATAATCACAATGGGAATGATCAAGCACATTTTTATCTTGTGATTAATTGATTAATTGCATATTGTGACAGGCTTAGTTTAAATGTGTATTTATATATTTATTCTTCAAACTATTGATTTTCCTTCAAAGCTTTTGTCAATATGTTAAATTTAAACTTTAAGTAAATGGAATAATAATAATGATAAAGATGCTCTGAAACCTGATAAAGTTGGGGGGAAAAGTTTAAAGGTAAAAAAGGAGAGAAGAGTTTAATTTTGTTCAGTCATCTGCCATTTCCTTTGGATCATATTTCCCATAGAAAACCTTCAGGTAGACATTAACTGTATCCATGGTGTTTCTTCTGAATGACCTGCTGTTCACACACCAACAGTCGCATTGTTTCTTTTAAAATCTGCCAGGTGAGATGGATCCTAAGGAGCGTCTGGCTCGTCAGAGGAAGTTGCTCCAGAAGAAGCTGGGTCTGGATATGGGAGCTGCTATAGGAATGGACACAGACGAGCTGTTCAACGATGAGGACCTGGACTATTCCTGCCATCCCAGCGGCTTTAAAGCCCAAGGATTCAGAGCTGCAGCTGGCTGCAGCTCCCGCAACCACGTGGTCAGTGTTTGGGTCAAATGTACATCATTTGACCTATTTGGGACTTTCACATAGAATGACGAGAGGAAATGGCGACAATTAGTTTATCCTCCATAGATTATTTTTGTTTATTTGTTTTTCTGAGATCCCGTTGGAAAAGGCACCGCTATGCCACATAGCATATTGTTTCTGATTTGTTGACGCTCGAAACGCTTCAAATCACACAGCGCTAGACCCTCAAAATGTGCCGCGCCTCCACATAGACGTTGAATGTAAACCAGATGCTGATGCTGAAAACCGTCGTGAGACCATCGCTGAAAATTGCAGTAACGGTAATGATTATAATTGACTCAAATTTCTCCAGAAACTTAGCTTCATATTTTTTTTTTACACAATATCTTCTACATGAGCATTGAGGGCATTTGGTTTCCATCCAACCAGCCAACTATGATATGCTGATATGCAAACCAGGAATACCTGACACTGGAAATGGTCTGCAAAATGTTCACTGCAAGCTGCTCCGTAAGGTTGAGATATATTATTTCTTTGTGTGGCAGCTCTAGTTTGTGGGAGACTTTTCCTATTTGAAGTACACTCACTCTTAAATATTTTTTGAGTGCATATAATCTTTTTGCCATCACAAGGCATTTTTTCTAATGTTATGTGGTGCTAATTTGCATATTTTCAAAGCTAATCTTTACCAGCTGTTTCTATATTTACTCATTATTTATTTTGTCACACATGATGAAAATATAAAAGACCTCCTGTGTCCACAGAAGTTGGGGACCACAACTCTCGCTTAAATGTGTCCAATTTAGTAATTCAAACATCAGATAGACCATAATATGCATTAATGTGCACAGTGGAAATCATCTTAGCTCCTCATTTGAAGATGAATCCACAGTTTTCCTCATCTCTGCCAGCCAATAGTATGGCAAGTAGCTTCTCCAGCTGCATTTTCTTTCAAATACTTTTTGATTTTCTTTACAAAAAACCCATAAAAAGTTTTCAGTGAACAATTTGGAGTTACATTTAAGAGAAAAAAGCAGGTGTCTTCTGTAACTCTTTTAAACTTGATAATTTCCAGCATTTTTTTGTTTTTTAGTAGAGCAACATAAACATTAAATCACCCATAAAATCATTGGCAAAGAATTCATTTGTTCGTTTCCTCCTTATACTCTAACATCCCAAACTTTTTTGTTTTGTTTTTTCTTCAGACTATTCAAGCTGCTGAATTGATCGACTCGGAGTTCCGGCCCGGCATGAGCAGCCGTCAGAAGAACAAAGCCAAAAGATTGGCTAAACTCGTGGCAAAACAAAAATCCAGAGACGTGGATCCTAATGAGAAGAGGTGGAGTTAGTCGCCCATTCATGCTTCTGTTCTGTTGATCCTTGTGTTGAGCTTGTGTTAAGTGTCTGTACTATTTTATTCAATGTTAGCAATGACAGCTTAGAAGGTGAACCTGAGGAGAAACGGAGGAAAACAACCAACGTCGTAATCGACCAGCCTGCAACAGAGCATAAGGTTTTAATTGGCAACGTTCCAGACAACTCTGGTCTTTTAGAGGAGGTATGAAATTATAAATAAACATGTTTATGAATCCTAATTCTTTACTTTAAATGTGATGTTTAAATACTGTCTTTTCAGTCACACGAGTGGCCGTTGGAGAGCTTCTGTGAAGAGCTTTGTAACGACCTCTTCAACCCATCCTGGGAGGTGAGATGCTTTCCGATTCCCCTGAAAAAGTTTTAACATCTAGAAAGTTACAGTTTCTGAACTTCAATATGTTATGTTGGTAAAAATGGTCAAATGGAAGGAAAGTGATGCGGTTTTCTCATTTGTTTGTGCATTTACATTTAGTTTCCTTTACTCCAATTGAAATAGAACCAATTATCTGTAACCTTTTGGAGAGTATAAGCAATATGAAAACATCAGATGAGAGCAAAATCAAAGTTTTTCACCTTCATGCAAAACCTGCATTGTAAAGTTTTTCGTCAGAGTAGTTTAGTTCAGTGGTGCCCAACCTTTTTATCACCGCGGACATTTTTAAATCTTCAATCTTTTTTAAATGCGACTTTAAAATAAGAAGTCGTTTTATGTGGTTGTCAGGTTCGTCATGGTGCGGGCACCGGCCTCAGAGAAATCCTGAAGTCTCATGGTACTGGTGGTGGGAAACTGGTTGGAAGCACTGCAGAACAGGTGAGTTTTAATCAAACACAAAGCTTTTTTTTATTTTCTCCCTCCCAAACAGAAAATAGTTACAATATTAGTGATTTTTGTTTTTATCAGATGTTGCGACAGCATCAGGAGTGGATCGAGGATCTGGTCATTCGTCTCCTCTGTGTGTTTGCTTTGGACCGCTTTGGGGACTTTGTATCTGATGAGGTAATATTTTCAAGTTTTGTACAGCATTTATGCTCTGCAAAAACAATAAGCATTAGTTTTGATCTAGTTTATAGTGCAAATGAGACGCATTGTTATGATCATGAGCAACTAAAACGAGCTCAATAATTACCATTTGCATGATTTATTGTTTTTCTCTTTTCTTTTTCTTTCTTCCAAAAACCGGATGATAAAGTCTTCAGTCTGGTTCATTACATTTAATCGATGCCTTTTTGGAAGGACAGTTTTGTGTACAGAGACTTTATAATTCAATTTATGTTATTTTGTTTATTTGGGATATTTAAAATGTCTTTCTGTTCCAGTGTTAAATGTTCATTGGATAAATGAAAACGTGTTCTTGCATTTTCATTTTGCCGTTACCGTTACAGTTCTTAAAATCAAATATTGTTGTTTGTCACAATAACGTCTGGGACAATTTGTTGTCCAGCAAAAGTTATTATTATGACGGGCATAGCGTAAATATTTTAGTCCGTTTGAAACAGTAATTTTTCAGCAAAATATAGGATTGCATTTTAAGTTTATAATTCCTTAATATTGACAAAAAAACAAACTACTTGTTCCTTCAGTAGATTTTTCTACTTATAACAGAAAAATCTAATGTCTTGTTATAAATTCTGTCAGTAGAAATGAATTTTTTAAAATAAATATTAGGGAATTATTTACTTAAATGGAGCTTTTATGTCTTGTTTCAGGTTTATTAATTCATTTTCTCTAGAAAATAAATTGACATGTCTTGGTAAGATGTTGTGTTTTTGCAGTGCACACCTGCTGACATGCAGCGCGTCATGTTGGTTTGTTTTGGTGTGTTTGGGCAGGTGGTGGCTCCTGTCAGAGAGACGTGTGCCCAGACGCTCGGCGTCGCTCTTCTTCACATGAGTGAAAACAGCGTTGCCATGACGGTGGACGTCCTGCTGAAGCTGCTGAAGGAGGACCAATGGGAGGTCCGGCATGGAGGCCTGTTGGGGATCAAATATGCCTTGGCAGTCCGACAGGTACCAAAGTTGTTTTTATTTTCTGTAAATCCTTTGCATGTGCATAACATGTGAATCTACTAGAACATTCTGTTTTCATACATTTTTAAAATCTCGTGTTTACAGGACCTGATTTCCGTCCTGCTTCCCCGGGTCCTGCCTGCAATAACCGAAGGTCTGCAGGACCTGGATGATGATGTCAGGGCGGTGGCTGCTGCTGCTCTCATCCCAGTGGTGGAAGGGTTGGTCCAGCTTCTGCCCAACAAGGTAGTCCTCTTGTCTGCTGTTGTGCAAGCAGAGAAAAAAACAAATCACCTCATCCTCTGCAGACTGCATCCTCTTGTTCTTTACAAGTGTGTAAAAATTTGATTGATTTCTAAATTTCGGAATCATCTGAGCATTGAAAAGATATTCACACCATATTCCTGGGTGCAAACTACAGATGTGATGAAATCTTAAGCCCTTCAATTTTACATATTCAGTCTCTAACTTCTGTATTTAGCTCGGTATGCTTATAAATTTGAGCAGACATCCTTTTAGCTGTAAAGCAGTTAATTTAGAGCTGTTGGGTTATAATTGCAAATGCAGAATTGCACCATTTCTGTTGCACTGCGCACAATCTTTTCCAGTAGTGATGCCTGAAAGCGATTAACAGCTCTTGCACAACTGTTGCGTCTGTGGTTTATTCTCTAAAATCAGGTTTTTACGCTTTCTGTCCAAAAGTGAGGAATGTTTGAGGTTTTACCAAAACAGATAGATGTATTAAACATCTGCACTAAAAATAGACCCAACCAAAAAAACTAAACCAAGATTTAACATTTAGCCGGGAAGTCCAAAGATCTCTTTTTGACCAAAAATAGGGATGTTGTCGCAGGAAGTTTGACACGAATGTAAAAGTACATGAAGAAATAAATTGTCAAAGTGACGCAGGTACAAGTTCCTGTTTAAGAATAGGAGTGTTAAAAAAACTCAGCTTTAATGTAAACATAATGCCTCGTTCACATTGCAAGATTTTAAGGTTGTTGATTTTCAAAGCAAATCGTATATATAACAAGTTTGACCGTACAGTTTGCATTGATGAGCCACACGGCAAAGACAAAACACCGGGCCAATATTCAAATGTCAGACTGGAAATCTCATAAAACCTCTCAGGATCAAACATGGGTTCAGAGTAAACAAACATGTCTGACAAGGAAGAAGCAATGGCTTTTGGACTATTTTTAACTGAGAGGAAAACAAAACAAAAAGAAGTCTCTGACATCTGATGGACTTTCTGGTTTGCCTTGGCAGGCGTCTGAGATTTATATTCCCCTTTATGTTTTGCTTTCCACCAAAACAATCCAACGTGCTGAATCAATATCTCCAATTTGAGATCAGATCAGTCCTGATGTCCCTCCAAGCAAACTAGATCCCTCTTATCCAGATTAGGAAAAAATAAAGATAAACTTTTTTTCTCATTTAAGACATTTTCATCCCAGACAATTTATCAATAAGACCTACTTCATGGTAGAAAGGCTAACAGTGATGGAGAAGCACGTCTGAGCCATAAAGTGACATCATCATCCTAGCTCAGAATGAGCGTCGTCTGAATAAAGCTGCACTTCACCTGCAGCCATTTGTCCCAATGGGGTCTTGAGCTGAAGGCATTGGTAGCATTAATCTTTGTGATGTTTGTTCTGCTGGTTTTGATGCAACGCTGCTGTCGCGCAGGTTCCTTTTATTGTAAACACACTATGGGACGCACTCCTGGACCTGGACGACCTCACCGCTTCCACCAACAGCATCATGACGCTGCTGTCTTTGCTGCTGACCTTTCCTCACGTTCGGCAATGCAGGTCAGGTTCTCATATTGGCATCGCAAATACAGCTGAATATTGGCTTGTGATGGCAGTTCATCCCTTCCTGCATAGTTTATTTAAAATGGTCTTATTTTTTTCTGTTTTTGCTGCAGCATGGAGCAGTCACTGACTGTCCTGGTTCCTCGAGTTTGGCCTTTTTTAAGACACACCATATCATCCGTAAGAAGGGCTGCGCTGGAAACGCTTTTCACACTGCTGTCTAAAGCTGATGAGGTAACTTTATCCACTAATTATCAGAACCAGAACTGAAATGATTAATTGGATTAATCGTAATGAATTGATTAATCATTAACTGGAACATGAAGACTAAAGAAAGCCATTTGCTAAAGTGAAAACATACCAGAGCAGTAATTAGGCCAAAACTATAAGAAAATATTTAACGTTTGCATTTAAGATTTTTAAAAAAATCATCTGTAAATATTTTCTACCCAGACCTACTGAAATATTATTTTTTTGTTTAGCTGCAGGTGATTTCTTTGCTACAAATGACTTAAGCACACATTGAATTAATGATATGTTGCTGCATTTTAGGCAATAAAATTTTTTATTTCTTTAAAGAAATATGTTAATAAATTGCTTGTGTATGTCAATGTATAAGAACAGCTTACATGGTTAAATAAAAAAATTCCCAAACTTTAAAAAAATATTTTTTATCGAATTAACCTACTATTTTACCAATTAATCAGTTAATTGGTAGAATAATTTCTTAATTATTCTGAATATTGTCCTAATCAGAACCAGAGATGTAAATGTAAGACAGCACACTGGAGTTAAAGTACAGTGATTTGATAAGTTATTGCTAATTTTTGCATTCTGTTCTCTTTTTCTTTCCCTTCAGAGTTGTGCGGTTTGGATAAATCCCATTTTACAAGATATGTTGCGGCACATCTTCCAGTCTTGTATCCTGGAGAGCAACGACGAAATACTGGAGCTCATTCAGAAGGTCAGTTGTAAAATCTAAAGATGTTCTTTTTAGAAAAGAAACGTATTTGTTTAGCATGTGCAATGATGTGCAATCCAAAACTGATCAAACTGATCAAAATTGAATCGGCGATACTCATCCAATACTTTGTGCAAAAACTCTTAATTTACCTGTAAACCTCACAACATCTCTGAATTATCTGGTAAATTCAAACAATCGCCCAACAACATTCTATTGATTTCAGTTAATAAAACCTAGATGATCTCAATATTTCATCTGCTGTTGTTCAAATTAACCAGGAGAGGAGAAAAGGGTAAGAAGCTCCAACGCGTGTCGTGCTGTTATTGCCGTCATTGTTTGTTAGTAGAAACTGAACACAAAATGTTCAGCAAAGACATCTGACCACTCTGTTTTGATCACTACTTAATATTTTGGTGCTACTCTCAGTTTCATCTGCCATTGTACAAGACAGGAAACAGAAAACAACGGCTCGCCCCAAAGCGCATCTAGATTGATTTCAAACTGCACAAGCTTCCTACTTGAAGCGAAACGCGTTCGGTGTGAACGCGGCACTAAATAATGAAAGTACTGATACTTGAATTTGAGAATTGATCTTGGAGCATAAAGGTTTGGTTCTGGAAGTATCCATATTTCCCCTCTGTGCAGGTGTGGATGGAGCTGCTGTCTCAGGTCCCCCAGCAGTTCGTGGTCGCAGCCAGCTGTCCTTGGATGGGCGCCTGGCTCTGCCTGATGATGCAAGCCTCTCACATTCCCATAGACCTGAACATGCTGCTGGAGGTGAAGGCCCGCTCCAAGGTAACGCGCTTTTCTGTTTTTCTTTTATCTGCACAGCTCTCCTTCCATCCATCTCCTACACATAGCTGTGGGCAGACATGATTAATTTCTTGTATTGGATATTTGGGAGAGACACAGTTTGATTTATTTATTGGTGCTAAAGTTAATATGTTTGACCTGAAGGTGCAGCAATAAACGTCAGTGGTTGCTAGGTGACAAACAAATTACTTGAATTCAATAGGAAATGTGGTCTGTGTATTCAAACCAAGGAGCTACCGGTTTAAAGAAGCGTTAAAATTATTCCAGCTGGTCTGAAAACATCAATTTTTGTAATGTTCATTGAAGTGTGTGTGTATACATCTATTTTTTCATTTATAATTAGTTTTTGTGTGTATATGGAGTAATTCAACATAACTTCAATCTTTCTACTATTCTCACCTATAAAAGAATATGTTGCATTAATCAAGAATCTGAAAGTAGACTGAAGATTTACTGATGAATTATAAAGGGTATCATAACTGTACCCCCTCCTTCAAAAGTTTATTTATTTCATTACTGCATAATATTGTAAATTTGAACATTCAGTAAACTTTGAAAATACTGATCTTTTTTTAAATCATAAGTGTATGCTTCTGAAAGTTCAGACTCAACATTTGTGTCCACTTCCTGATGTATTTTTTATTTAAAGTTGTGTATATATATTCATACTTCAGGATAAGACTGGAGCAAAGGCTCGGCTAGGAAACAATCAAGTGAAGGAAACGGTCCAGCAGTACATAGCCGGGGCTGAGACTGTAGCAGACGATCCGTTGACGAGGGATTACGTGGTGGTCCGTGCCAGGCTTATGGCCGCCAGGTACGTTTTAAAAGCTTTATTTGAATCGTCAGATTGACTTTTGACTATTTCTTCTGAGAGTTATTTATTTGTTCTATGTCAGGTTGCTGGGAGCTCTGTGTAGGTGCATCTGTGACCCTCAGCTCAACTCCGCATCCCAGGAGATCCGGCCAGCCGAGTCTTTGGGCCAGCTGTTGCTCTTCCATCTCAACTCCAAATCAGCCTTGCAACGGATAGCCGTGGCTCTGGTTCTCTGTGAGTGGGCTGCACAGCAGAAGGTAAATGTCCAGCATTTCAGAGCCGATTCAGAACGCTGCTACTGGCATTCTGACTAAAACCAGTAACATAGAGCACATCATGCCAGTTCTTAAGTCCTTCCTCCGAACACACTTTAAAATACTGTTAGTTTATAAATCACTGGTCAGGTTAAAGGTCTGCTGCTGTTGTAACAACCTTAGCATTTAGTTTCTATGCACCACAAATCTGGATCACTGCTAAAAACACCAAGTCTTACCAAGTATTTTTAGTCTGGTTTTTAGTTCAAATGTCTTGATACACTTTAAATAAGACAAATGAAGTAACTTTTCAGCAATAAACAGAGGCTTGTTTTAAGTAAATAGTTCCTTAAAAGTTCCTGTTTCATTGGAAGATAAATTTACGTCTAACGTGAAAAATGTCTTGTTATAAATTAAATGATCTGCCATTGGAATAAATACTTTTTCTATCAATATTAAGAAATTACTATTATTTTTATTATTAATATTATTATTATTATTAAAATACTCTGTCAGATTGTTTTTGCAGTGAACAAACTTCCAGAAAGCTGAAAACAGCCAAAACACCAAGTTCCTTTAAATCTAGATTAAAAACCCACCTGTTCAGAGTTGCTTTTGAACCATAATAAATAAAACATTAATCAACATTTTGATGACGGCAATTGACAAAATGTAATCCTTCAGTTGAGTGCATGTTCTTAAACTTTATATTTTTATGATGTAAAGCACCTTGTGGCTGAAATGTGCTATACAAATAAACTTTATTGGTTGGACTCGATTGACTGGAACCAGTTAGATTTGACCGCAGCCTCAAACTGTGTCTGAATCTTCTCAGGATTGCCAGATGGTGTCGTCCATGGTGCAGCCGCGGCTTCTGGCTGTCCTGACCGAGCAGCTGTACTACGACGAGATCGCGATTCCTTTCACGCGCATGCAGAATGAATGCAAGCAGCTCATTTCGTTGCTTGCTGAAGTTCAGATAGACCTTCAAGATCGCCTCAACAGCAGCGTTTTCACCATAGACCAAGCCAACGAACTGGTAAACCTACATTTAACATCTCCATTATCCAGAAAAGAACAACCTGAGAGATATTCCTTAACCAAATTACACAGTTCATCAGGAGTTGGAAAACATTCAGTTAATCATTGTAAAATCATTAAGCTTTTTCTGTTTTGTGTCTGAAATATTCCAGATGTGTAATTCTTCTCTTCACTCTGGTAATTTTCCACAAGCCCTGAAAACAGAAGTAGCAAAAGTTTGTCTGGTTTTGTTCAAATTAGTTCAGATTTCTCCAGATTGGAGTTATTTTTGTGATTACATGTTGGGGCAAAATAAAGATCATGTGTGGGGTTCCTCAAGGCTCCATTTTTTATTTAACATATTCCTCTTTTCAAATGTACTGATTAAACAACTTCAGATTAAAGTCAGTGTTTAAACATATCATTATGTGTGTATGAATTTTCTTTTGCTCAATGTAGAAAAAAACCACAAGGTTTAGAAGGGTTGTCAAAGTGACAGTATAATCGCAGCAGCTCGTTCTCCAATGAGCTGCTGCTGTAAAGTCGAAGCTCTAACACGGCGAGACGAGACAGAAAAAAGCTTTATTTTTATCATCAGCTTAAAATAAATGTTTTTAACCTCTTGTCTCTTTAGCTGACAAGTTGAAAACAAAAGCCTTACTCCCAGTAAGTTTGTCTGAGGCATGGAAATGGCAAAAGATGCCACATGCTAGTTATGCTAAAGCTACAAGTTAACGCTGTGACACTGCTGTAGCTATTTCTGTTAAGTTTTTATGCAAATTATTCTTTTTCTTTTTGATGTTTGGGGTTTTTAAACCAATTTTCCTGCGAAACTCTTAAATTTACCATGTATGAAGGTGCTAGCCAAATAAATTAGCCAAGCAGCTAAGTTAGCTGTGATAATGGTGTAACCCATGCACTGCATGTGTTTTTGTGGGCAGAAAATGCAATATTAATCCAGTTTGTCTGTTAAAATAAAACTTCTTCTTTCTCGTTGCCTAGGTTACCACCATCTTCACAGAGACGACGGCAGGTCTGAACGTGAAGTCCAAGCAGTGGCTGGCGCTGGAGAGCAAACGACAGCAAGCCCAGTCTACGGTGATGGAGACCAACACGGAATGGCAGCAGCTGCACCTGCGCGTCCACATGTTCACCGCCTGCGCCGCCATCAACCTGGAAGTGCTTCCCGACAAGCTCAACCCTCTGGTGCGGCCGCTCATGGAGACGGTCAAGAAGGAGGAGAACACCCTGATCCAGAGTTACGCCGCTTCGTTCATAGCCAACCTGCTGCGGCAGTGCGCCGTCCGCTCACCGTGCCCCAACCCAAAGATCATCAAAAACCTCTGCGCTTCGGCGTGCATGGACCCCTCGGCCACGCCCTCGTCCGTTTGTCCCGTTCCCACAGCGCAAGAACAGGCTAAAGGTTTGGACATTAAAGCTCAAGTAAAGAACTTTTATAAACAACATGTTTTTTACATATTTGTTAAAACAGTTTAGCCCTTTGAGTCATAATTTAAAATCTCCAATTGGGTATTTTTGCTTATTTCAATTGTACAAAGTTCTTCAAACGTTCTGTGAGTAATTGTATTTGTCCATTTTGTCATAACTGGAACTTTCAATATCTTGCCAGTTATTTTCGCAATTTGCCGTCTATTCAAAGCATTCCCCTCAGATTAATTTTACTCCCTGCTACACTCTATCTGCTCTTTTCCAAAACAGCCAAAAGATTTTTTCCGTCATGTGAAAGATGCGTTGATTGGTTATTTTGAGTTAACTGGGAGATTATCAGAGATTAACTGTCTCATGTGCAGCATTTCTGTCTCACTATCTAAGGAGGTGGGCTGGAAAGAGATGGCATGCATCACATAGTCAACAAAACCCAGGGGATCATCACTCTGTACCGCCACCAACGGGCCGCGTTCGCAATTACAAGCAAAAGGGGTCCGACACCGAAGGCGCCGAAAGCCCCGGTGACAGAGCTTCCTCCTGGCAGCATGATAAGCTCCGATAACGATGAGGTAAAGACGGACGCAGCTTTTCTCACACGCATCAGCAGCAGATTCTCTGTGAACTGGGGTTTTTTTTCTTCTTTTTAAAGAGCAAGAAGCAGTTTCTTGTTCAAAGACGGGGAGCGGAGTTTGCCCTAACGACCATTGCTAGGCACTTTGGTGCAGACCTCAACCGGAGTCTGCCGTACCTCTGGGAAAACACGGTGGGACCCCTGAAGGCGGTCGCCAAGGAGAACCTCTGCATCGGTACGCAGGCAGTTTGACTGTCAGTGTAGTTATTGCATTAAACTTATACACAAGTAATATGTTGGTAATTTCATAATTATGCAAGTTCCAGATTTTAGGCCTTCAGGACTCAAAGTCATAACAGGAATTTGAGTCAGTTTTGTTTTGTCCAGTTTTAAACTCTCCGGAGTGTTTCAGTATTTGTTCTCCTGAACCTGAATGTCCTGTTTGTGATTTAGACAGGCAGGCCCAGCTGGACAGAGGCGATGCGGCAGCTCAGGAATTGGTCAACTCTCTGCAAGTTTTGGAAGTCATGGCTGGAGCCATGGCGGCTGAACTTCGACCTTTGGTAAGACTGATGGTTCATGATCTCTCCTGTAGTGTCCTTTGTGATGCTACCAAGCCCCTTCTGCGCTTTAACCGATTTTCTTTCGGTAAATGATTTCTTAATATTGGTGAAGAAGTTCCAGTTCCATTGACAGATAAATTAACTTATAACAAGACAATTTCCTTATGTTTTTAGTGAAATAATCTGCTAATAGATTAATTCTTTTTTTTTCCAATATTAAGGAATCATTTACTTAAAACAAGCTCCTATATTTTGCTGATAAGTTGCATTTAAATAGTTTTAATTCAAGTTTACTAAGATATTTGCACTAGAAACCAGACAAAAATGCTTTTTCTACTAAGAGTGTGAGGAGAGGAATTGAAGCTGCTGCATAAAGTTTTTTCCCCATTCAAAATAAGAGCACGAATATAAACCATAACCACATCAAGAATTCACAATTCATGTCCGAAACTTTAACTCGGATGTCAGATTTCACTCAACGGAAAATTAGCAAAAAAGTCACAAAAACTTTATTTAGTGGAAGCTTAGTGCACTGAATGTTTTGAAAGTTAGAAAAAGCACCAAATAAGAAATTAGCTCTGCTATTAGCAGGTTAGCAGAAGCGTGCCGACCACGGGGAAACAGACTGAATTCGTTGATTCGGCCTGTGGATTTACATTACAACAGGGCAGCCTGCAGCGCACAAATACGCCGAGAGATTTTACATATCCCCCAGGAAGGGGAACACCCTACTAATGGAGACGACAAGACCAGAACCAGACATTAACCGGTTAGAGTGAGAACAGGCTTTAGTCAGAACTTTCCTGCAGTTCCAGTTACATGCTTCTGTTTTTGACCCAAATATCTCCAACCTTTCACCTCTCCTCTCTTATTCCTCCTAGTTACTGGAACACCTACCTCATTTGTTTACATGCCTGCAGCACCCGTACACAGCGGTGCGGCACATGGCCGCGCGCTGTGTGGGCGTGCTCAGTAAGATAGCCACACTGGAGACCATGAACAGTTTCCTGGAGTCTGTGCTCCACTGGTTAGCTGCTATCGACGACTGCACAAAACAGGAGGGCGCCATCGAGGCGCTGGCTTGTATCCTTCACTGAAATGAAGTCAAAGTTTATTCAATAACCACATTTACAACAACCTCACAGCAAATATAACCTTTCTTATACCAGATTTGATTTTTTGGGGGGGATATTTAAAATGTCTTCCTGTGTTAAATGTTTATTTATATTCATTTATATTACTTGAAAATTACCTCTTTATCATATTCCAAATTATTATGCAAGTGATATTTTCTCAGATTTTCTTAAATGATCAATGCAAATGATGATCAGTATAATTTTCAAGTCATGAACTATTAAAGTACAAATCAAATTTTACTTCTCATAGCTCCCCATGAGAACTGTATTTTTCTTTCCAAAAGTAAGAGACTCAAAATGCCTTGTTCCAAATTATTATGCTCAGCACATTTTCTAAACATTTTATGGATTATAAAGAACTGCAAACGGTCATTCTTTGAACGTGCAGCATTAAGGGATCACATGTACTAAAAAGCTATTTCAATCAAAAACATCTTAACACAGCGATTTACATGTTAACCTCTTCTTTGATATCATCTGCACAATTCTTGCATCTATTGAACTTGTGAGTTTGTGGAAAGTTTCTGCTTGAATTTCTCTGCAGGATGTCAGAAAACCTTCCCAGAGCTGCTGTTTTCATATGAACTGTGTCCCACCCTCAGATCTCCAACATTTAATCACAGCGTTGACGTTTGTTTTTCTGCGTGTTTGTTCCCTTAACCAACGCTCTCCAGGTGTGATGGAGCAGCTGGATGTCGACATCGTTCCCTACATCGTGCTGCTGGTTGTTCCTGTTCTGGGCCGCATGAGCGACCCCAGCGACAGTATTCGTTTTATGGCCACTCAGTGCTTCGCTACGTTAATCCGCCTGCTGCCTTTAGAGGTACGTTCTCCCGTTTTATCAATTTAAATCTTTATTGTTGGTAAAAGGACTGAAAACTATCAAATTAATTCATCCAATCGCAGGCAGGAATACCAGACCCGCCGGCCATGTCGGCCGACTTAATCCAGCAGAAAGCGAGAGAGCGCCAGTTTCTGGAGCAGCTGCTGGACGGCAGGAAGTTGGAGAACTATAAGATCCCTGTGCCGATTAAAGCCGAGCTCAGGAAGTATCAGCAGGTGAGCCGTTTGTCAGCCGTCTGGGCAGCAGATGAAAAATTAATTAATTTGAAATGAATAAAGTTATAAAATAAAAACTAGAAACGGGAAGAAAGTGATTTCTTGCTCACCTGGATAAGAAAGAACCCAGACCGAGAGTTGAGGAGCTTAAACTACAAATGTAATTTTTCAGAATCAGCTTTGTTGTTCGCCTCCAGCACTGTTGGCATGTCCAGCTGGATGAGTGTGGACACAGAAAAAAATCACTTCAGTTATCCTGTTGTTGATGAAATGTATGGAGCATCATAAAAGTAGAAAAAAGCATAATTTTCTTACTCTACTACAGTTTTACCTTCCACTAAACTTTCCCTGAGTATTTGTGGATATTATATATTGAATCTTGTGTGTTTTTTTTTTTTTTTTTTTTTTTTTACTGAATTCATGTTTTATTTAAAAATAGAAGTTGAATAGCAACTGAATGAGTTCTATGTTACTTTGTGACCTGATTTTTACAGTTTGTTTGGAGATTCCGTCTCTATGATGTTAACACAAACATGCTGCTGTGTCCTGCAGGACGGCGTGAATTGGCTGGCATTCTTGAATAAATACAAGCTGCACGGGATCCTCTGTGACGATATGGGCCTGGGGAAGACGCTGCAGTCCATCTGCATCCTGGCAGGAGATCAGTACCTCAGGTGCTCAGTTCAGGTTTATTTAATCAAGAACAGCAAAGTTTAACGACGTTGCATGATAAAAACAAAGTAACTTGCTTTGAACAAAGGTTTTGTTGCAAAGAAAACAAAAATAGTATTAATAAAGTCCCGAATTTCTATAAAAATCTGAAATGTAACTTCATTCAGTGAGATCTCATTTATGAAAAATGCTTCTTCTGTCTGTTCTTGAAGCTTTGATGCTAACTTTGAGCTTTTCAGGGCTCAAGAATATGCAAAGACCAAGGCAGCAGACTGCAGCCCCCTGCCCTCGCTGGTGGTGTGTCCGCCCACATTAACGGGCCACTGGGTGGACGAAGTGGCCAAGTTCTGCTCCAGAGAGTTCCTCAACCCGCTGCACTACACCGGGCCTCCCACGGAGCGAATGCGGTGAGCATCAGTCATCTCGCCGCGCGAGCATGACTCAGACTTACCCTGCAGGACTGAACAAGCAAGGAAAGCGTTTCCTTTTTTTCCATAAAGCCAATACTTGGATGACTAACTGAGGCTTTGCGTTTCAGGTTGCAGCATCAAGTGAAAAAACACAACCTGGTAGTCGCTTCTTATGATGTTGTGCGGAACGACATCGACTTTTTTAGGTGAGGATCCTCTGAATCTGTTCTTTACGTAGAGCAGGGGTGTCCAAACTTTTTGCCAAAATTGTAGATTCAAAGGTAATCGCAGGCTAAAAAAACCCCAACTAAAATCAAGCAAAAAAGTAGTCTGATATTTATTGTAGAGCAAAAACCTTAAAGGGATAAAAGGAGTATATTTCCTCCAAAAACTCAGATATTTTCTAGAAAAACATTTGTATTTCAGAAAGATGTTTTGGATACATGGTCAAAATTTCATCATTTTGTTTTTGGAGCTCAGAAATGTTCTTTTTTCTAGAAAATGTCTGAGATTACTCTTCATTTGTTTTTTGGTTTTTTGCATAAATTTACTGCTTCTACTTTAACTTAGCATGTTTGGTGTATTAAAAAGAAATGCTTGTAGTTTTCTATTTCTGTTGGGTTTGATTGAATAAATTTCAGTGATAAGATTTGGGTAACTTTCTATCAAAATGTTAGATTTAGTCAAGTTTAAGAAAAAATAAAAGATGATTTCTACCAAAGTTGGCTTTTCAGGAAAAGTTAAGTTTGGTTTAAACTTGGTTATAAAAGGATAAATACTTTGTGTTGTACTTTACGTTTCTGGTGTAAGAAAATGATGTAAATTTTTACCCTGATTAAAAACTAATAGTCTCCAGCTGCGTCTAACTTTTTTATCATTTTTTTAACTGCAGCTTTGGCTGCAGAAAACAGTCTAAGGGACACAAATGGCCCTGAGCTGCATTTTGGAAACCTCTGGCTTAGAATCATCCCATTATAGCAAAATGTCTGTTTTTTATTTTTTAACAGAAATATAAAATTTAATTACTGCATCCTGGATGAGGGTCATGTGATCAAGAATGGGAAAACCAAACTGTCCAAAGCCATCAAGCAGCTAGCGGCTAACTTCAGGGTCATCCTGTCGGGAACGCCCATCCAGGTGAGTCCTCAGAGGAAGCATCGGCTCCCCCTGGTGGATCCACTGAAACACTCCGCTTCCTCTGCAGAACAACGTCCTGGAGCTCTGGTCGCTCTTCGACTTCCTGATGCCTGGCTTCCTGGGAACGGAACGCCAGTTCGCCGCTCGCTACGGGAAACCCATCCTGGCCAGCCGCGACGCCAAGAGCTCATCCAGAGAACAGGAAGCTGGTAAGTCGTGTTCCCAGAATGCAACGGTCCAACTCAGCCTGGAATAATAATTGACTGAAGGATTGGAGAGGAGAACGGGAAACGTTGTCTGAACCTACCAGGATGCCGGCCTTCCTTCTTTCCTTTTTTCCTTCCCTTCGGATTCCTGTCCTTTCTTCTTGATTTCCTTCCTTCCCTCCTTCCTTCTTTCCTTATGCCCTTCTTTCCTCGCTCCCTCCCTTACTGCTTGCTTTCTTTCCTTCATTCTTTCTTTCATTTTTTTCCTTCCCTTGTTTCTTTGCTTTCCTTCCTTCCTTGATTTCTTTCTTCCATTTCTTCCTTGTTTGCTTCCTTCCCTCCCTCATTTTCTTGCCTTCCTTCCTTCTGTTTTATTCTTTAGAAACTGAATTTGTTTATAAATGATTGTTTAATTTAGAAATGGTGAAACGTCATCATGAACGTTGATGAGAAACTCTTAAATTTGTCTCTTCAGATTAAAAGTGAACTTTATTTTCTCCGTTTTAAACTGCTGATGCACGTCTCCTCCCGCCAGGCGTCCTCGCCATGGAGGCTCTTCATCGGCAGGTTCTGCCGTTCCTTCTGAGGAGGATGAAGGAGGACGTGCTCCAAGACCTTCCTCCTAAAATAATCCAGGACTATTACTGCACTCTGAGCCCTCTCCAGGTACGAGGGCTCTTGCCTTCCTTGCGTCTTTCCTTCTGTCCTTCTTTCCTTCCTTTGTTCCTTCCTTTTTTGCAGGAGTCAGTATTGAAGTTTGCATTCAGACGTCTGGCTGTCAACAGACTAACATTTCTTCACCTGGATTTGTTTTCAGTCGTTTTCTCTGATGTTCTTCATCCTGTTGCCTTCAAAATTCTTAACATGCAAAATGTCAGTTTTTATTTTTTGTTCTCTCTGATCTGTTAAAACCCCGAATGTTCTCTCAGGTTCAGCTTTACGAAGACTTTGCAAAGTCTCGCGCCAAAGCCAGCGTGGAGGACAGCATCTCTGCAGCCTCCAGTGAGGAAGAGGAGAAGCCCAAGCTGAAGGCTACGGGTCACGTCTTCCAGGTACCGAGACTTTTTTACGCAAACTTCAGTTTGTTTATCGTTATAGAATTTGATCATTTCACTGGAGTCTGATCCAGAGCCGCACGGCATTCTGGGGGATGTAGGCAAAGGAAACATTGGAGTAGCAGTTCACCAAACCGAACATAGACTTGACCTTTGAAGCGTTTTTGTATGTGATAATGGTCTAGTTGAAGTGCAGATTTAAATTTAATTAACACTTTGAACTTTAACTTTCAAGTCTTGCAACGTCAGACGCTCTTTGACTGATCCTGTCCATTCTTATTCTTGCAAAGTTTTTCATGCTTTTCAGAACATTACTTGACAAAAATTGTAATTTTTCTTTAAATTTGGGAATTAATCGTATTTATAATTTATCTTAATTTATTGTCAAAAGAATTTTGATTTATTGTCATTACAATAAATTCCAGTTAATGTTCAAAATGTCAAAACTGTCCGTATTGTCGGGATTGTTAAATTTACTACTTCATTCAATCTGTGACAAATGCAATGTTTTTGTTTGTGTGACTACAGTTACCTAAAAACTAAGCAATAATCGTCACGTTTATCGTACCACAAAATATTGCAGTAAAACTCTTAAGTCCAAATCGACCTCCATTATTTTCCTTCTGCTGCAGATTTGAGTTGGCTGCTGCATTGTGTTGCTTTCTGTTGTGACCGCGATGTAACCAGACTTTCTGTCCTTCAGGCGCTGCAGTACCTGCGGAAGCTCTGCAACCACCCAAACCTGGTTCTGACGCCGCAGCATCCGGAGTACAAACGCATCACGGATCAGCTGGCGTGTCAGAACTCCAACCTGCGCGACATTCAGCACGCGCCGAAGCTCTCTGCTCTCAAGCAGGTAGAGTGCTGAGGCACCGTTACGTGTTTTTCTATTTTTTTACGTTGGTGCGGTTCTGACGTGCTCTCGCTCTCCAGCTGCTGCTGGATTGCGGTCTTGGCGGCAGCGGAGGAGCGGAAGGCGGGACGGAGGCGGTGGTGGCGCAGCATCGTGTTCTCATCTTCTGTCAGCTGAAGAGCATGCTGGACATCGTGGAGCACGACCTGCTGAAGCCCAAACTGCCCTCTGTCACCTACCTGCGGCTGGACGGCAGCGTGCCGGCCGGCCTGCGCCACTCTATCGTCTCCAGGTACGCCACCTGCGTCAAACATGAGGCTCTTTTATCAGTCAGTTTTTCAAAATTCTGCAAAAATCCAAACAAAATCAACACATTTTCTTGTATTGTAAATTTTCCATAACAATTGTCAAACATCATGTTTAATTGATTCTAACTCACACCTGCAGGTGGCAGTATTTCTTACTTTTAAGTTGCAGTCTGTGATCGATGTGGCTAGTAACAAAAAAATAAAGCTTAACAAAATACAGAAATGTAAATATTTCTAAATGTGTATTTGATCACAAAAACAATCGCAAACTCCTGGAGGGATTGATCAGTGTGAAAAGGTGTTCAATACTTATTTATCGAATGCAAAAGCATTGTTAATGAGCTTTATCAATATATTCTGGTGCAACCGGCCCTTTAAGAAGATGCAAGATCTCAATGTAACCCAAAATATGAAATGAGTTTGACCCGCCTGAGGTAGAAGAACAAATCCTCAGTTTGTTGATTGGTTTATAACTGAGGCTGATCATCGTCATCATCTTTTCTGTTCCTCAGGTTTAACAACGATCCCTCCATCGATGTGCTGCTGCTCACCACCCATGTCGGTGGTCTGGGTTTGAACCTCACCGGCGCAGACACTGTGGTGTTTGTGGAGCATGACTGGAACCCCATGAGGGACCTGCAGGCCATGGACCGCGCCCATAGAATAGGACAGGTACTGCTGCGGGACGCTTTATGACCTCTCGTGGAAAATCAGGAAGGGGAGAGACGTGACGTTTGTACTTCCATTTCGGTTTCTGCTGCTTCTAAAAACCTCCTAGGCTTTTTAAAAAAGCACCTAACTGTTTTTTAACAATAAGTTAATGTTGCTGAGCAACAAAGCTAAGCTCCAGTATTTTTGGTCAGCTGGTTTTACCAGCTGACCAAAAATACTGGAACATACTTGTCCAGCTGCACAATGGCTGCTGGACAAGACAAGTGCTCCTGCTGAAGTCTTGTTGGTTGTGCAGGAGGCTCCACTTCTGCTTTTTACGGTTGTATAGTTTCATATGTTTGCAAACATTTTTACATGCGAGTGTCAGGAGGCATGGCCAGCAGCAGCTTATTTGGATTTAAAGTGACAAGATGCCCTTAAACAGCTAAAATCTTATCTAAAATTGATTTTTGTGCAAAAAATGTAAAGAACAAGTTTTGTTTTGCCCATTGACCTGTCCTGGGCATGAAACATGAAGGGTCACCTCTAAGGCTCACCTTCTGCATCCTGTCGTCTGTGTTGTGCAGAAACGGGTGGTGAACGTTTACCGGCTGATTACGCGAGGCACGCTGGAGGAGAAGATCATGGGTCTGCAGAAATTCAAGATGAGCATCGCCAACACCGTCATCAACCAGGAGAACACCAGCCTGCACAGTATGGGCACAGACCAGCTGCTCAACCTCTTCACTCTGGACAAGGTGACTGGAGATAGAAACACATTTGCTGAATTAATTCTGACCTGACGTAGCACATCACGGTCCAAACCTCCGGCGCAGAGGGGAGGGCTGTCAGCCTGGAGCAGCCGGCCGCTCCAGACTGGGATGGGAATACTAGAACACTGCCATCCACTGGTGGTGGTCTGTGCCTTACCAGAGGCACAAAGATCAAAATTGTTTAGCCTGACCCTCTAGTTTGGAAAAGATGACTCAATTTTTCTGAGATGTATAGTCCTCTACTTTGTTTATTACAGCCATGCGTAACATCAACAGCTGAAAAAATCGAGTTGATTTGTTCCACAAGACTATTAAGTAAGACTTTTGACACGTTTCTGCAGATCCCGCATATTCTGGACATTAACTGTTCAGACTTTCACCTTCAGATTAACGCTACAGAAACTGTTTGCAAATCCAAGACGGTTTCTTTCCCCAGTTTGTGTCTCTCATTGTCTCGATATTTGGACTAATTCATCCTTTTGGTTTTGTTTCTTGATGATTTCAGGACGACAAAAGTGACAAAGGAGAGCAGTCGTCATCGACCTCAGGGAAGGCGTCCATAAAGTCCGTGTTGGACGGCCTCGGGGAGCTGTGGGACCAGCAGCAGTACGACTCGGAGTACAACCTGGACAGCTTCATGAACTCGTTGCACTAGCACTGTTAGGACTCCGTTCAGTCGTTGGAGGCCAAGCCGGACCTGGCCAGGAGGGAAAATAATAAAAATGGATCAGGGTTACAGTAGAAGTCAAACACAACCAGATCAGGAACTGTTCGTACATTTTAATGCTCTTAATTTGAAAGGTCTGGACTTAGAGCTGCTCCAAGCCTCAGTCCTCTCCAGAACTTTTTTTTTTAAACGTTGACAGTAAGTGAACCCGACCGCCACAGACCAGTAAACCAGAGCAAGCGACAAACATCTCCAGTGTTGAATTACGTCGTCGTCAGATGGTGCTGCTCTCACCTTTCAAGCACATGTATAATAATTATAGCTCTAATTTATATCTGCGGCAGCAGGAGCTCGCTCTTTTCGCACTTCACCTTCCAGAGGATATTCAGTGTTAACTGCTTCTGCAACATGTCAGAGTCTTAAACCAAGTCCTGCCTGTCAGCGCGTCTCTAATGGATGGAAACCCACACGGTTTGGATCACAAAGGGAACCCAGGTGGCTGTGACGAGCCGCGGCGCAGAGCCCAGACTGGTACCTGAAAACTTGACCCAAAGTGTTTTAAATAGGAACTGTAGACTTGTACATATTGCTTTTTCTTTATTCTAGTGGAATCGTAATAAATTCTGCAAACCTTGAATGTTGCCCTTTTTTTCTGTTTGTGAATGCCAGGACAAACTCGAGGCCCGCGGGCCAAATCCGGCCCACCAGTAGTTTTCATGTGGTCTTTCACAGTGACTACAGTTGTGCTAAAATACTATTTTACTAATCAAATCAGGTTTATCGGTACTTCAAGGTGAAAAGATGTTTAATTTCAAGAGGTTTTCATCAAATGCAGAGAACCTCCTGCTGCAACTGAGCATCTCCTGAGCTCATCATACGAGTTACTTCTTATTGAAACGCTCATAAAATTACTCAAAGGGTTAATAGAGGAGCCATGTTGTAATGACTTCCTGAAGGCGGAGCTTCAAAAAGGGCAAACCTTCTTAAAGAGACAGAGGCCCCATTTTAAATCGGGCAGCAACAGCCATGTTGGATAAATATACAGATAGCATTTTTTAAACTAATAAATGATCTAAAAGAGCACTAAGGATCTGGAACATAACACTGCCCCTTTAAAAGAATTTTGTCAATATCGTCTGCCACAACTGTCCCTTTAAAGACGTTCTTTATTTTAAGCTGGCCTAAATTGAAAAGCATTCACTCTTGTTCACATTTATCTTTATTATATATTAGTATCTATCTTCTGATGCATATTTTATGCTACTTCAACTTTTTAAATGTTCTGTTTTTGCTCCTTTGAAAATCTCAAGAATCTTGCTAAATTAAGCCAAAACTCTCTTCTCTCTTCTCAAAGCTACAACTTTCAGCTAGAAGCTCAATTCAAAGTTTAGACTCCTCGTGAGGCTCTAGGCTATCTTGCAGATGATTAAACTTTTTGATGTCTGCTAAGTTTTATGGATTTTTTTGTTCAGGTTTTCAATCATCTTCTGCTGCTGGAGTGTGCAGCCTCTTAACTGAGGCTTTTATTCAATTTTATTGAGCAAAACTCTGCTATTCGTAAAATTTTAAATCTACAGAATTACTTAATGCCCCCCAAAAAGCCCTGCTTTGAGGAAATGTAAGCGTCATCGTAGCAGGTTTTATGGTTTTCTTTGAAACACTCGTTGAGCGCAGTGGCCGCTAGAGGGCAGTGTCGCACATTTGTGAACATGATCGTAACATGAAATTTGTACTGGAAGTGAACATAACAAGCAAATTTATAGAAAATGGATTAATTTATTAAGCTTTAAGCAATGGAAAAGAAGCTCCAGGTGTAATTTCTGTGGCCAAATTCTGTCAGAAAGATATTTATAATGATTAGTTATAGTATTAGGTTTTTTTAAATTTGGAAAACTGGGGTGGAAATTTTTTTTTCTAGGTTTAATTGTTTTTTTATTTGTTTTGGGGGTTTTTTTGCTTTTATCCCCTCCGGTTTTGGATGCTATCCAGCTGGAAATAATATATATAATTTTTGTTAAGCTATGATGCAAAAGCAAATGAGGTGGATAGCAGAGCTAGCCAACAACTGATGACATCATCCAGGACAAAGATTTTCTGGGTCCCCCTAAGGATAACAATGAAATCTCTGCAAAAAAGAGAAAAAATCAACAGCATACACACATTATTCAGCCAGACATAAACCTTTACACATATTTTGTTTTCATCTCCACTGAAGTTTATTTCACACTTCAGGTTGCAACAAAACACACTACAAACCATCTTTACAGTGAAACACTGTTCTGTACCTGTTTTTTTGTTTTTCATCCATACCACTCCCCCCCTGCAATGGCACTGCGCCCCCCCTAGAGGGCGCGCCCCACACTTTGGGAACCACTGATCCAGGACATGACACCATAGAAATATAATCTGCCCAGATATCTAGCTGTTAGCATATCATGACGATCATGAATCAGATTGCAACACTCTTCAATCAGAGGCCTCTTCAGATAAATTGCAGGACTGACTGCTGCTGGACTTCCTTCCTTCTAGCATCACAATTGACTTTTTGAAAACATTTGGATTTTAATAACAGCATTTAATTTCCTTTAGCGTAAAATATTTGTTAAATTATGCTGTGTTAAATAATAAACATTGACAAATATATTTTGTAGGATTTGCAGTTAAATGCAGCAAAATACAAACTGATGCACTTTAAAACAAGATGGGTTTAAAGATGTGAAATTATCCTCTGAATTTATATTTTTTTCTTTAACATTTAAGGAATTTGATTAAATAATTCAATATTTTAGTTTTTGTAACATTAGCAACATTTGTACTTCAGTGTTGTTTTATTCAATTACAGCACAAATATTTTTGTTTCTGCCAGTTTTCCTTTATTGCCTGTTCATTTGTTTACATTATAAACCACTTATACATCACCAACCACCAAACTCTTCCTCTGAGTAGTTTTTTTTTACTTTTGAAGATCATTTTCACACTGATTTAATCAACATCAGCAAGTTAACACATGAAGCTCAGCATTTCAAGAAACAAGACAGTTTAGTAACAATACAAAGGGATTTTTCAGCTTCAAAAAAATTTAAAATTAAGAATTAGCATCATAAAATTAATTTTTTCAAAGTAAAAATACAAAATAATACTAATGACATGACCAGATATGAAGTCTGTAAATAAACAAAATATATGAAATAATAATAAAAAAAAATGTAAATATGTTTGAATTCCTTTTTTGTTTTTTCTGCAAAACTCTTAAAAGAAAGGAAAAGAAAATTTCTCAGTACAAAGGCTACATTACTACTGGAAGGTACTAGCAGGTAGAGGAGGCAAAAAAACAGTAGAAAATGATTTTAGTGGATCACAACGCTTGCAATGAAAATAATTTCGCAATAAGATTTTATGCCTCTTTTTCTCGTTTTCTTCTTTTCTACAAATGGTACAAACAGAGTATTGCACATTACGACAAAGAATCAAGGTTGTTAGCCTTAAAAATGAAGAAGGGCCCGGGCTAATTCAAGTCTCGCGTGAACAGAAAGGCCACCAGTCAAATTGATGCACCTTGGGGGGTTTCAATCAAGCTACAGGTGAAAACATTTGTGTCTGTTTAGTGTTAAAAATAACATTCTTCTCTTTTTCTGTGTCCAGTGACTTTCAGAAGTCTTTCCCAACCACGTCAGGACAGCAAATCAATTATTTTTATATTGTTTTTTTTTTATTTATTATTATTTATTCTCTTTTCATTAATTTTTTTTTACAAAACAAAAAGAAACAAACGGGAGCACATACTTTTAGGAAACATAAAAAACGTATTTTAAAAAAAATAAACAGAAGATCTCTTTCATAACTCTGGTCAGCATAGATAATTGGTTATAAATATAAAAAAGGTGGGAAATCTGCTTTAATGTCTTCTCAGAGCACCTGATATTTGAGCTTTCTGCTCTCAACCAATTATACCAGTTGGACTCCTACTTCTACACCAGTAAAGTAGACCCTATTCTCACTACGAACATTATTATATTAGTTATAAAGCTTTAGCTCCTTCATTAACTCTCTTTAAAAAAAATAAATTCTTAAAATAAAAATATTTTTTTAAAAATCATCTCTCTCGAAGAATTAAATTAATATATATTTGTCCATCTGAATAAACTTAGAAAAATGTTTCTCTCCTAATATATGTCAAAACTGAGGTATTGCAAAGGATATACCCCCCAAAAAACACAAAAAAAACTGCTGACTGTTGCAAACTGTTTTCAGATAGAGTGTAGTGCACAACAAATACAGAAAAAAACAAAAATAAAAGAAAACTGGGCAAAAAGGGGGCAAAGAAATGTTGGAAAAAATAAAAACTCTCCCCAGAATTCACTCGTTATTATTCATCAGGAATAATATCTCTTCTGCTCAGGTCCAATTAGTTTTTCTTAAACAGAAATTAAAAAAAAGTTTAAAAAAAAGCAGGAAAAACAACAGTTTACGACTGAAAACAGTTACACACACACACACACAGTTACGTTTCCGTCACCATCATTTCCTTTTCAGCTTTTAATAGAACCCAAAAATATATAATGTCCACCTTTATTTTTATGTCATTAGTTAGCAGGTCCGATACTTCAAGCTTTGCAGGAGACAAAAAAAGAAATATTAAAAAAAGAAATTAAAAATCTGGTGATTGCGTCACACATTTTCATCTCCGCCATATTCCCCATTTAAAGAAAATATATAAATATATATATATCAGCAAGTGAAAGGGCTCAGTTTATCAATCTCAAATCTCCAGTAGCTTTATGGGTTTTTTCTGCTTATTCACTCCAAAATAAAAATAAAAAAGACAAACAAGTGAGCTCTTTGGTTGCGTCGTGACGTAAAACGTTTCTGTCAAGAGTTGGAACGAACAATAAAGTTTTGCGTGCGTGAACAATATAGTTTTACGTGTTCGTTTTGTTTTTTTAACCCCCCTCACATTAACGTCTTCTCTTCCGCTCAGATTCGTGGTTTTCGGCCCGAAAACCTCCCGTCCCAGGTGTGTGTTCCGTGTGTATCCAGACGTGAACCAGTGAGAACGTCTTACATGTATATAGCCGACGGATATACGTGTGGATATGCTAGCTAGCGAGTTCATGAAGTTTCACAGGACTTCCATGTCGGACACTGAACGACAGTTACAGAGAATCACAGTTCTAGGCAGATCTAACTACGTACAGTATAAAAAAAAGAAAGAAAATTGCACAATTATAAAACACAATCACCGCAAATAAAGTACTTCGCCTATTACAGGTTTTAGTTGTAGTCCTACACTTCATTTGTGAGTAATATTAGTTTAGAAACCGCCGTCGTCCCGATCCGCTCGCGCGGCGTTGTGGTCGTAAACATGGCGGCTTGAACGTCCGGAAAATGTTTTCCTCGCATCAAAATCGCGAACTAAAAACTTTACTGTGTTTTAGTGGGATTTTCACGTGACTGATGAACAGAAAGGAAGGCTGAGAACAAATGGAGCCATCTTTGATAAAAATCCAGTGTTTACCTAAATGTTAGCATTCAGCTGTTTGTGATGTGTTTTTTAAAAAAAGAAAGAAAAACTTAAAAGAAAGCAACAAAAAGTCCTGTTTGTAGTTTTCCAGATTATTCGGGGCTAAGATCACAGATCAACATTTTTTTTTTGCCGACAAGCGAAACTTTATCAGAAGGAGAACCGATGTTGCAGTTTCCAGCGTGAAGCAAGGTGGTGGCAGCATCACGCTTTGATCAGAGTGCAAGTAAAACTTTCAAGATGCTGCAAAAGCTTGAAACTTGAGCAGAAATACACTTTCCATTATGACAACAATTCTATAGATCAAAGCATATTTGTTTGTCAGGATGGCCTAGTCAAAGTTCAGACCTAAATCCAACAGAAAACTGTGGAAAGCCTTTTTAAAATTTTATATCGATATTTATTTTCTTCTTATTGACTTTTGGTTTCGGCAATTCTTTTAAAGGTAGAGAAATACTTATGACATACTATGTATAATATTGATAAATATCGGTTATTGGACGTAAATGCAAGATTAATATCGATATCGCTATCAATCCAAAGTTTTATATTGGTGCAGTGCAAGTGTTCGATCTAAATGTGAAAATCTGAGAGACGCACTTTGGTGGTGTTGGAACACCCCCAAATCTTACCAAGTATTTTTGCTCCAGTTTCACTTTTTACATGGGAAAAATGTCTTGATGTGAAAAGAAATAATCCAGCATTCCTCATCAATATTAATGTATATTTACTTAAATATCCTATTTCTATTTAAGATCCTATTTCTTATTGAAGTTACTTGTAAGTTATTTTTTCTTATTTTAACTAAGACCAAAAATACTTGGTAAGATTTTCTGGTTTTGCTGTAACAGTGGAGGAGAAATATTCAGATATCTGAGGGCCAGAAAATATTCCACTGTTTCCCTATTGAGATTTTTAATTTGCAAATTTCCTTCACTACAAAAATTACTTTGCGTCGCTCTAATTTTATAAAATCCCAGTAAAACACCATCAAGTTTTCAGTGATCTGATGCGTGAATCCTTCAGCAGGGTGTAACACGACTTGCAGTGCGTTGTGCAAAACATGGCCAGAATCAAAATAAACACAAAAACCTGCAGACATGATACTGAAAAAGTGTTTTGCATGCAGCAGCCTGACGAGAACATGCAGTTAGGGGCGACCCCTGACCTCAACACGTCGGCCATCGTTGCCTGAGACAACTTGTCGTCCTGAAACGCCGGCTGCTTCTGAATTCCTCGCTGGGAAAATAAAATAAAGTACTTATGGTATCTGTTCATACCATGGGATTTAGCAGCAAAGCTCCCGCAGCAGTTACATTTACATTACACAAAAAAAAATTTGTTATTATAAAAATAAAGACCTAGATATTGAACGCAAACTAATCTGATTGTGAGGTATTAACATTTACAGAGAATATATCAGTTGTTTTCAGAGCTGGTAATTGTTGCTACATCTGATGCTGCCTAACTTCTGCATTTATTCAATTAGCCTTTGGTAGTTTTTTAATTTATTTATTCTTTATGTTTTTAACTAGGGGCGACGTAACTACAGCTGTTTCAAAGTAAGTGCATGCTCCTTTTGCATAAAATTTAAACCATCTATTTAATGTCTAGATAAGTACAAAACAAAAAAAAATAGAGCTATGTGTATTTTTAAATATGTGAGCGGTCCCGAGGGGGGACATACCGAACCATTCTGTGTGTGTACGTGTGTATGCGAGTTTTTTATAGTGAGACTTTGTGCCAAAGTGCAAATTGTAAGCCAGTGGAGTTTTTTCCCCCACAAAGCTTTGACAACGAGTTCAGAACCGAGAATCTGATCCGTTTCGCTTTTTTTTCCTTTTGGGATGGAGACGGCGGGAGCTGTTTTCATTTCTCCTTCATGTGGGTTGAGGATAGTGCAGATCCATGATCCCCCGCTGACCCCGCCGGCCTCAGCTCCAGCGGAAGGAGACGTGTCGAGGGCGGTCGCCACCCTCCTTCACCAGCGGCTTGTGGAACTCGCGGCCGGCCCGGGAGTGGATGCTGGCCCAGCAGAACTCGCAGTAGTACTGCAGGCAGGTGACGTTGGCACAGAAAAACGGGGCGAACTTGCCGCCGCAGCGCGCGCCCTGGCACTCGTCGCACATCTGGTCGTCCAGGACATACGGCTTCACCTCCACCTGTAGGGGGAGACGCAGAGAGGTCGTCAAGAGTTCAACAAAAAAATGCAAATTATGATCACAATTACTGCAAAAATACAAAATCCTATCAGGTAATTTTAGTTTCTATCTTACTATGATTGAAATCAGAGAAAAATTACTTTGAAGTAACTTTTCAGCAAGATATAAGAGCTTGTTTTGATAGCAGAATAAAATTACTCACATAAACAAGGAAAAGACACATTTTCAATCAATTATTGATTTAAAACAAGCTCCTATCTCTTGCTGAGAAGCTACTTTTCAGGTACTTTTGTCTTATTTGAAGTTATTTATCTACATTAGAATCCAGACCAAAAACACATCATCAGATGTTGCAGTTTTCTCCCTTAATTGTTGTTATTGTGCATGACTTGTGTTCATAATGAAGCCCTTGCCGCCCCCGACTGAAGATAAACGACATTAGCTGAGGTGGGCTGGGCCCGGCTGGACCGGGCCGGCCCGCCCTCCTGGCTGGCGCCCAGTCTGTCTCGGTCTCAATCGGCCGGTGCGCCTAAAATAAGCGAGCTGCGGCGCAGCTGGATATTCACACATGAGGAACTACTATAATTAAACCGGCTCTATGTGTCTGCAACCTGAAACATCTGTCGGGACGCAGAGTGATTACACAGCCGGGTCGGGTCGGGCCGGGCCTTCCGGTTCTGTAGGTTGCAGAGAAACTTCTGGCAGAGCAGGAAATACGTAAACTCAAGTAACAAAGTATTTAGTAAGTAGTCTACTCCACTACTGAGTAACCGATCAAATTATCAATCATTCAATATTTAAGGATTACATCATCAGACGGACAAAATATAAAGTGGAAATTTTATCTCTCTCTCTCTGGTGAACTCGCTCACCCTTTTGTCGATGTCGTTGTGCTGCAGCTGGACAAAGCGGGCGCTGATGGCGGCGATGTAGCTCTGCTGGTTGGAGAACGCCACGCGCCCAGCACCCTTCGGATATTTCAGCTCCGGGTCCGTGTCGATGCCGGCGTAGCAGACGCCTCCGTACAGCCGGTCCATGATCATCGCTAGCTCCACTGGAAGACAAGAGGAAAACACAGAGCAAAAACTAAGACTGGGTTTCCTCTAGAATGCACTGCAAAAACACAAAGTACTAAAACTCTGTATCATCAGAGAAAAATGTAAAAGTATCCAAATACTTTTAGAGCTTCAGTCAAAACATGCAAACAAAAAACCTGACCAAATGGTCTAGTTTCTAGTGCAAATATGGCCGAAATCAAACTTAAAAGTTACTCTTTCGTAAAATACAAGAAATTTTTTAAGCCGCTCCCGACCAAAAACCACCAATCAGAGCCAGAAGGCGGGGCTTATTGCTGCCAATCAACCCGAGATCATCAGTGTTAAATGTGGTAAATGTGGTAAGAAACCACTTAATGTTTCAGGAAAACAGTTTATCTGCTGTCATCATTAGGCTAACTAGCCTTAGCATTTATGACAGGGGCGTGGGTGATGATCGACAGCGCTAAGACCGACCCGCCTTCTGGCTCCGATTGGTTGTTTCTAGTTAGCAGTCTCATATTAAACTGTCACAATATGTAAAAAAAACAACTATTTTGTAAAAGTTGGGCAATGCAGCTTTAATGAAGAAAAAAACATCCAGTTTTATTTTTAGTAGTTGACTGATTTCAGCACCTACAGTTTGTTTCTAAAATTGAACAGAATTTTCCATCCTGCCCCCCACAAACAGCAGCAGCAGCTTCAACCTGCTGGGGTGATTATATGGGGGTCAGATTGCAGACAAGCTAGCAATGCTAATCCCGCTGAGAGAAAGGCTCAACCTTCCATTAGCTCATGAATTCCTAACGCGTTGACCTCTGGGTCGCCCTCCTGGGAACCCAAGACGAAGATTGCTTTCTCACCGGGAGACGTTTCATTACCGCCTCCGGCTGCGGTTCACCTTATGAGGCGCATTTGGAGGCTTTACGGGGCAGAAGCTGCAGGATTCGTAACAGAGGGCTACCTGCACGCAGGGGCCGGGGAACTCCTCCAACGAAGATGGTTTTGCGCGGATCCAGAGGCTGGGAGCCGTCCATGACGAAGTCGCTGTCGCTCAGGTTCCAGGGACGGATCTGGACCTACAGAAAAACAAGAAATAAATCAACAAAATTAAAAATATTTGAGCTAAAACTGAAATATGGGAGAGCAAAGGGCTACAGAGTTAGCATGAAGCTGTGTGATGTGGAGAAAATAGGCAGAAAGTAAAAACTTGATCCGTTAATGAATCAGCCTCAGATTATCATCAGTACACTGCAAAAACACAAAATCTTATCAAGTATTTATGGTTTTCTTTCTAGTACAAATTTTTCAGCATGTTTGAAATGAGAAATTAGACCAGGGGTGTCCAAAGTGTGGACTGGGGGCCAATTGTGGCCCTTCAAATCATCTTGTCCGGCCCCTGATCACAAGAATGTTGGAAAACAACTGACGCCCGAAAAATTTGAAAATTGTCTTTTATTTTTTAAATAAGGCAACAGTTTGAAACCTTGTTTACTTCTTAAATAATTTATAGAGTTGATAAAAAAAATGTCATGAATAGACAAAAAAAAAAAATTACAGTAAATTCATTTTTGCACTTTTAATTTAATAAATTTTGTGAACCACCAGTAGTTTAAATTTGCAGGTTTTGATCCCCAGTTCAAACACATAACTCCAGTAAATTAGACAAAACTATTAAGACAACAATTCCTTAATGTTCCAAAGGCAGATTATTTCACTAATATCTTGGAAAAAATGTCTTGTTGCAAGTAAAATAATCTGCCAGAGGAACCAGTAACAGGTGACCAGTAACACTTACTGGTTTGTCCTTGATGGTGGGACTGGACACACACAGGTAGAGCTTCCCGTCCTCCTCAATGCAGGCGTCAATCAACGCCTGGACCGAAGCCTCTTCCTGGAAAAGCAGGAAGGCGTAACCTGGAAGGGACCAGGAATGATTTTAAGGAAATATGACCTGAAAATATATTCAAATAATTTAACAGTTTCAGCAAATACATAAAGTCTAGTTTCTAGAGAAAATATCTTAGTACACTTAAAATAAGACAAAACTAATTTAGAATTTGTTTTAAGTAAATAATCTCTTAATATTGATAAAAAAAAAGTTTAGTTCCACTGGGAGATTATTCCACTTTTAATATTGACAAAATAATATTACTACTTATTTCTGCTAATATTCCAGATTTATTCTGACATTATTTTGACCGTCATGCAACTTTTCTCCTATTATTACTAGTTTATTCTCATACTATTGTGACTTGTTGTTGTACAACTTTATTCTCATATTATTACAATTTATTTTGATAATGACTTTTACGATTTTATTCTTGGTAGAACTATGACTTTATTCTTGTGCTATTACAACTTTATTAGGGATTTTTTTTCTTGTATTACGACTTTATTCTCTTATTACAACAAATTTATACTTATGTTATTACAACTTAACTTTCATAATATTGCGAATATTTTCTCGTATTACAATTTTACACTCATTACTTTTTGTCATGCAAATTTATTTTTGTATTATTACGACTTTATTCTGGTAATATTGTGACTTTATTCTCATAATATTATGACTTGTATGACTATTCTTGTGTTATTAGGACTTTATTCTCGTTTTACTACGACTTAATTCATGTAAAAACAACTTTCTTCTGGTATTGTTACAACAGTCTGATATTTTGACTGTATAGTGGTACTAGTACATTTTTCATCCATATTAAGGGATCATTGACTGTAAATAAACTCCAATATTGTGCCAAAAAGTTACTTTTAAGTTAGTTTTGTCTTATTTCATGTGTCATAAGATATAAATCACTAGAATCTAGACCAAAAGCACTCTGTCATATTTTGTGTTTTGCTTTTCTTTCCTCGTTTGCCTGCCAGCGCTTTGCTCCTCAGGGAAACCATTCAATATTTAGCAGTGTGACACCGTCTCTGAGCGCTGCGGCATCACTTAATGTTGAGAGCAGATTAAATGACCTTCCTTCAAGGTCAGAGCGACAGAAAACCGATTCAGCATCCATCCAACGCTATTAGAGAAAATCCATCCGAGACGTGAACATCAGTGGAAAAGGATGCAATCAAAACATTTATATATTCCACTTTTTTTATTCGCAATGTGATTTTGCTCCTCGTTATTAAAATTGGTGAATTACCATCTAATCTCCTCCTGACCCACGTCTAGTTCAGAGTCTATTTTCTCAATTTCATCCTAATCCAGAACAAGAAAAACTGTATTTGTAAATTGTCTGCAAATTACAGGCTTTGTATTTTATCCACAGTAAAATTCAAGAATTTTTAAAGCATTTATAAAGTAAGTTCCCAGCAAAAACAACACAAATGAACTAAACTCACAATTACATGATACTATTTATTAATTATTTAATGTTTTGTGTTTATTCAACATTCAACCGTAAGAATGAAGTAAAAACAACATTTTATGTTTTCAAAAATTCTGATTTGAGAACAAAACACTAATTTAACACAAGACATATATATGATATATGTTGTTTAATGTAAACAAATATAAACCAACATTTATCTCAATAACAGATCAATAAGTCATTGAGAAATTAGGAATAAATATTACATTACATGTATTACATGTTTCAATTTAATGCTTATTACATTGAAACAACCCAAATGAATTGTTTCTACTCCTCAAATTAAATGCTAAAATACAAAGAAATAAAATCTAAAAAATGTTCATGCTGTTTTCTGGCATTTAGTAAAAATAAATTATTTTGTGAATTTAACAAACCTAAAGCAAGAAAAGTTTAATCTGATGTAACTTCTAGACAGCAAGAAAAAAACCCCAACAGATTAACAATAACAATTATGATTAATCAATTAATTAAATAATCATCAACTAATTAAGTAATCGATTAATAGTTAACTGGAGTATAGAGAGTCAAAAAAACTGCAGTTTGCTGAAAGAAAACAATCACAACAGGAATTAAACCAAAACTGCAAAAAATAAATTTTGCATTTAAGATAAGATAACAAAAAAAACAAAACTTTTGTCTATAAATATGTTTTTGCCAAAACTCCTCAAATGGTTCAAATCTACTTTTAGGAACCTTTTACTAAACCACTATTAATTAGTTTAGTCAAAAATAGTCAGCAGGTGTATTTCTAACATGGCATAAAAAAGGCAAAAATAAAAAATACTGATGATTAACCGATTAATTATCAAGATAAATGGTAACAAAAATAATCGTAGTTGTGGAAATAATCTGGTTTCTACTGAAAAAGTTTTCCAACTTTAGGCTTTTAATCAAATGTTGCACTGAATTTTATTCAGTTAGAATATCAAGCACTTTCCAAACCTTGAAAAAATTTAATTTTCAAGAATTTTAAGCATTTAAATGAAACGTCAAACTAATCTAGTTGGAGAGCAGCAGCTGTTGATGCGACAGCTGTTCACTCCCAGTGGCGTTCACAGGGGAATGAGAAGCGATCCGATTGGCTGATTAGGATCAGAAACAACACGGCATATCGCGCCGGGACGTCGGTGTGTGTGTGTGTGTGTGTGTGTGTGTGTGTGTGTGTGTGTGTGTGTGTGTGTGTGTGTGTGTGTGTGTGTTGTCCTGAAATGTGCAAAGATGGAGTTTAAAAAAAAACAAAAAAAAAACGATGTCTCTCTTTTTTTAGCATTTATTTTTGATTTCATCCCTTCCTGAGTGGAGCTGCCGACGTTGAGATGAACAGAGAAAAGAAAGCGACATTATTGGACTGACGGACAACTTTCCATTTTAAAATGTATTTTCCAACTCTGGAATGAAATTCACAACTGAATCTGTTGGTTGGTTGGGAGGAAGCAAGGAAAGGAGGAGGGAAGGAAGAAGGAATGAAAAAAGAAGAAATGAACACATGGGACAGGAAAGAGCAAAGGATGAAAGGATACAGGAAGGAAGAGAGGAAAGAAAGCCAAAAGAAAACAGGAAGAACAGAAGCACAGATTAGAAGGTAAGGAAAGGAAGTAAGGAAGTGAAGAAGAAAGAGGAAATCTACATCTGATACAGAATCTGAAAATCCGATAATTAACTGAAATATTTCTGTACATATCCAGAACTTTAAGGACAATCCTGAGTTCTATTAAATGTTTACAATAATCCAAAAATGAATTAAAACCATTATTTACGCAGCTCAGCTATAACACAAACCGCTACCAGCTGCTTCAAACGACTTTATTCTCTTATTACAACAAATTTATACTTATGTTATTACAACTTAACTTTCATAATATTGCGAATATTTTCTCGTATTACAATTTTACACTCATTACTTTTTGTCATGCAAATTTATTTTTGTATTATTACAACTTTATTCTGGTAATATAAAACGTCCAAATAATCTCTCTGCTAATTGGGTTCGCACACGGAAAGCTGCCTCGTCATCGGCCGGCTGACGCTTACGTAAGGACGGGATGTCATTGGGATGAATCTGAGGTTCAGGACAACAGAGAGAGAGAGGAGGGGAAAAACTTAAACGGGGTAAAAATAAGGCATGAAAAGGCAGAGCGAGCCAGCAGCTCTTCAGTCTGAGAGAGAACAACATGTTCTGTGACCCGGAGGGGGAGGGAAGAGAGGCAGATGGAAAAGAGAGTAAAACAGGAAAGGAAAGGTGGGAAGAGAATGAATGAGGGCTTTACAAGCTGAGCCTTCAGAAAAAGGCTCTGCAGACGCTGAAAGTGAAACAAACTGAACTGACCCGCCGACTGAAACATTTGCACTTTTCCTGGCTTAGACACGGGACTTGGTCCTCAAAAATTCCCACTTTGAGTGGCTTTGTGCTTCCAGTTGGGTCTCAATGCTTCCACCAAAAGACCAAGAGCTTTAAGAAAAACAACCAAAAACAAGCAACTAAACCTTTTTGGGAATAAATGAATGTTTTTAAATGTTGGGAAAATTAAAAAAACATTCAGAATGTAACGTAGCAAATCAGCACGCTCTGCCCCTCACCTAGCAACCCGAGTTGCTAGTCAATCCCAGCCAAGCCCAGCCCGTCACCTAGCAACCCAAGTGCAGCTCCAGCACATTTGGTCAGCTGGATTTAAAGCTGCTAGAAAATATGGTTGACTTACATCCAAAAGTCACCAGCTACATTCTTCTGCAGAATTCTCCACCTTTGCCTTTCACAGATGTACGGTGGCATTATTGCGCATCGATCTGCAGCCATTGTCACGATGCTGAGTTGGGCATCGCGGCAGCTACAACTTATTTGGATTTAAAGTGGCGAGACACCGAAAAATACAGCTCATTCTGAAAGGAGCTCAAAGCTGAGGATACTGAAATTGTAATGAAATGCGGTAATTGGTGGTGAGGATGGCTGCAGAGGACCCAGGTTGAAAAAGGATGATTCAACTAAAGCTCTTACAGACCAACAGAGAATCCAAGCAGCACAGGTGAACTAGAAAGCAAGGAACTGAAAACTGGTGGCTCTAGTAGTGAAGATAAACTTGACGCTTGTCGGATCCAACGACGAAATACAGACACAGGTGGGATTAAATACACAAGGGAGTAATCAAGGAAACAGGACACAGCTGGGATTAACTAAGGGGTTGACAAGACGACACAGGAACCAAACTGACTGGAAAACAAACACAGTTGCCTAAATCGAAACAGAAATCTCGTTATCTTAGAATTATTTTGTGCAAAATAATGTAATGCACAAATAGACAACCATTCATCTCTGAGAAGCAGAAGAGATGCGTCCTGCAGCAGGAGGTTTCTAGCTTCTCCAGCAATCATTGTACAGCAGTAAAACCAGCTGACCAAACATGCTGGAGCTAGGCTTGTGTCGCTAGTTAACGGTGCTGTGCCCCCAGAGTGCGACTTAATCAGGAGGTTTTTGAACCAGCTCCTTTTCCAGTCACCACAAGATATGAACTTATTGGCTGAATGTTTTTTTTTTTTTTTAAAGCACTTAAAAATCATAATTTGAAAGTATTTTCCATTTTTTGGGGGGTTTTTCTCCAAGGTAAAATGGCTTCGTTTGATTATTAATGAGAAACTTCAGAAGGAATAGACCTGTAATGGTCTATTACAGTGAATATTAACGTTTCTGCAGATCGATGCGACCCACTTCATCTATAATGTGAGCGAATGGAGTGATATCCAGTCCGGACGGTGCTGAGGACGTGTCTGCCTCCGTCAGCCTGGCGCAGTGCGGAGGCTTATGCCACGGGAGGAGAGCGCAGGTCTGCAGTGGCTCGTGCCTGCGATTTAGAAAGCTTTCCTCCTGAGCTCTCAGCATCGTCTGCTAAGTAAGGCAATGTGTTCACCATGAAAGAGCAATGAGCAACGAACAGGACGGACGCTTTCCTGACTCCTGGGGAGGCGACATATTGTCAGATTACCGGAAGATGTCACTCTCAGCAGACACTTCATTGGTCTTGATGAGTTCAGAGGTAACAATGTTCATTATTTAACTGTTTCTATCCATGTTGCAGCAATAATAGAGCAACAGTAATGAGTTTTACCAACAAGTACTTTGCGTGCAATTACACCAAAGTGGGTGGAGTCAAGAGAGACTGAGGGAACAAGTGAAGAATTAAAAAAATAATCACTAAAGTCTCTAAACTAATTAAGATTCAGACTCTAAATGGTTGCATTCAAACTTCAGATCAAGGTCACAGACCCCTGTTGGCGTTAAATGAAATCTTTTGTTCATGTTTTTGATTGAAGTCTTTATGTTTAGGTAGGTTATTATTCTGCTGCTCCCCTCCTACTGCACATGGCTCGGTCGGTGCAAACGACACCCAAGTCACCGAGGGGTCAGTCGCTTTGAGCGCAAACATCTTTCCACTGGCACATCAAAGCCCGAGATCGAAATCCAAGTCTTCCCGCTACCTCATCAAGTGAAAGTTATGTTGACTTTGCAGAAATCTAATCCAATGATGACCAGATACGGCGACTGACCGAGTCATGCTGCTGGCTCCTGCGGCTTAAATGGTGACATTTAAGTCCAGGGTTATCTCAGCAGTTGAGACGTGTCTGCGGATTGGTTCCCAAAGGCCCACAGAAAGCGCCAACCATCAGAAGTAATGCCACCTGAACAACACGCGTCTACATGCTATGATTTTTTTAAAAGGAGACCCGTTATGCAAAATTCACATTTTCTATGTTTTTGTAATTCATTTGCGTCTCTCATGATTCTTAAAAAGAAAAAGAAAAAACAACACCCCCAGCCATTTCTTTCTTTTTTTTTTGGTGTCTGGAAAATGAGTTGTTTCAAAAACCTTACAAATGTAACGTCATAAATCAGCCTAGCCAGTTACCTAGCAACCCAAGCTAGGTTCCAGCATGTTTGGTCAGCTGGTTTTGCCACTGTATAATGGCTGCTGGAGAAGAAAAGGGTTTTGTTATTGATTTAACAAACATCCAGGAACAGCTTGTTGCACTCGTGTTAGTTGTGCAGGAGGCTCTACTTCTGCTTTTCAAAGATGGATGGCTGTATATTTCTGCATCTGTTTTCAGTCATTTTCACGTGGCGTGTAAATGGCTCATGCTCAGCCAGGGGAAAGCAGCAGGATATTTGGATTTAAAGTGACAAGAGGTCCTAAAACGGCTAATTTTGAAAGTAACTGGACATCAATATCATTATCTAAGAAGGATTTTGTGCAAAAAATGTGATGAACATGTCTTGTACAGCCCACAGTCTTATTCTAATCTTTAAGTTTTACTTTACTGGAGACAGAATAACCTTGAAGAAAGAGACGCGGAGAGAGGATGAGAAAAACCTCAAAGGCTTAGAAAAACTTGAGAGTACTTGAGGATAAAGCAGAGAAATCAAGCATTGCTAATCATCTCAATTTGAAGCAGTCACTCAGAGTGTAATCCCAACACAACTGGGGAGAAGATAAATCAAGGCCCGGGTAATGGAGGAAGACTTAGCACTGAAACTGGGGCACTTCTCTGTATTCAAAGAGCCATAACAGTACACAGAACAGACCTCTGCGCCAAATGACTCATGGTGTGATAAAAACAAAATTATAAAACGCTGATCATGACCATCTGCAGGCAAAGGACACTGCAGTTGTAACCTTTTCAAGGTACGGTTATTGCTGCGTGACGCAAGCGCTTCTCAGGAGTTTACAGCAGTTCAAACGACGCAGCACACACAACGAAACCCTCAAGCCTCCTGCTCCTTTTGCCCCGAGTCACACACCAAAATAGCTCCTCCATCTGAAGCTCGTCGCCAACAATAGCAACGAGTGTTTGGATGACGGGAGGCAGTTTGAGCGACAGCAGCATGACGACCACAGAGTCTCACTTGTCGCTTACAGGAATCGGTTTTGAGCATCGGTAGCTTCAGTGGGTTTCCAATGTCTGTCCTTTTGATGGATTTTTAACTTTATCAACTCACTGCTTTATATATTTCCAATCTGGTTATTCTGTGTTTCTCCGTCTCTTTTTCAGATTGAGTCATTACTTCTGTTTCCATTTCTAATTTTTGTTTATATTCTGCCAACATCAGAGAGGAACCCACAATTTCACAATTGCAAACTTTACATTAAATTTAGAATTAAATTAAAATCATGTGAATAAGCTTGTTCACAGTAGCGATGGATGTCAGTCGCATGAGATGTTTTTGTAATTCAGCTATCAGAGGTAATTCAGCCGTCGTCTTATTCAGGCGTCGGAGCGAAAGACGTTACGCTTCGGATCGACAACATGTACAGAAGAGCTTTAGATTCATCGCGTTGGAATGAACAACAAATAAAACAAAGACAAACCATTGTCCTCCGACTACTTCTCGTTTGTCATTTCTGCCAGTAGTAACAGTGAGCTGTTGATTGTGACTCATGTGATACGAAGTGTTTTTTGTTTTATTTGTTTTTTTGCAGTTTTGCCAAAATAAATCTAATCCAAAACTACTTCAAACTAAGATAAAAATGGGAACAACCCATTGCTCCCATTTGCCTGGTGGTCTAATGCCACTTTATCTTTCTGTCTCTATTCTAGATTGAGGCACTGATGAAGTTTATCTGGACGTTTATTTTTCCAGATAAACTTCTAAAACTAATTTACGTGACAGTTTAGTAATCTTTCAGCTGAATAAACCGCTAATTCTTTTGGTAGCTAAATGTTCATGCTCTTATTTTGAAGCGGTTTAAAATTGTTTACGCAGCAGTTCTGTTTCCTGTTCTGTCATGTTTTCTACTGTTTTTGATGCATTGTGGGTATCAACATGGTTAAAATGAGGGTGTTAGCAATTTATTTAGCGTTAGCTTTTGCTAAACACTATTTTGGCTTAGCACATTAGCATTAGTGGAGCAAATATGATTACTGCTTTTGGGTTAGCACAACTAATCATGTAATTAGCAGCCATGAATTCTACGGTACATATAAAGTAGGATGAATCAACATTAATAAACTAAACGGCTCATTATTAGTTTGGTTTGGAGTCACGGTCTTGACCTGCAAATGAAACTCGATGTTTCCTCTCATTTTCAGTTTCATCCGGCTGTATTTTTAAGAGCTACTTGTTGCTCCAAACAGCAGCTAAATTTGTTGTTGCTTCCAGCAAACAGTCGTCCTCTAAAGTTGCTTTTTGTAATCCCCCAGGGCAGCTTGTTGTGTCTGTAAACAGAAGTGATGGATGTCAGGGAACGGGAGGCGGAGCCAACAACACGAGCCTGCAGACATTTTGAGCTCCATTTAAACTTCCTGCATTTTATCTGAACAAAACGACAGAACATTCATCTCCTGTTCAACCATCAAAACAATCTTTTCTTACATATAATTAGCTCCATATTAAATGGATTTACATCAGAGCAACACTTTTTACATCTTTTGATCCATTACTGAAGGGTGTGACAATATTAGCAGAAAGAAGAAGCTGAGGGGGAAACAATCCTGCCTTGGCATCAACTTTCCGTCTCTGCCTGACCTTCATCCCGAGCACCAAAGCTGTCCAGGCCCGGCCCCCGAATCCAGACTGAGCCACAGTATGAGTCACTGCTGAACAAAAAACACTTTCATAACGGCACAGGCGCACGCTGCTGGCAGTTTAACGAGGAGCAGGGTGGAAAGTGACAGTTATCTTCCATTCGGTGAAGCCTGGACGGACGCTCTGCAGGCTCTGGACGCATGTCCCACATTCTGCAGATCACTGGCAGAGCAAAACCGTTCCTCTGTTTTCTCTTCGTGTCACACTTAAATGTTGCAGTCATTTTATTTGCCTAAATCATCTTTGGGCAAAGAGTAGAAATTTTTTATTTTAGGTATTGTTTTTGCAGAAATAATTTAAAAGGAAAAAGACAAATAATCCTCTTCCTATGTGGAAAAGTAATTTCCATCTTAATATGGAAATTTACGGGAGAACATTACGGCCACACACACACACACAAAAAGTCAGAATTCAGAGTTGTTGTTTTTTTCAGAAAATTCTGACTTTTTCTCATAATTTACTTTTACTCAGAATTCTCATGTTTCCAAAAATTTAGATTTTTTTTCCTCGTAATGAATTTTTCTTCTTAAAATTTTTTTGCCCCCCCTCAGAACCAAAATTGATTAGCATGTTTTTGCGCCACGAGGCAAATCTAGTCTTAACATTGGATAAAGTTTACATTTATAAATCCTATAAAGTTTATGGAGATACATTAACAACATAATTGTTGCATGTTTGACCATTTATGTGATTTTGACAAATTCACACAAAATTAGAAAGTTTGATGTCAAAATTATAATTTTTTTTATTGGCTCTAATCCTCTTCTGTAGTGATTATCCAGTTTTTTTTTGTCATGAACCACACTTGCCTGATTACTGCCAGACCCTCAAATCTTAATCAAACAATATTTCTCCATCATAAGGTGGACAGAAATGCATTAAAAATCCATAGGTGGCGCTATTATTACATCCATAAACACATCTTCTTCTTCTGCGCATCGCACAGCGAAGTTCGATTGCAGTCAAATTTAACTAGTAGTATAAACAACCGAGCAAAAAAAATAAAATGTTGGTCGAATCAAACCTGAGCTCCTTTCTTTGCTTTGACATGTCAAATTGTGTTTGTTATGTTGACCCAACCCAGACTGCAGAGGTAATGCACTGACCCATCTGGAAAGGGTTACCAAGCCATTTCTAAGAGCTTCAGCGAACCACAGCAGGCGCCATTATCCAGAAATGGACAAAACGTGAAACAGTGATGAACCGTTTAAGGAACGGCAGACAAAAAGAAATCAGTAACCCATCACAACAGCTAAAGAACTCCAGTTAGGACCAGCATTCACGATGCAACAATAATAGGAAAAGAAATCATCAGTCTGAGAGACAAAACCACCTCTAACCAAAAGAACATGAAGTCCCATCTCACAGTTTCCACAACACATCTTAGTGAAATATTCCAAGACGTACATATGGAGTAAAACTATCAGCAGCCTCACGCATTCAACAAAACAAGCTCCAAATGTATGAACAATACAAAAAAACAAATGCAACAGACAAACTAAAGTCCTCCAGGCCACTAGGGGGTGTCCACCACCAAATCAAATGGGACTCTGTCAAGATTTAACGGAACATACAGGAAGAAAAAGAACGTTACACTTCACGTTTTATTTTTTCAAGCATTCAGTGTTTTACATGATGGAACACCAACATGTTCAGATAGGCAGTATTGCTCCCCCTAGTGGTCGGGGGTTTGCAGTTGTTTTTTGCTTTTTGTGGAATTCCCACTTATTGTATCTATTTTTTGTTCACAGAATTTTCAGCTGCATTTGATTTTTTGTTAAAGCCTTAAGATAAAGATTAAACAAAAGAGTGGCCTAATCAAAGTCGGATCCAACTCTGACTAGAGAGCCAAGATTCCTCTATTGCGACGTAAACGACTCTGTTGGATCCAATGCTGGACGGCAGTTTAAACAAATCGATTTGGATGGACTATAATGACTGCTTTGGAAAAGCAATCATTATTCAAAAACTGCTTCGTTTGTCACAACATGGGGAAACCAGATGAAACCAGTTAAAGGGTCAGACATGTTTTCACAGCTACGTTTTTCTCAGTCCCACAGGCGTTGGACGCACTTTGCTCTAAATCCCAAAGCCTTGAGCTGCGAGGCTTCTGTCACCTTTCCAAGATGGCTGTCCGGATAAAACGGAGAGCGAGACGCTAAACGGGAAGTTTCAGAAGAGAGAGATGAACACTGCACAGACGAGCGCAGCCATGCATCCGCCTCCTCCCTTACATGGCGGCGTCCTCCAGCTGCCATAAGCTCATTCATTCCCCTAAAAGGATGCCACATTCCCCCCCTTGGATTACAAGAGGCGATTCAAAATAATCCCTCTGAAAATAAAAAAGAAAGGAGGTAAAAATTGTGGGGAGAGAAAAAACTGGCAGAGATATTCACAGGTCCTCACAGCGTTATTACCATCTGCCGATGGAATGCCAATTGTTTCCAGAGTAGATTCATAATATGAGACCAACTGCAGCCAACAGCAAAACGGAGAAACACAGAAGCTTAAAGAGCTCTAATAATGACGCCCCAAATAGAACAAAATGGGCAAATTTCAACCAAAACGCTCAGAAACGTTTAGATGCATCTCTGGACTTTTCTAGAAAACAGAAATTTCTGACATCCAAAAGTTGAACATTTATGACGAAACAAACAAAATAAAAAAATCAGAAATTCTGAGGCTAGTCTCAGAAACTTTCCACAAAAAAATCTTTGAAATTATGAGCTCCAAAAGTCAAAACATTGCTAGAAAAAAAATTGAAATTATAATCTGAGAAATTTTCTGGAAAAAAGATGGAAGTTTCCAAATTTGAAAGGTTGAAAATTTCCTAGAAGAAAGTCCAGAAGTTTTGAGATTAATTTAACAAATTTTCAAAAAAAAAGAAAAATGTGGAAATGTCTGAGTTTACAAAATTTCCCCAAAAATTCAGAAATTTTGAGATTTTACAAATTTTATAGAAAATCACAGAAATTTCTGAGTTCAACAGGTCAAACATTTTCCACTTTTGAAACTGAGAAAATTTCCAAATGTCAAAAATCTTAAACTGGAAGCTATTTATTTTTCTAGAGAATCTGACAATCACAAAAAAGGAGGAATAAGTTCCCTCCTTTTAAGCACATTTTTGACTTTTTAAATGTTTTCATGGAAAATTTATCAGATCTAAACTTTTTTGCGTCTTTTTGGCGGATATTTGCTCCTTTTTTTCCCCCAATCTACAACGAGCACAGATCTCCTTCATAGCAACAAACAAACAATTTGAACGTAAAAGACAAAAAATATTTCTCAGCTTCTCAGGAAACGGATCCTGAATCCAGACTCCAGCTGGATAGTTAAATCCTGCAGGAGTGAGACCTGCATCGCTGTCCAGCTTGAGCGGCAAACAGCCGAGCAAAACGAGCCTCTGCAAACGATTCACCCACAGCGATATTTATTGATACACATCTCCATGGTGAGCGAACGGCGGGACCACCTGCTGTTACCTTTAGGTGGGAAGTAGGATTTGCTTTCAGCTTTGTGGGGCCAATCCACCACCAGGTGCCCGTAGCGGCGGAAACTGTTGGTGATTTCATCTGCGGGGAAAAAACAAAGACGGAAATGTGAAACGGCTTGAAAACAAGAACTCGATGTGGAGCGAAACGGCACATTGAGAGGGTTGTTTTTCGTTTTTCCTCGGTTCTGGAGGCAAGCAGCCACTGCACTAAACATGAAATGGGCCGAATTGGGCTGTGCGAAAAGCCATAGAGCACGTAATGTGCCTTTACTCCGCAGAGCACGCTCTTAAACATACGAAAGCAAACGGGCCTCTTAAGCCAAACAGCTCAGGATGGAAGGCGACAAACTGCAAAAACTGACAAAGTATTTTAAAATCGTTTCTATTGCAAATATCTAAATACACTTGAAATAAAACAAAACTAACTTTTCAGCCGGTTTGAAGCAAATAATTCCTAAATATTGAAGAAAAAGTTCTAGTTCCACTGGCAGATTGTTTCACTTGTAGCAAAACTTTTTTCTCACATGAGATGTAAATTCATCTGCTGACAGATGAAGTTATTTTTCATCAATTATAAGGAATTATTTACTTAAACTCCTATATTTTGTTGAAAAGTTATTTAGTGCCGATTGTACACATTCAGGTACCATCATCCATATCGATTATAAAAACAGAACCAATTTGAGATGTGGCTCTTATGTAGAAAACTAATGCTACTGGTGTGTGTACACTGCAAAAACACAACATCCTAGTTTTTAGTGCATTTATCTTAGCACACTTGAAAAAAGATAAAATAAACTATTTTTAGGTCATAATTCTTGAATATTTATCAAATGTGCTGGTTACATGTAAAAATGTTTTGTTTTTGTTGTATTTTTAACTTGTTTTCGGAGGGTATTTTTTGCAGTGTAGTGTCAATGTGTCCCTAAATGGAGTTGATAAATGTCAGCGTGACTGTAACAGGCAAAAAGTCAAACTACAGCGTGTTCTGGGAAGTTTCCAACTGGGAAAAATGAGCAGAATATGCAACAGGGTGAAACTTGATGCAAAAAATGAAAATAAAAAATAATCTCGTTTACCTTCGTCTATGTCGGGAGGAAGACCTCCGACGAACACTTTCCTGGAGTAGCGCTCCATCCTCTCGCCGTTCTGACAGCGGGTCGGTGAGTTCAGGCCCGGGGTCAGGGAGGGGTCGCCGTGGCCGTCATCAAGGAAACCATCCTCGAAGGGGAAAAGACAGGAACGACCTGGACGGAGGCGGAAAAGTGACAAGAGCAGCAGAAAAGATGGACAGAGGAGGAGTGGGGAGGCAAAGAGAGCGTGAAGTTTTTACTGCCTGAACGACAACTTCATTTCTTCATCAGATCATTAAGCTGCGTTTCTTTCCATAAAAATTACCACAAAAAATAAAGAAACGCTATGAATGAATAAAAAAGTTAAGAATATATAAAAATAAATCAACATCCAGGTAAAATGTTATATTTTTATTGCGGTCACTGTGGCTTTGTAGTATTGACACTTGTTGTTACATTTTATAATCTTAGCACCAGTGAAACACAGATTTGAAGGGGAAATGGAGTAAATTTATAATATTAAGAGAATAAAGCAGTAATTTTATCAGAACTTCAAACCTAAAAATAAAAAATTTATTATTGAAGATTTTTTTTCCTCAATGAAAAAAATACCTACTAATTTTTTAAATGGCATCTTTAATCTGTTAATATTTTGACTTTATTCTCCAAATTAAATAAAAGGTTTTGTAGTCCAATACTCTGCCATAAACCTCATAGAAGGGATGACTGAAATAAAAACCTGCAGCAAGACGAAAACAGATTAAACAAATTTTATTTTTAAAATCCTATCGCCCAGCCCTAAAATGGTTTTAGACTTTATTGTCATCAATTGTACGTTTAAAATGTTTCATTGTGCTTCACATAAGGGCTTTTTGTGGAGAGCAACTGAAGCCAGACATTATTTGGTGCAAAGCTCAAATCCCTGCAGGATGGAAATGTTGCGTCATGCAGCAGAAGCAGCAGCAGCAGCAGCAGCAGCAGAAGCAGCAGCAGCAGCAGCAGCAGCAGAAGCAGCAGCAGCAGCAGCAGAAGCAGCAGCAGCAGAAGCAGCAGCAGAAGCAGCAGCAGCAGCAGCAGAAGCAGCAGCAGCAGCAGAAGCAGCAGCAGCAGCAGAAGCAGCAGCAGCAGAAGCAGCAGCAGCAGCAGCAGCAGCAGCAGCAGCAGCAGCAGCAGAAGCAGCAGCAGCAGAAGCAGCAGCAGCAGCAGCAGAAGCAGCAGCAGCAGCAGAAGCAGCAGAAGCAGCAGCAGCAGAAGCAGCAGCAGCAGCAGAAGCAGCAGAAGCAGCAGCAGCAGAAGCAGCAGCAGAAGCAGCAGCAGCAGCAGAAGCAGCAGCAGCAGCAGCAGCAGAAGCAGCAGCAGAAGCAGCAGCAGCAGCAGAAGCAGCAGCAGCAGCAGAAGCAGCAGCAGCAGCAGCAGCAGCAGCAGAAGCAGCAGCAGCAGCAGCAGCAGCAGAAGCAGCAGCAGCAGCTTTCCTTCTTAATGAAGAAACACAAAAAGCACAGCAAACAACCGACGAGCCGAACTGGACCATCCCTGCAGATCATTTCTTATTCTGACATTTTTGGAATCAGTCCAAACAAAAAGATTACAAGAGTTTAGTTTGGCATTGTTTTTATTTAAGGCTGACTCAAAGAGAGCAGATTCGTTCCCCCCACTCTGCGCCCAACACAAGATTCATTCAAGCAGAACCGATGACCTTTCACCCCCTCCCTGATTAAAGATGGAAACAAAGTGTCGAAATTTGCATGAATCCATTCAACCACAGCACAGATGAAAGCCACAAAGTGACACCACAATTAGAAACCCCAAAACAAATCAGCCTCTTTGCAAAAAAAAAAAAAAAAAAACCCCAAAAAACAAACATGGCCGGCTCGGGAAGCAGAACAAGTTACCTCGTCGGCGGCCATAACTCCGGCCTGCTTGACGGCGCCATGGAGGGGAGAGAAGGAGGAAGGGAAGGGAGAAAATACAGAGACATGGGTTTTGTTGAACTAAACCAAACCAGCAACATCGCTAAGCTAACAGTGGCGGGCCGCGCCTAAACCTCGGCAACAGGACGGAGCATCATTACAGCCACAGGGAATAGGATACGGAGGAGGGTTAGTGCCACTGAACAAAATAATTATAAAAAATTCTGACTTTTCTCTGAATTCTGAGAAATTTCTCAGAAATCCTGTGAGATGAAAAGTCAAATTCTGAGAAAAACATTAGACATGAATGACTAACAAAATGTCAAAATTCAGCAAAAACCAGTCAATTTAGAGAAAAAGAATCTCAATTTTTAGAAAATATCCGGAAATTTGAGTTTGAAGTTAGTTTGAAGTTAGGAATTTGAGAAAAACTACAGATTATGGGAATAAAGTCAGCTCTGTAAAAGAAAATTCAATATTGAGAAAACAAGTCAAAATTTTGAATTGTTTTTAAAATTTCAATTTTGAAAACAAGTTTAAATTTTTAATTTAAACTCAGAATTCTGTGTTTAAATTTAGAAATTTGAGTAAAAGTCAAAATTTGGAGAAAAAAGTTAATTTCAAAATTCTTTTTAAAACAAGATACATTCTGAGAAAAACATCAAAATTCTCAGAAAAGAATCTGAAATCTGAGATCAAAAGTCAGAATTCTGAGAAAAAATAAAATAAATAAGTTTTCTTCAGTGGCTCTATTCCTCTGCCATGTATGGAGGACCAATCCTGCCATATTCAGGAATAATACAGAAAGAGAAATTATTCATTAATATAATTTCAAATAAATTAGTGTGCCATTGAATACAACAAAATACTAAGAGATTTATCAATTCATAAAATAATTAGGTGTAAATGCCTATTTGTCTCAATTTTTACACTTTTATAATTTTTTATAAATTTCTGTGCTTTAATGCATATTTTTAATCAAAATTGATAGTTTTCACTGCTATATTTTTCTTTTGTTTACTTCTTTCAAGCGATCATACTTATTATCACCAAATTTACTTAAAACATCTTTTCAAATTATTTAACTGGTTTTGTTTTTTTATTTCTTAAACACTGATATATTTTTGGTTATATACTTCTTTGTATTTCTAAAATGTTTTTATAGAAAATTATGGGTTTTTTTTTGTCAAAAGCTTCAAGCTAATGTGACCCAAAGACTGAGTATCAATGTCCATCTGCATAACTGGTAGAAATGCACCAATCAGATATTAATATCTGTATTGGTACCTATATCGAAAAAAAATCCTAAATCGGGTCGAAAAAAAATCCTAAATCGGGTCTCAGAGACAATGTGCCCAATCCATAACGGCACATCTATTCAGTCTAGTTCTTTGGTTTAATGTTTATTTTGCATAATATTTAGAATTCCTAATTGCACTTTTTGAACTATTTGAAAGGTTTGTTGCAGTTTATTTTTTACATGGTTGACCAAGGTATTGTTTTTTCCAGTTTCAGTTTCTTTATTATTTATTTTGCATTAGCTGTTACACTCTTAATTGCACTTATTGGACAAATTAAAGTTCCTTTTACATGTTTGACCAATAGCTTGTCAGGCTATTGGTGTATTTAGGTGTAGCAAATAAAATGGAAATTCAGTACATGTATTTCTGCAGGGTTTTTTTTAAAGAAACATTTTAGCTGAGCACTGTTTTCCTGTATACATTCTGTTAGTCTGTTTACACTAACCTCATATATAGATATCGGTAGTGACAAAAGTGACTCGGTCATTCAATAGTTACAACAGTTTCAAACAAATTCTATAGAATCTAAACTTTTAAATGAATTAAAGATGGCAGGATTGGTCCTCCGTAAACCTGCTGCACCTGCCTTGGCAACAGAGGCGCAGCAGCATGATGCACGGCTGCACAGCCCCGGTGATTGTGATCTGAGTTTAATGAACCTGCAATAGCTGCACTTCCTGCTAATCTCCTGTGAATATTCACAAATGAGGCCGTAAAGAGGCGTTCTGCTGGCCGGTTTAGTCATTACCGTCGCTCTGGTGAAATATTAAGAGCAGGTTGACAGGTCAGATGGAGCAGGCCAGGTGAGAGTGGAAACTTCCCGACGGTGTATGAATGTGGCCGGCTGATAGCAAGGTACAAGCAGAGAGTTTGAACTGGACAGAGACCAAATGTGACCCCATCATGACCTTAAGCGAGATGATTTCATTGCTTTGACTTAAATAAAAAAATAACTTAAAATTTGCGTTTTCTAGCTCACTCTGGGGATTCAAATGACCAATTATACTAAAAACACAAAATCTTACCAAGTATTTTAAATCTAGTTTCTACTGCAAATATCTAATGAGACAAAACTCAGAAGAATCTGTTTTAAGTAAATAATTCATTAACATTAATAAAAATTTACTAGCTCAATTGGTAGATAAATGTAGTGATAAGATGCCAAATTCTCCATGTTTTAAGTGAAATAATCTGACACTGGGCTTCGCTGGCTTTGCTAGGCAACATTTGTGAAATCAATGGAAATTTTTCATCAGTATCAAAGAATTATTTACTGAAAACAAGCTTCTACATCTTGCTGATAAGTCACTTTAAAGTTGGTACACTGAGACATTTCCAGTAGAAGTGAGACTAAGTGGTAAGGTTTTGTGTTTTTGTAGTGTAATGAGTTAATCTAATTATCTTATCGATCAAATGAGGATTAATTAACTTGCACCAGCCATTACATAATATAAGCATAACAAGAATGGTTAAATTCTTTTAAAATATTTTTAATTATGCACATTTTTATACTTTTATTTGGGTTCCTACCGCTTCTAAAAACAGCTAAAGCACTTTAAAAAACACACACACAACATGGTTAATAAGTTAATATTTTTGAGTGTGTCTGGAAAATTAGCCATTTCAAAAACCTACAGTCACAAATCAGCAGGCACTGTTACCTAGCAACCCCAGCAGAGTTCCGCTCATCACCTAGCAACACAAATGGAACTCCAGCACATTTGGTCATCTGGTTTTACCGCTGCATGTGCTACATTTTTGCTTTCATATTTATTTAGCTTTTTTATGTGAGTGAATGGAAACTGGCTGATTTCATGGAAAGAGTGTTTGCTTGTCTTCCTAAGGCACTATACAAGTCTGATGTCATTTAATTTTATTTCATTAGTATAACAAACTCTCATTTTCAAGAAGAACCTAATCAGAAAAAGTTAAAATGTTCTGTTATTGACCTTTCAAAGACGTACGGTTGTATAACTGCACATCTCTTTGCATTTTCACACAGAGTTGAAAATGCAAAGCAGCAGCTTATTTGGATGCAACTTGACAAACGTCCCTAAAACATCTGATAGGCGGAACTGGCCAAACTAAAATCTCATCACCCAAGAGTGATTCTGTCCACAAACATGTTGTGTATCACCCATAGAGCAATCCTAACCTGTTCAAGAAGACATAATAGATCACCTTTACAAATAATACCTGAAATCCTGCTGTTGGAACGTTAAAGCACAGAAGAAGTTAAATGCCAGTAAACAGTAGGGGGAACAGATCCTCTTGTACCCCTAACTCATCGGCCACAATAGCAGACTTGTCTCCTCAGAACTCAATAAGCGCCTTGGCTTTGACCACCGACTGCATTGTCTCTTCTGCCTGGCTAAGCTTTCATTAGAGAAACCTGGGAAGTCTGTCTGCAGCATCGCCCTTTCACCGCCTGGCCTCAGCAAAAACAAAAAGTCGCCTAGCAACAAGGGAGAAACGGAGAGCGCTCCGGGCTGGGAAAGCATTAGATGCCTCAGCGGCGGAGACAATGCAAGCCACCAGGGAGAGGGGTTAGCAATAAGCACCAACTTCAAACTGTGTGCTGCCTGGGAGGGAGAGGAAATCTGGGTGATCCCTCCTGGGTGCCGCGGGTTTGAAGTCAGAGTCGAACCGCAACAACAAGAAACCTCAGAGAGGAGGACCTTCGCATGCTTTCTTCTTCTCTATGGAAGAAATGAACGCACCGTCCCCAGAGATCCCCTCACAGTGTGACGCCTCGGCGCTAACGGGAGGAAATGAAGCAGGAATTTCTAAAAGCTGAAGTTTGTCCCTGACACGTTTAGAAGGTCTCGAGTGGATAAAAGAGAAAATGGGGCCCAGAAAACCAAAACCCCGACAGGACAAACCCAAAGTAGAAACCAGAGCAAAGTTACCCAAATGTTTTCCCCCAGGGGCCACGGTGGGAAAATTTACACTTCCAAGAGCATCACTAAAATAGGTGCACCTCAAGTAGAAAGTCTTCAACCCAAATAAACATGTGGCAATAAGCGATTAATCAAATTAAAATGAGAAAACTAGCCGCTAAGCCCCGCCTCCTGGCTCTGATAGGCTGTTTTTGCTCAGGGAGGAGGTGGAGGAAATCGATCTTTTCACAGATTATTTGTCTCATATACTGTCACAAAATGGTGACAATTTTAACAAATAAGTAAAAAAAAAAACAAACAAAATTTTTGTTTTCTAAAAGTTGCATACTGCAGCTTCAAGGCCTGGACGGGTACAGCTGCGGTTTGGATCCAGCCGGGTTTCCTTCCTGGCTCTGGTTGGGTCACAGCGGGGCAAACTCGTTTTACATGTGGGGTATTTTTGGAGGAGCTACTCCCATAGTCAAGCGTGGTTCCCACCGCGATCCGTGTCCAAACCTTTGGTCACATGGGCCAAAAAATCTATAATTTACCTGCTGACCAATAAACTAAGTTTACAATAATTAAAATAAAGAAAACTTCTGTTAAAATTGTTGTGTAACTCAATCAACGTATCCCCCAAAATTAAAAGAAAGGCATCCAAAATATACTAAAAATAAAAACTTCTCAGCTGTAAAATCTGGATTCTTGTCACTGTTTTGTATGATATTTTGATATATTTAACTGGGTTTAATAAAATAAAAGCGGATTTTCATGCACCAAAGTGTTTTTGAGTATAAGTCCCTAAATAGATGTGAAAAAACAGAAGGCAATTTATTTGTAACAAAAACAAAAAATCTCCATCTGCATTAATAATCTGTGCTGCAGGCCAAACTTGTGTAATTGTTGAATTGTGGCAGCAGGGCCACACATAATGTTTCCAGGGGCCACATTTGGCCCCCTGGCCGTACTTTGGACACCCCTGATTTAAGGTGCTCGAGAATCCAAAATGCATTACACATTACTCAGTTTAACTTTAGCTCAGAATAACCAGTAAAACGAATCAACTAAAACTTAAGAAAATGTTATTTACTCACACAAACAGGACTTACTGTTCAGGGGCAATATGTGTTCTGCTCCAGGATGGTGAAAGTTGAGTCCAATCCGTCCTGTTAAAGAATCACAAGAAACTGTTACAATCTTTATTTGATCCTCGATTATGAAAAACGTGCAAAAACGAACCGACATGGAGCAAATTAACCAATCGAGAAACAGGAAACCCTGGTGTCCCGTATCCGATACGCTCATCCAGACAAAAGCAGGTGAAGGGATCGGATCTCACCAGGGACAATGTCCCAGTCTCACATGGACATATCCGTCAGTGCTTTCATGGAAAGCAGGTGTAAGATGTCTAAACGGGAGACCTTCCTGATTATCTGTCTCTGATGTAACATTTGGAAAACGGCAAGAAAAATACACCTGGCAGCCTGGTTTGAGAGAATCAGCCTGTTTACACAGCAAAAACACAAAATATCACCACGTATTTCTGATCCAGTTTCCAACTCAACGTTTACACTCACACATGACATTAGTTGCAACCAGATGAGCATTTAAACAACCATACATCTCTGCACAACAAACAATAATGCAGCAAATGGTTTCTGTTGCATTTTGTCAGTAACAAAACGCCTGTCTTTTCCAGCAGCCATTGTACAGCAGTAAAACCAGAAGCCAAATGTGCAGGAGTTGCTAGGTAATGGCGGAGAGTTGTGACTCAACGTTCAGGAAGCTCATTTTCCAGCCATCACTTATCACCACAAACTAAAAGGCGTCTGGGTGGTTTTTTAAAGGCTGTTTTTAGAATCAGTTGAGACGGCACAGCTGCTTTAAGTTTTTACCTTTTATAGTAACAGATTTTAATATACTTTGATTTAAAACTATATTACACTCTGGCTTCGTCAGCCATTGTTACAAGAACAAAAATCCCCCCTCCAACCGGCTGCGAAGGACACCAAGCTAGTCTGGAGGGATCTTCATCACATTGTTTCCAAATCAGTTTCTTTCAATAAAAAACTTATAAAACTTTAACAAAAACTGCAGCTGTGTGTGTCTGAATGTGGTGAATTTTTAAAAAACATGCTTGTTTTTCATTTACTGGGTAGAAAATCCAGAAATTTTACTCGAGTAAGAGTAGAAATACTTCATAATACAATTACTCAAGTAAAAGTAAAAGGTACACCATAGTGAAACACTAATTAAAGTTACTTAGGTAAATGTAATGCAATGATGAAACCTGCTGTCTGAAACCAGATGAGCTCCCTGCAGCTCCACCTGTTCCAGCCCCATAATCCAGGCTGGTGAAGGCAGGCAAGCCTCCACCTGCAGCCTCCACCTGCAGCCTCCACCTCCAGCCTCCACCTGCAGCCTCCACCTCCAGCCTCCACCTGCAGCCTCCACCTGCAGCCTCCACCTCCAGCCTCCACCTGCAGCCTCCACCTCCAGCCTCCACCTGCAGCCTCCACCTGCGGCGTCCGGCTCTGATGAATGCATGGATGTGTTCCACACAGAAACAGATTGTGTCACACTTTTTCTGAGTCAGAAAGACGTAAACACCACATGATGCGTGTTATTTAACTCTCCAAGCAGCCGATGATTCGCATTTCAGTGGCCCGACGTCTGCGGGTCGCACCAGGCTGCGGGTCGCACCAGGCTGCGGGTCGCACCAGGCTGCGGGTCGCACCAGGCTGCGGGTCGCACCAGGCTGCGGGTCGCACCAGGCTGCGGGTCGCACCAGGCTGCGGGCCAAGTTCAACAGCCCCGGGAAGCAGCAGTGCAGAACCACGTATTGGTAAACGTGTGGGTGGTCTGTTTGTTTCGGCTCCAAACATCTGAGCGGCTGGAGAGAATCAGATCAAGGTTGTAAACTTTAACCCAACACCACTGCTTTCAAAACAGAAGACTGCTTTGATCAGTGAAGTGGCGATTGTCCCAACATCATCAGGCTTTCCTTTCTGTCTGCATTAGTCATGTTGGGTGACACAGGGAGACAGATGCTTTCCTGGAGGCTTTAAATAACTCTGGGCTCGTGCCATCTGCTTCCCCTGAGGAGCTGATTGGCAGGTTGGGGGGGATGATGCTGCTGCTGCCGCTGCTGCTGCTGCCACTGCTGCCGCTGCTGCTGCTGCCGCTGCTGCCACTGCTGCTGCAGTGACATTTCCTCTGTGAGCTATTCTCAACATCTCCAGCAGCGGCGGCTCAAGGGTTGCCATCCACGTCCTCGTGGACTCAACAGTTTCTCAGTCAGGCACCCGGTTGGATCTGAGTTTGGCTGTCCTGCTTCTTTCTTTTTACTTTTAAAAAGGGGACACATAATGCTGAATTTACATCTTTGTATGACCATTTGGATCTCTACTGATCCACCCTCTTGTTTTTTTGGCATTAAGTTCATGTTTTTTGGTGTCTGGAAAATTTGTCGTTTCAAAAACCTCTGGATTGTAACATCACAAATCAGCAAGAGCCGCCCGTTACCTAGCAACCCCAGAAGAGTTCCGCCCGTCACCTAGCAACCCCAGAAGAGTTCCGCCCGTCACCTAGCAACCCCAGAAGAGTTCCGCCCGTCACCTAGCAACCCCAGAAGAGTTCCTCCCATCACCTAGCAACCTAACTTGAGTTCCAGCACGCTTGGTCAGTACGCAGTATGCTTATCTAAAGAAGACAAGCATTTTGTTGTTGACTTCGCATTCAGAAACCACTTGCTGCATTCTTGTTGGTTGAGCAGGAGGTTTTACTGATGCTTTTCAAAGACGTAGGGTTGGATTATTGCACATCTGTCTGCAGCCATTTATGAGCTACTTCATAGTTTCATAGTTGTGAAGTACTTTATAACAATGAAGTACTACTCAGTTATGAAACTATGAAATGTCGCAAACTCGCTCCGTCAACCAGAAGTTCTCCTGGCCTGTAGGGGGAGCCGACCAACAAATCTTATGACACAGTGGTTTCAGTAAAGATCAGACAAATAGAGCTGTTCAATATACATTCATATTCATGTTTGTTTCGAGTCCGAATGCCTATAACAGGCAGACAAATGTTACTGTAATCAGCAAGTGTCGCTAATAATAGTTAGCCTGGATGAAGGTTAAGCTGGGTGTGAAGGCTTTCTGAAATCCAACTTCATTCTGCACCATTAAACCGCCCTATTAACATCTATGGAGGAAAATCCCAGTTGCAGTTACGGGTGTGTCGAGAGCAAGGTATGGAAATAAATAATAGCTGTGATTAGCAGGAGACAAAAATAAAAACCTCCTGTCAACGCTCTTATGTCAACGCAGAAATGTGCAGCCAAGTCGTCTGAAAACAAGACTAGAGACCACAAAGAGGCGGAGAAGTACAGCCAATGGGTAAAAAGCATCACTAAAGCTCAAAATCAACTCAACAAGTCGCCGCAACATAATTACAAGCACTTAAAGGTCTTTTAAAGATTACAGTAAAGCAAAGAAAATTAGATAAATTCCCTAATTGAGTCAACTGTATATCCAGTTCTCGTATTAAAAGCATTCTTACGTATTTTCTAAATAAAAATAAAGACTTTCATGAATCCAGATTAACCTGAGATAAGCTTTTAAATGCATCTATGTTGTGTGAAATCCAGATAAACATCATTTCAAAAATGCATAAGAAACAAGGCCAGACTTGTTTTTAAACTGGAGAAGCTAAGTCACGCTAACAGCAGCTACGGCCAACTAGCTGCTGCTTTCAACCTTTAACACAACCAATAAATGCATCATCTTATCTCTGTGGAGTCATTACAGGCAGTTTAAAGTACATGAAATCGTTTCATACTGTGTTAATTATGTCAGCTGAAAGGTTTAAGGGGTCAAATTCACCCTGTCGATTGAACTTTGACCCTTTCCTGAATGGAGACGCTCATTTCCCTGCAGTGAATTTATTTCAAAATGACATCCAGCTGCTTCCAAGTGCTACTTAAATAGATCCTCTCTCATGCAGCCAAAATAAAAGTTTTCCAAAGGGTCCAACTCTTATGACACTTTAACAAACACTGCAAGTCTGTGTCTGGTGGATTTCTGATTAAAAATGTTTTATTATATTTTATTCAAGTGAGAGCAGAAATACTTCATCATGAAATTACTCAAGTAAAAGTAAAAAGTACAGCATCATCATAAAAGTATTTCTTGCAATTGAGTAAATGCAACAAGTTAAGTGTCATTTGGTGAATAATGACACTTTTAATTCAAAGTTGCATTAATTCTTGCATTAAAAGTGGTATTATTTAACGTTTACACAGACAGGTGTGATTATGACAGAGTGCGGTCAGTTTTATGCACACCCTTCAAATAAAGTGTTACCATCAATTCTTCTCCATATGGAGACGGAAAAACTGAGGCTGACAAAGATTTTTACCCACATCACAGCTCAGGTGTGTTTTCATCTTTTAAAAACCACCTCCGTCCATCCCTCCCTCTCTCGCTCTCTGACTCATAAAACACGAAAGGAAGAGCAGCTATTCCAGGCACAATGAGAAGTATGTGAGAAATGTCAGCGATGGGATGGAGGTGGGTGGTAACCGTTCAGTTAGGAATGCAAAACCGGGTCTATTGCATTAATTGCTTTTGACTGGCGGTTGTCGGCCTGTGAGGCTTTTCTCTGCAGACTCAACCCTGAAGGTTTGAGGAGCGTCTCTGGAAAACTACCAGGATTTTATTACTGGCATCATTACCTGCAACTCAGATCATGATGAGCATGTATGTCATTCATTTTAAAGTCAATTTTGAGAAGATTACAACTGTTTAATCCATATATTAGCTATGCATAATCTACACAGATCATTCTTTCCATTAATAAATCAATCACTGATTTTTCTATCAACATTTCATGACTGATCCTGTTCCCAGATCAACTGAAGCTAAAATTGAATTTCTTTTTATCCTTTCTTTTTTGTTAACCTTATCAGGTAGAGCTGCACTCTGTTACCATGGTTACCTCAACGAGAAACATACCAAAATAAAAGCGTGGTTAATGGTAGTTACAATAAACAAACGCAGCTTTACAAAAGGATTTGTGTAATTGCAGAGTCAAGTGATCACACAAACACCGGGGGTAAAAGTTTGATATTATTTTTTTTCTATGATTTATGGTCAAAATTATACATACAGGCCTAAAGATTCACAGAGGCTTTTGTCATGATATGAGTGTTTCCTAACAGCCAATATCGATGATTATCAGTTTCTCTCAATAAAAAAAAAACCTATGAAACTATAACAAGAACTGCAGGTCTGCATCTGGTGAATTTCTGTTTGTTTTTCATTCAGTGGGGAGAAAATACAGAAGCTTTACGCAAGTAAAAATATAAATACTTTATAATAACTCAAGTAGTAATAAGTCTAGTCAAGTATGGAGTAACTGATCAAATTAATCGTTTAATATTTAAAAATTATATCATCAGATGGACCAAATTATGAAGTTACGAAATTTTTTTTGGTATTTTAAGGACAAAAGTGACAATAATTCATATAACAAAAAATAACAAAATCAGGCAAAACAAACAAAAAAAAATGTTTCCAAATCAGTTTCTGTCAACAAAAATTGACCAAATTCTCCGGGCCCAACTCAAGAGGCGAGGGGTTCTGCCAGCCGGGCGAAGGTGCTTTCTGCTGCACCTTGCATTCTGCATTATGACAACACAGCGACGCATGCAGGGAACGCGCAGCTCATGGTAAAACGCCAAGCCTGCCTGGCTTTCCTCATATCTCCCTCTGTGTTTGTCGTGCTTCGACAAACACGGCGGACGCCCTGTGGGACGTTACGACACAGCAAAGCAGATAGCGGGGCCCCCAAGATCACTCTGTCCTAACAATGTTCACTCAGTGCAGGACTGGAAATAAACACGTGCGCACCCCTCCCACCTTCACGATTCCATTGTTGGGGCGAGAGCAGAAAGCTAAACCTCACCAGGCCTCATCCTGGTTCGTACAATGGAGCTGGAAAAACAATTAATTCGCCCCGAAACCGAAGACAGATTCTTGTTTTTATGGTGAATCAGTTCAAATATTATGTTTGAAGCTGTAAATAAGCAACATATTTATAAGAACAATCAAAAAGAGTGTAGAAGATTACTGTACAAACTGTTCAAGTGTGGAAACAATCCTAAAAATCAGCCTGTTTTTCCCTTTAGCCACCTAAATTTCAAGATGGCCGCCGTGTTGAGTTGTTTAAAACACTTATTGAAACAAATGTGAACCGTTTCCATGACTTGCATGATATTTATGTCACCTTGCTAATTGTGTTCATGCAACTTCAAATCAACGATATCAAGCAAAATCAGAAGTTGAGGATTTTGCTGTTTCTAAGCTTCACACCAGATGTTTTGTGTTTAGCAGTTTAGCATTAGCTTCTGCTCATTTTCATTCATATGTGAGCCAAGATTGTTGCTTAGCGAATTAGTGATTAGTGAACCTAACCTCTGGTTAGCTGTGCTCACCAATAATAACTACTGTCAATTTTTGTGCAAATGCTTATTTTCAATGATAGCCATGGCTGCCATCTTGGAAAATATCCACCAGAAACAGGAAACACAAGAGCAAGAAAAATATATCTGATTCTTGTAGTTATAAATATGAAGTCTATGACGGCGGCCAGCTTCAATTTTTTAAAGCAAGTCTTTGGGGATCTTTGAAATTTTGTATCCACATTTGAAATATTTTGCTGAAATATTAAATTATCTCCTGCAGTAGAAAAACAGAAAAGGTTTAAATTTTGCAGGGATTTAACTGATCAGCTGATTAAAAAGTAGTTTTAGCTCATGAAGCAAACAAACAAACAGATGCAAACATGTGGCAGCAAAAGATGAGTAAATATTCCTAACCTGCAAAATGATTCCTCCATATAATGTCAGCGATAGTCACTGGTGGCCCACCGGCCGGGTGTGGTTTACCTTTGTCATGGTCAGTCTTTATCATATCCATTAATGGATTCTCCAAAGAGTTCAAGTTAAAAGGATCAAAGGGCCGGTTCCGGTCCTGGAAAACAGCAAAAACATGCGGACGTCTGGAATTAGTTATCAAAGTTAGTCATGGAAATGAACAAAGACACGAGGAAATAAATCAATATCATAATAGATCGGACGTGATATTTGATTCATGTCAGTTCAGGACCCTGTATTCACTGCGTTTTCAAAATGTTCACTGAAAGGAGGATTCGGTTCCACCAGTCGTGTTAACGCCGAGTCTGTCGCTGGGGCTGAAATGACTGAACTTCCCTCGGTTGTTGACGTTTTCATCTGAGAAACATGAGAGAAAAAACGTCCAACCAGAGCTGGACGGCTGCGGTCTCGGCAGCTGTGTCCTGTGTTCGCTACGCGAGCTGGGAAGCCGCATTGTTTGGACACCGCGGCTATTGTTGTTCGGCTGAGCATTCAAAAGTGTCGCCCCCCCATCGCCACTCAGGACCCGACAGATAAAAATCTGCCCACTTGGTGCAAACGGTAAACACTTAAACCGCTGAGCTGGTCAGTTTTTCTTTTCCCTGATGGGACGCAGCTGGAGGCGGCGTTTACGAGCTCAGACTCTGCATTTGAACACATCGCAGGATTGGAGGAACGCAGGTTGACCTAATTTATCAGCTCACCTTCCCTCACGATAACAAGCAAAGGAGAATTTAATTCAGACAAAAATAAATCAATTAAGACGAGGAAAAAATAAAAATGGTTCTGGAATGGGTGAAGGTGAGATATTTCTGTTCAGATTGGAGTAACTAACTCTAAATACACAAAATTTTAACTATTTGTAAAAATTAAATTAATGGACTGTTGTGCTCATTTCTAACGCACCTATTTAACAACTTTCCCCAGATTAGCAGGTAAATTACTTAAACATTAGTTCATTAAATGCTTCACAGCAGATGGAAATGGCTTACATATGGACCAGAAACAAAAACACAGTAATTTAATATAAAATAATGAAAGTCTTGCAAATTTATTGCACTCTGAGTGATATAATTTAACATTCTTTCTGTTAATTATGAGGATGAAACAAAACCCTTTTTCAGAAAAAAAGTGAAAAAGTTTCAGAGTTTTTAGCAGAAATTAATTCCTTCCCCCCCCTCCCCATCTATAACACTACCATAAAAACCCTTTCATATTATGTTTCTACAATAAATATCGAGCTACTTTCAATGTCAAATTGTCTACTTTTAAAAACAGGTTGAAAGTGCACCAAAGTGCTGTACCAACATTATAACTCTATGGAATATATTGATGAAAGAAAAAAGAAATAAAGTGCAAAAATAAATAAAATAAAACATCAGAAGAATGAAGTTACAGTATCAGGCCTTAATTAAATGTCAACAAATAAAAATAAGTTTTAAGAAGCGATTTTAGCTTCTTTTTTTTTCCTGGCTGCTCTTAAATATCCAAAGTCAAGCAAAACACCATTTTCTGTCGCGCTCCGGATTTGGAATAATATAAGAAAAGTTCTTAAAATCAAAACACTCAGATTTTAAGAGTTTCATTTAAAAAAGCAGTAAAAAAGGAATGCTACTGCCTGAGGTCAAATCGCTGCATTTGCTATTTATTGTGTTTTATCGACTTGTTTCCGCTGTGCGAGTGTCGTCTTGCTCAGGTCTCTCTTCTAAAACAGATTTCTGATTTCGAGCTTCCGCTGCACCGATTTAAGCAGGAGGCTATTCCTGTTCGCCCGCCATCTCGCCTGCAATCAGAAGACGCGCGCGATAATTTCCATCAGCATCATCAGATGTCCTGAGACGCCGCCACGTTGGGTTGAATTCCTGGCATTCCTCTGGCTCCGAGGAGGCAGCAGGCAGGTACAAGCACATAACAAGTTGATATTCGAACCCGGGCGGATTCAAAGAATGAGCCGCCAGCGTTTTTTAGGCCAGCCAGTGATGCACCTGAGCTTCGTTTACATAAACAACAGCTGACATCCAGAACCCTGACTTTGCATATCTGTGCTACTTATCTCTTCAAGGTAAAAATTTAAATCAACTGTCTGTGAATCGTGCAGCCTATGTGGGTTTATAAGTACAATTTGAGTAAATAATAACAAAACATGAGCTTAAAAGTTGGTTATTTGAAAAAAATGCTCCAATTTTTTCCATTTCAGAAGTGGGAAATTCATGCACTGCAAAAGCACAAAATCTCACCAATTTATAGAGAAAATAACTTAGTTCACTTGAAATGAAGCAAAACTAACTTACAAGTAACTTTTCAGTACAATATATAGGATCTTGTTTTAAGTAAATGATTCCTTAATTTTGATGAAAAAGTGCTTTTTTCACTGGCAGACTATTTAACTTTTAGCAAGAAATCTTGACATGATTAAAGTGAAATAATCTGACAATAGTCTGACTAGGACTTTTTCACCAATATAAAGTATTTATTGACTCTAAACAAGCTAATATGTCTGGCTGAATAAGTTAGTTATGTCTTTCTATATTTGCACAATAAACTAGACAAAAATACCAGGTGAGATTTTATTTTTCCATGTGTATTTTAATGTGTACATTGCAAAAAAACAAGTATTTTCTTCTAGTTTGAAGTGGAAATAACTTTCTACACTTGAAATAAGACAAAACTAGCTTACAAGTTAATTGTTTTAATTAGTAACTCTTGAATATTGATTAAAAAGTAGCAGTTCCATTTATATTTTCATCTTCAGAATGAAAAAAACATCTCGTTTCCTGTGTGTTTTAGCAAATTAACTGCTGCTGGGCACACCGGCCGACTCAACGTTTACGCTCGCGCGTGAAGACGGCTGCAAACAGATCCACGATTATACAACAGCACATCTTTGAAAAGCAGAAGTGAAGCCTCCTGCACAGCCAACAAGAACGCATTAACTGGTTTCTGGATTGTAAGTCAACAAGAGACAAAACACTTCAGCGGTAAAACCAGCCGACTGTAACTCGGGTTGCTAGGAAACAGACTGGGCTCCACTCGGGTTGCTAGGTAACGGTGACCCCCGCCAAGATGTTTTTGAAACGACTCATTTTCCACACACCAAAAAACGACAGAGTGACATTTTTAAGCACTTCAGGTTGCTTTTAGAAGCAATTGGGAAGCAAACTGAAGTATAACAATGTGACAAAATATGAAATTTTGCATTATAAATCCCATTGAAATAAACAGGAGGGGTCAAGTTACAACCCTACATTGCATGAACACCTGTTAGTTCTCAGAAGGCATTTTAAATTTAATAATTGATTTGTTTTATCTGCTTTGATACCGCATGTCCCTCTTAATCTTAGAGTTTCATCTAGCAAAGCTGGACTGGATGAGATTGGGAGACCGTTGCAGTTCTTCTCCGCTTCATAAAGCGTGACATGTGACCCCCTGACCTCGTCTCCAGGAGATAACTGGAGCCGTAATCCGGCTGAGGCTGCACCGACTGACCGACCGACCAACAGAGGAAAATGTGTCACTGACATGGACTCACACCAGCAGCCGGGTACGTTTCACTCCGGCTGTAATCCCAACCAGAGCAAAGCTGCGTTTTTGCAAGATTTCAGCTCAACCTTCGTTCTCTCCTGTCGACTTTGTTTTTATAGCAGTCGGTGACATTGTAAGGGGTGGGAGGGCATCCTGTTGGCTTACTTTACGCCTGTTTGTCAGTCAGCTAAACATAGATCACACACGTGACTGACCACACGCTATGAGGGCTCATGTTTGTTCGCTCAGTCGAGCTGGAAAGGCTTCCTACAGTGAATCCCAGCAGCTATAAGGCATTTCTCCGAGTCCCTGCTGTGAATAAACAGCGTAGCTCTAAAGAACTATTTGCATATCAGTGTGGGAAATTGAGGAAATTGCATTATAAATGCAGTTGCAGTTCACAATGTTTGTACTGTCTCAATTCAAATTCAAATGCCAATTTCCTTGTTAGCCAGCAGTTTATTTCCTAAAACAATTTATAAGCTAGCAACCCGTTTTACCTGGGAATAAAGACGGCTTGTATACGCTCACAAAAAACCTTCTTACAGCAGGAAAATAAGCAAAGGCTTCTGTGTTCCTCCCAATATAATACTGAACATTTAAAATGTTCAGTATCTGTGAAATGAAAGAAAAATGTAAATCATGTAAATCTGTACTCTGACCCTTAGTGACTGTAGATACACTTCAAATAGCTGATGGCAAAACAAAGATCAATAAACTTTAAATTGTAAAGAAAGTTTAACACTGGAAATGGAAGACATTTCAAATGTCCAAAATAAGCAAAGAAAACAACAAATAAATCAAATTATACTTCAAAAAAGGGCTAGCTGAGACCGAAGCACCAGACTGAAGACTTTTATTATGCAGTTTTTCAGGAAAAGAGAAAAACTATTTTAAAAATTGCAAATGGAAACATTTGAGCTCATTTTAATTTACTATGTGTTTAATTGATTTATTGTGAGCTACATCACAGTTATAATGCACACAATCATTAGCAACAAGCCCTGTCACAATAAGCTACAGATCAATTAATTGCGTGACAAATTAAAACAAGCTCAGTAATTCTCATTTTTCTTCTTTTTTCACTTTTTACCAAAAACTGGATGATAAAAGTGTTCGGTCTGCTGCTTTGGTACAAACTATCACTTTTAATGAAGGACAATTTTGTTTACAGAGTTCATAGTTCATTTTATTTGTAGTTTTGTTTTTTGATTATTTAAAATGTCTTCCAGTTCCAGTGTTAAAGTTGATTAAAATGTAAAGTTTATTGAGAATCTTAAGAATGTGCTCTTACATTATTATTATTATTATTATTATTATTATTATGCTATTATTATTTTATTACTTGAAAATGGTTCCAAAACAATTTTATCGTTTATCACCATAACTTTAAAATGTATCATTATGACAGGCCAAGTAGTAAAAAAGTACATTATGATGATTTCTATAATGACAATAAGGATTATTATTTTTATGAGTGAAACATTTTAGTTTTTTTTTTTGGGATGGGGACCAAAACTGCCTCCAGCTCAGAGGCCCTCATTTTTTTAAACCCGGCCCTGGTTCACACTATTAATTCATGTTAAGACTTTATAGTGGGTGTTAACAATCATGACGTTTGTTCAAAGTGGTCTCGAAATGACAATATTATCATTTATCTTACAGCAAAATGTCCGATCTACTTAGGACAGATTTCCCACCAAAGAAATTTGGAAAATGCTTTTTGTATTTGCTCAGATTTTCTTTAACTACATTAATTGAATTGAAACCAGTCGTGTTTAGTCCACTTTGATCAAACGAGTTTGTTTGTCTAGAAAGTCCGGATCGTTTGGGGAGGTGTGGACGCCTAACTGAACTCTGGTCCGCCTGCAAACCTCAGTTTTGATTTGGTTGAGGTGAACGCTGGCGCAGTTCGAATACATATGTGAGTGGCAGGGGATCAGAGACGTGTCCAAAAGCAGGAAGTGGACTACAGCGCAGGGCATTCTGGGTAAATACAAGCCAAACAAACTTGGAACAAACAAAGGAGAAATTCTACAACCACTAAAATCTGCCACTACTCCATTTTTGTATATTTCGTGAAGAAATATAGAAAAATGAGCGTCTTGTTCAGAGGTTGTTGTCATTTCCTTGTGTATTTTCTGGTGCGGCGCCCCCACAGGTGAGGAGGGGAACAGGTTTGTCAACTGGTTTGACAAAATGAAGGCAGGAGCTGGAAACATAACAAATGCTGCAACTTTGATTCCCAAGCAAACCGAGTCTATAAGACGGAATGAAAAGGTGTGAAAACACCAAAGGTCGGCATTGCACTGAAAAATGTAACTTATGTAGGAGTAGAGAAACTTTAATATATTTGTACTAGAGTAAAAATCAGAAACAAAAACTAAAGATTTTTTTTTCTACACCAGTTTCTTTGTAGAAAAAAAAAAGAAACGTTAACCCAGAACTGCAGATGTATGTCTGGTTAATTTTTAGTTAAACATGTTAGAGAATCCAGATATTTTACTCAAGTAAAAGCAGCGATTCTTCATAATAAAGTTACTCAAGTAAAAGCAAGAGCAGCAAAAATAGCAAAAACACTCCTACAAGTAAAATATTTCAAAACAAAGTCAGTAGCTCCTACCCAACTCTAATAGATTGAGAACTGGGAACAGAAACATGACCACCTTTTGGGGTCACTGTAGAGAATAAACAGCCTAATTCAGGGCTTGATGTTGTTACCTGGAAAGGCAGCATGTTGTTGCTGTCCTCCATCCAGGGCTTCTGAGCCAGAGGACCCCCGGGTCTCGGGAATTTGGGGGGCGCTATGACGTTGCTGGTGTAAGGCTTCTTCATCGGGGAGATGGGGTTGAGCGGAGACGGCACCCCGACCCCGACGCCCACGGCGCGGCGCGGATCTCTGCCCGGCTGCAGCGCGCTCCACGGGCTGGACGCGGAGCTCCACCCGGTGTTCTGGTGGTTGTTCCAGGCGGAAGCCGGGGAAGACGACGATGTCCCCTTGCTGTTGTTGATGATGGTCTGGTAAGCGTTTCTCTGGGGAAAGGGAACTTGGCTGGGACTGACCGGGGACCTCCGCTGCTGCTGCTGCCCGATTTGCGGGGAGAAATTTCCCCCCAGCACCGGATTGACGTGCGGGAAGTTCTGGAACAGCATCGTCCCATTCACCGACGGTATTCCCTGGAAAAAGCTGTCCTCCACGGCGTTCGTGGTCCCCGTGGACCAAGTGGTCCCGAACGACGCCGGAGGGGACCCGAGGGGCCCGCCGGTGTCCTGGAGCGGGTGCTGGTGGAAGCCCAGCCCGGGCAGGACCGGCGACTCCATCGGGACTCGGTCCTTTCCGCCGCCACCGCCGCCGCTGCTCAGCGCGGAAGCCGCTAGGCTGCTGCCGGTCGACGGGCTCTCCGACTCGGATGAAGATGAAGTGGGTTCCGATGACGGGGTCGGCGTGGAAGGAGGAGGGTCTACTTGCTGCTGCTGAGGCTGGGCTTTGTTTTTGTCCATCAGTAAATCATCCTGCATGGTTTGCTGAGCTGCGACAGGAGGAAACAAACACTTTGAGTCAAAATGAAGATTTCTATTTCTAGGGAGATCATAGAGAGAACTCCTACGGCAGCCGAAAGGGAGTAAAACATCAAACCGGGTCGCCCTCCAAAAATAAAACCCTAAAAATGACTCTTAAATCTCCACGAAGAAGAATATGGCAGCAGATAATCACTGGATTTCGCCACGTCTCGTTTTTCCTTCCACGCAGGAACTCCAGAGCTGCAATGTGAAACTGATTCTGTGCTTTTTCTGGCATAAGGACCTCCCCTGACACTCATTTGCATACGTCAGTAAATACAGCTGTCCTTCAGCAAGGTGAAAAGACACCTTGACACTTCCGCCTTATTGTTAACGACTTCCTAAAAAAAAAAGAAAAGAAAAACAAAAACATTTGTCAGTTCTTCCTTCCTTTCATTTTTTTTAAAGATTCACTTGCAGCATATTTTAGACTAATAAATTAAGTCACACAAGCAAAAAAGAATTGCATTTTTAATCAAGTATTTAATAAAAAAGACAAACATTTCAGATACAACATTTAATCCATATGTTTAAATTAAATATCTAAATATTAAATTGTGTCCCACAACTTAGAAGAGGGATATTTAAAAAAAAAAAAAAAAAGCAGAAGTCCGCATTGACACGAATTGGCTTTTGCGTAATATTTCTACGTCGCATTTTAAAGCGAACAATGCGCAAATCCTAGAAATTGTTCGGTTGTCTTGGCAACACATTGCAGAAAAACTATGTTCTTTAGAAATTAACTGAAAAATGAACAGAAAGCGTTTGGTTATTGCTAAACATAAAAATACCAAGTTTCATCAGAGGTTAAACATGAACAGATAAACATACTGATAGAGACGCTGAAGAGCGAAGCTGTGGCCTCTGAATAATAATAATAATAATAATAATAATAATAATAATAACACTATAAAGCTGGCGTGACACAGACCCGCCATTCAGCATAATAACCACTGATATGAGTCGGACTTTAAATATAATCGCAGTGGTGTGAGATCCAAACTCCCCACCGGTTATAATCCGTGTTTTTCCTCCAACAGAACCGCTTCCAAGGTCATGAAAGAACCACAATCTGCAGCCCACTGTGGCTCAGTCCACGCAGCCCCATAAAACACTCTGACCACCAACCCGACTCCTGATTTCTGTCGCGTTGGCCGAGATATCCCGGCGTGCATATCTATCTTTCTATATCTATATATAGATATATGTGCATGTCATGAAGCTCACTTCCCCACGAACATCGGCTCCATCTGTGTCCCGCTGCACACGGCAGAACGACATGCACACCCGCTGCGCCTCTGCTCGAAGTGAAGCGGAAATCATTACCTTTTATCCTTCACCTTTTTCAGACTGTGAATAGATATTTCTGTTTGCCTCGCCTGGGTTGGGATATGACAAACGAGCTACGCTTGAGCCGAGGTGGTCAGCAGTTGCCTCAACAGCTGATTGACTGCGGCGCATGGGTGATGGCCGAAAGGGCTTGTGGGAGTTGGAGTTTTATCTCGGTGCGGTCGCTCCAAAGCTGCTGGAAACTTAAAGTAAGACGAAGCCGTCCAAGTACTCAAATAAGGAAACGTCTACTCAAGTATTTAACTGATCAAATGATCAATTAAAAATTACATCATCAGATGAATCAAACTTAAATTTTAACAATAATTTCTATAAGAAACAAAAAATTTAATTAGGCAAAAGATTTTTCTTTCAAAACAAAAATCTTATGAAACTTTAACTTGTTTTTTCATGCAATGGGTGAAAAATAGAGACACTTTGCTAAAGTAAGAGTAGAGATACTTCATAATGAAATTACTTACTAGGGTAAACGTAGAAATAAGTACATTTAAATAAAAAAAAAGTTACTCCAGTAAATGTAACTCGTTACGACCCAATTCTGCGAAGCAGCCTTAATTTCTGTTGTCCAAGATAAAGTTTTATTGCATGAATAAAAACATATGCTTTATTTTATTTTATTTGTATATGGCACAGATTAAGAATAATTTATATTATGTACTTTGGCAATTATAAGTATGCTGTGTGCTCGGTTGTTAAATATGATTGCCATTATTACTATTTTTGTTTTAAAAAATCTGTTATCAATCAAAACATAAATGAAAATGAAGTGAAATAATTCACAGGTAAACTTACTAAAAGTTTTAGATTCACTATTTATTTAGTGTTTTGTTTATCACATGATACATTTCGTATCACAACGAGAATTTTGATTTACTGTTGCCATGATAATTTCTAATTAACAATGTTTAAAACTGCCCTTACAGTTGGGATTGATAATTTTATTATCTTATCCACTGTTTGCTTAACAAAAAAATCAGTAAATACCAATAAATGTTTCAAATGAGAATCTTTTTCAAGACCATTAATTGTGTTTGTGAGACTATGGTTGGTGTGACACAGTGATAGCTGTACAGTTACCTAAAAATAACAAATAACAAGCCATTAGTTATACCAATAAAATAAATTGTACATCACTTATAAGCATATGTACATGATTTGCCTCTATATTTTCTGAAAACTCTTCACTGTAACAGAAATTAAATGAATACTTTAAAAAGCTTTAAAGAGGAGCAGCGAAAACAAATGAGGAAGGTTAGCATTGTTTACCAACAACTGATGATGTCAACCAGGACAATCTTCAGTCAGAAGCCTCTTTAGATTCATCAAAACACTGACTGCTGGGTATCTTTGCTGCCTCGATGATATTTGAAAATATTTGGGTAATGTTGGAGCTATTTATTCTTTATTTCTTTATCCATTTTAATCTTAAACTTCTATTTTTTTGCCTTATTTGCAGGTTAATAATTTATTTTATTTTTTGTTTCATTTTCTTATTTTTTCCTATTTTTTATTATTTGTAAGCCAGACAGGAAGTAAGGTGGGTCAGTCTACGTTCTATAAATGTAGGACCAGCAGGCATTTGGGTTTGGGGCCTATGGTTTTTACCAATGCAAGAGAGGTCAGGAGAACAAAGAAAAGTTGGATAATTGTAATTGCTTGCATAAAAGGAAAATAAAAGCAACCAAGACAATCAACAAATTTGGACCTTAAACTTCTTTCGCCTATGTCAGGAATCTTGACCTCTGCGCCTCATAGTGGCTGATGAAACTTTTTATTGGATATTTGGTTTAACAAACAATCGCCACTAAAGGTAAAATGAGTTCCATTAGATTTCCCTTTGGTGATAAAACAAAACAAAAAAAAGAAAGTATTTTTAAATTGAACTGAATTTAAATGGCTGAAAAATGTTCTTATTTTATCAATATAATATAATATAATATAATATAATATAATATAATATAATGTAATATAATATAGTAAGTGTAGAGGTTTTAAAACTACATTTCCCATGTTTACCGGAAGTTGCGCTGACGGCGTGGTTCTTGTTTTGATGACGTAGCCACGGCCAGTCAATGGAGTCAAACGGTCAGAGGAAACGAGGCCATAGCAGATTTAAAGTGTATTTTCTCTTTAAATAACCACCGGGAGGAGATAAATGCTATTTTGATAATCATGGCCGTCGGGGCGTAGTTTTACTCCAAATACGTGGCACGTCTGCAGCCGACGGTCCGTGTCAACAAAACGGCCTCTGTGGGGCTAGTTAGCTAATTTGTTAGCTAGTAATTTTTTTTTGTTTTAAATCCTCCTTCAGCAGATTATCAGGTGTGGGACTTTTTTAAAATTATTCTTCTTCTTTCGCCTCTTATTCTTCGCTTTCAATAAGACAGTGTCGCCCCACAACAATGGCGGAACCTGGTCCGGTGGTCGCACAGCAGAATTTGGACAGGTGAGCTGAAGTTTTAGCAAATAAGCTAATGGCAGCTACGTAGTTCACTTACATGAAAGCGTTTTTGTCAACAATACAGGGTGTATTCATTAGATATTCGAGGATTTGTTCACTTAAGTCAGAAATGTAGATTTTGCGTTGCCTTTTGGTGTATTTTAACATGTTTTTGGAGCCTCTGGTGAGCCTGACCTATCTGCTTCTGACAATGATCTGATTGATGCCACCTGGCCGATGACCCCGTAACACCTGACGTTATGCAGAGGCGTCCAATATGGATGGCTAATTCTGAACCGCTTTAATTCATTGTTACGTGAGCATGTTGGTTTAAAACGGGACACAAACTAAAACCTCTTCAAAATAGTAGCTTACACTCCAGGTTCTTTATCCTAGGATGCATCATGATTATTGTTGTCACAATAAATTCCAATTGGTGATTCTTAAAAACCTCTAATTATTTTCTTTACTAGTTGTTAAATTGTTTCAATTAATTTGAAAATGTCATTAAATATTGTTACTATGTGCATTCTGGTCATACAAATCACACTTCTTTGTGTAACTGGCATCCTAAAGAGGTATATTACAAATGTGTATGTTTTTCAAGAGTAGTTTGTTTTTGTAGGGCTATAACTGCTGCCCCAGTTATAGTCAGTTACCTAAAAATAGTAATAAAAAGTTTGTATAGCTGGTATTTTGTGGTACTATTGTACTAGAAAATATATCATCCCTACTCTAGACATGTTAGTAAACAGTTTAAAGGTTGTGTATTAATGTCTTTCATCTAAAAAATATTGAATTAACTTTTAAATGTTGCAAATAAAATGTGTTTGGGTTAAAAATGAAAACCGCTGTAGCATTATTAGACGCTAGGCTTGCAATGTGTTAAAAGCTCTTATCCAATTATCAGAAAAATGTTGCTGGACTTCCAACACTTTAACAGCCATTAAACAAACATTGTTTAATGACTGTACTGGAAGAATAAATGTTTATTAACTCTTGTTGGGTTCCTTACTCACCTGAAAGGTCACACTCATTACAAAATCTGATATTTTCATCATGGAGATTTTCCTTTTCTGCCTTATAAACATGAATATTTATATCTTGAAATCAACTTTATTTTTCATAGAATCTTGGGTAATTAAGGATGTACTCATGTACAAAATGTGATTTTTCAAACACATTGGCTTGGAAACTTTAACCTGAAGATAGTTTGATTAATTTATCCAATCTTCAGGTAAATCAAACGTGTTTCTGTTGGTCCAGCACTTAAACAAAAAGCTCTTATTATGCTGCCACAGTAGAATTTATTTGAAGTATGGACTTCCTTAAAGCATTTTCTTTTAAACAGGAAGAAACGTTGAGGTTAAGTCCGTACATATCTCACATCAAAAAAACAACAAACATGGAGGTGGCGCAGAAGAGAAACTGCATTTAGAAAGTAAAACTGTCTCATAACTGCATCCAATTTCTCACATTCAGCGGTTACACCTGTCCAATGTTATGACCTTAAATTTATTTTTAAATTTTAGAAGAGATTGGTAATATCCTTTACTGCCCAACAGAGAGAAAATTTAGCCTAAGAAAGTTTTATATTTTGAGAACCATAATGCTTTTTTGCATTTATAGTATTGCCAAACTATCTTAAAAGAAATGTACTTTCTTGTAAATTGTTCATATTTGGTTCCTGGCAGTGGAATTGAAACATTGTCTTGGAAAAACGTAGCTTTTATGTACGCATGAAAAGTATGTAGCATTTTTAGCACTGGTGCATTGAATTGGAGAAGGTTAATGTAATGTCCTCTCTATTTATAAACCTCCAGTAGACAAATCACATTTTTCACACCCCAAAGCTTTCCAAATCACACTGTGACTACTTGCACTATCTATTAAGTGTTTTTTTTTCCTCTGATTTAAATTCTTCACACAGGCTCCAGATTATGGGTTAAGGTTTTCTTATCACATAAACACAAGAAAGTCTGGCTTTTTGGGAAAAAATGTAATACAATGTATTACAAATGTCACAATAACAAATTTTCCTAGAAATTATTGCGATAAACGATAATGTTATAATTTTGAGACCATTTTGAAGAAAGTAGTTCAGTTATGCTAGCTTGACTTTGAAAATCTTAACATGTAGATGTGCTGTGGATTTTGGTGTGTTCAGTTTAGTTCCAAAATAGAAAAGGCAACCAAAACAGCAACTCTGACAGATCATCAGTACGGCAGATATTTACGTTGGCTGAACTACCGCCGTTGTTAGCTTAGCTAATAGCAGCGGCAGCTAATCCACCACAACACAATCACTTATTAATCATCTTAAAATAAAGTCTTAAAAACATAAAACTGTAACGGACTGACTGTTCTTTTCTTCGTGTGGAAAATGTTTGAGTGTTTTTTGGGAGCATCAGCCAGTTGCCATGGCAACGGTTCTGTGTGTAGCGTAGCCGACACAGTCAGCGAGGAAAAAAAGAATACGAGTGGTTGGCCAGCAGTTTTTCTGCATTATTTTTTTTACTTTGCTGTGGTGCACTGCACCAAATGAATAAAACCTACATCTCCAGGTTTCATTTTGTTAATATGTTTATATGTTACAGTTAGCTTGTTTTGGATTCGGGTCAAGATCTGCAACACATGCAATCTGTGTCAGTGAGATGAAATAGTTTATCATATCCTATTGCCTGATAAACATTTTAATTTATCAGGCTAAATATGAACATTTAGGACAGCTAATCGGGTGAAGAGAGTTTACATGGCGGTGAGGAGATGCTGCAACATTTCAGTCCTGCTTCCTCCTAGACAAAGACCAACAGCTGATAACATTTGCAGTGAGTGTGTGTGTGCTTGTGTGTGTACAGGGAAGCGTTTGACACTGCATTTTTTGTCAATATTGATCTTTGAACTTTGAAGCCATTTCCCAAATAAAGGACAGACATGCGGGTTTTGTGAAATGTGCCCCAGCTACGTGCTGCTGTGTGTAACCCTGACGCTGTTTGTGGAGCAGATAGCTGTGAGATGTATGCCAGGTCCGGTTGCTGCTACGGTTATGTACCAAGCCTCTATCGCTGTCAAACATAAGGCCCAAAGGTTCTTATCAGAACCAGCCACAGGCAGCCAGCTTCCTTCGCAGTGCAGCGTTTCACACATAGGTGTGAGGAAAATGTTTCAATCCACCATATTTTTTTTTCTCATATCAGATTTAAAGCAAACTTGTTACTTTTTGTCCTCCACATTTAGTTTCTTTGTTTTTAGGACTGTCAAGGTAATGACATTTATTTATTTGTTCATTTTGTTTAATGGTTCAAACACAAATTAAGGAAAACAATCGCATATAATCTACTCACTTAGCTTATAATTTTCACCAAATAGCTTATGTAACTATAGCCAAGTATTTTGTATGGAAAACAGAGCCTGCCAAAATTGTGAATAAATGTAGAAATAATTGCATGACTTGATAAAGCAATTAATGTGCCAAATGTTGCATCCCATAATTAAATATTTCCAGTTTATTTGATTATACAGTGTAACATTAATGAATATTTATCATTTTGACAGTATTGATTTAACATTATTTCATTTTCCATTTTATTTCAAAACTTGTTTCCTTTTTTATATCATAATTTTTCTTATTGATGTTACACTGTAGGTAATATAAAGAAATCAAAAAGGTAAGGTCAATTTTAAATGTCTGAATCCCATATTTGATACATTAGTTACTTTATCAAGTCATTCATTTATTGCCAATTAATCTTAATTATCAAAAATTGCATCAAGTTCAGTTTATTATTCCAATTAGGACAAAAAAACATTATTATAAAAAAGGAAAGAGTTTTTCTTTCCATTAAAATAAGTGTTTTATAATATGCTGAATTAAAAAAAAAACAAAAAATTGGTGAAACTTTTATGAGCTTGTTGCGTGTTTATATTTCAAAACAAAACTGCATAAAAAGCGTTTATGAGGGAGAGATCAAACAGAGGGAGAGATCCCTCTGGTTCTGGGATCTCTCCGCCATCTTTATTTCTGAATCAACTGGCTCCACTTCAGAACCAGCAGTGGCGCCCTCTGTTGGATGGCAGCCTAATGACAACACCAAAGAAAGATCTAGCTAGCGGATGTTGTCGACTGGAACTCATTTTAATCTAATAAACCATTAATCGACAATTATTATTTTGAACATTTAATAAAAGTCAATAAATTAGTTCTGGTTGACTGGATTGGTGTTGTAAAAATGAGTCGTTTGATTGTCTTGTTTGAAGAGCAAACCCGTTTTAGTTTTTAGATTTTATAAGCTACATATCGACCACTTGTTTTAGAGGATTGCATTTCAAGGCTGTTTCTAATGTCGTTCTCTGCAACTGGGTTACAGGAAGAATGCTTTTTGAATCAATAGCAGTTGGTTTGGTTTGGTTGTCAGGACATTCGTCTAAAACCGTTTTCAGCTTCCCTTCTTCAACCTTCATCAGTATTCGTCTCTGCGCAGTAATCTGAGCTCATCCCATCGACATATTGGACAATCATCATCTAATTAATGCCTCTCATTTTGGCCATTAAAGGAAAACCAATCGTCTGATTTTCTTGGACGGTTTTTAACAAATCTATCTTTTTTTACTTGTCTTGCTTGGAGTTGGGTTTTAATCTAAATCAGACTGTTTGATTAGATGTAACTGGATGTGAATGAACTCATTTTGTTCTGTAAAATTCATATATGTGGAGCAATAAATACATTTAGCAAGAGTTTCTGAAACAGAATATAACAGGTTTTATTTAAAATACAAAAAAATTATTAAATCAACTTTTCTCTTTATAATAATTTTACATTTAAAAATGCATAATCAGTTATGAAACACAGTGTAGCAAAAACTACCTGAGTCAGATTAAATCAACATGGTGTGTTTATATTTATTTATTGGTAATACTGCCTGTTCTGTATTGTTCATATCACTGTGTGTATTAAATACTCATCAGTACAGAATGTCTTTACAAAATGTTAGCTTACATCGTATAAATGGATATGGATGTAGTTTTGTACAATTCTGGTTTAGTTTCTTTAAACAAAATGCCTTTTTTGAGTCTTTACACTGCAGTTGATAATTAGTTTATTACAAAATGAGTTGTTGAAATTCAAACAAATCGATTAATTGTGTACTTTTGTAGCATAATTTGAAGTAATTAAGCTATAGCTGCCACTTGAGGAGTTCTGCTTAGAACAGTTTACAGACAAATGTTTTTTTCTCATTTTAACTTAAAAATGTACATATTTTATGTGAAATTTTGACTTAATTTCTGGTTGATTAGTTGACGATTATCCAAATAAATGGATTATTTGCGATTAATCGATTCAGCTGTACTGTGAACATGTGTGCTTGTCGCCTCAGGAGCTGCTGGGTGTGCTTCGCCACAGATGAGGACGACCGCACGGCGGAGTGGGTGCGGCCGTGCCGGTGCCGGGGCTCAACAAAGTGGGTCCACCAGGCCTGCCTGCAGCGCTGGGTGGACGAGAAGCAGCGAGGCAACAGCACGGCGAGGGTCGCCTGTCCGCAGTGCAACGCAGAATACCTCATCGTCTTCCCAAAACTAGGTGAGCAGACGAGGAAAAAACATTGGAGTGTTTAGGTTTGACACACCTGATTCATGATTCATCAACAGACATGTGCAGGACGAGACGACATGTTGAAGACGTTATCCAACTGTTTGAGTCAGAAATGTTGAAACAGGAATGAAACTTGCTGCAGACAGACCGATAAGGACAGGAGTTGGACACTCCTGGTGTAAAGCTTTGTCTACTTTAATGGGCGGGAATGTGGCGGCTGCATGATTCAACACAAAAATACACACCCATTCTACTTCCTGAGGATTTTACAGAAATGTTATAATGTTATTCCCTCAAAAGCAAACATGGAGTGAGGCTTTGCTGTTTTCTTTTCAAAGAGATCCTTAAATCTAATCATTGGGTTTTTAAAACATCTGGGTGAACGTAGGCCAAATTTTACTGGGCGATAAATTATCTAATCTGGGAAATTTAGGCAAATCTCTGATGTTTAGAAGGATTTCTTTATCTGCAGATGCATCTTCTGCTACAAATCGTTAAGCATTCACTAAGGCAGTGCTATGTTGCAATAAAATGTTTATTTTCTTGCTTAGAAAATCAATAATTTAGAAGTATTTCTAATATATAAAATATATTTAAATGGTTAAATAAATTTTTAGAAATATCAATAGGACTAAAATAAAAATAGATGCAACCCTAATTCACAAAATTAGAAAGATTAATATGATAAATTGTCCAATTGGTCCAATTAATAAGCCGAAGTTTGTATAGATGGAAAAATATGTGAAAATAAATTGAACACTTTCAGAATCGACGGATGTAATTCCTCCAGTAAAAGATGCTTAAACCATCTTTAAGTCATATTTTACATATACAGCATTTTTAGAACTACTGATTGTCCATTTTATTTGTTGTTTGATCTTCTATACATTGTAGAAGCATTATTTAATATGCATTATTATGCATAATGTTTTCTGAACATAGAAAATTGTTCTAAGTTTAAGTAAATAAACCGCTGCTGCACTTTGAGGCTCTGGGGAAAATAAAAGCTTCGCTTGCAGCTGGAAGGACTTTGTGTGCACCATTAGAAATGGGATTAGTTGTTTTTTCCATGAACTGCATCTTTTGGTTTCAATCAGTCATTGTTATTACCGTAATTAAGAGAGTAATTCATAAAAAGAAAACCAGCGATCTATTAAATTCGTCCAGTCGCTCAACCTCTCTGCCTACTTGTCAAATGTTCTGACCAACTTAACCAGTTAATCCCGGCTTGTTAAACTTGTGTAATTCCCTAAAGAGCCGAACAGCAAACAGGTCCAAAACTCACCGGGTTTTTGGGTGGTTTTTGTTGGCTTAAGAACCCGTTGCAGCTGGTTGTAGGTTTGGCAACGCCTTTGGAGCAGCACGTTGGTAGCGGAGGCTGCAATCTGAAACTGAAGCCAGACTAAAACAATGTTAAGCCCGGGGAGTGTTGGGCCCAGCTGGTAAACAGGTTCGTCCATATTTATAGCGACCAGGGCGTTGCTGCCACTCAGTGCAGAGATAAATGTTTCAGTTAAAGTGTTTAACTGAAATAAACAATTTACCTTAAGTCCTTTTTAGATTACGGACTTAAGGTAAACTGAGAAATGGCAAGAATTTGCATTTTTACTTTGAGAAGGTTCTAAATCGAGCTTCAAAATGCAAAAAGAGGAAATGTGGGGTGAAACAATCTGATCGATATCAATCGATCAAACATCTCGTAGAATATTCCCTGAACTCCGAGCCAGAACCGCACAGCATTCTGGGAGATGTAGGCAAAGCAGCGACTTTAGTCGCGCAACCGTTTTTTCAGGCCAACTGAGGTTGATGGAATCAATTAACTCATTCTTTGGTTACCTAGCAACTCAATCATTCTTTGGTTACCTAGCAACTCAATCATTCTTTGGTTACCTAGCAACTCAATCATTCTTTGGTTACCTAGCAACAACCTGCTGAGTCGCTGGCGCAGCAGCACTTTAAGGTTTTGCCTCATAAATGCTTCAAAATAAAAACTGTGAATAAGAGTAAAACTGCCAATAGTGTGGCAATACTTCAGATGTGAAAAACCAACAAAAAAAACCCTAATCAATAATTATTGATATTGACTGATGACTCTCATAATGTGAAGAGTTTTTCAGCCTTAGCACTCAGCCATTAAACTGAAAGAGGCTGTTCATATCATTACAAATCCATCACAGCAAACAGTGATTCAGAAAAATATGTTGGTTCCCATTAAACACCAACTTTGGTTTTGCTGGTTTGGTCCCAGTTTAGTGCGATTACCTCCAAGATAAACAAACCGGAGTTTATTGTAAACACATTAAAACCGTCAGCAGTGAAAACATTTAACAAGTCAAACGAAGGTTTGTTTTGAATTGACATAAATTACTTAGTTACAAATATATTTGCTAACTCTGTACCAGTCAAGCTCTCTGAAATACACCAATAACTTCACAAGGTTGATCAAAACTTTAGAAACGTAAAACAGCCAACTGTCAAAACATAAAACTAAAATGGTCAGAAAGTGAAATCTGAATATGAGGCACAAAGCCTAGAACTAGACTGAATAGATCTGTTCTTATGGATTGGTCACATCATCAGTGATGCGTCCTCTAGAATCTTTTTCAATATGGGAAAAAGTGAATCGTTCATCCCTAATTTATCGCCATATTCAGAATAATGTGTCGTTGGTATTTTAATTCTGTGCACAAACATCCAACCCAGAACCATTTTGATCTGGAAACAATAAATGAATAAATTGCAAAGATAAATAAATTCTCTCCATTGCAGCATCAAATAATCAGAATCAAAAGGAGAAGCGATTGGCCAAAAGTTCTGGATGAGTTCACCACTGCGAAACTTTTCCGAATCCGTTCAGTGTGAAGCAGAGGTGGCGAGGGAGGCGTTGGGTCTGTCTGGGAGTGAAACTGGGTCGGAACACCTCATCAGAACCGGGCCCCGCTCTGACCGGATGAGTGGATCGACTCTTCTGATGAGTTTGTGAAACCACTGCCAACCTTTTCAAGTGACTCGAACATCAGAGAGGATATTTTACTACCAAGCTGCCTGATTAGGTTACTGGAAAATGTTCAGACGATTGCATCATTTTTACTCTTCCTGGTAAATAAAACATTGAAAACTGTAACTAAATGGAGGCTTACAGCCAGAGGATCGATTTTAGTTTAAACTCAACTGGGTTGTTTTCTATTGATTCTCAATCATAATACATAACAATCAAAAAATTGTTGTTTTTTGTTTTGTTTTTGCTAAGTAGCACCTACTAATCTACTCTTGGGAAATAACCTGCAGGAGATTAGTGTAGGATTTCTCTTTTGTTTTGGTAACAGACTTAAATCCATTTCTGCTTCTAGCATTAGACTTGTGTTTGTTTAGCTTGTATTTACCCAGAATGCCCTGCTTTGTAGTCCAGTAGACTCAGTTTGCTAGGGGCTCAAAGTTGTAATATTTATTACATTTCCAACTGGCTTTGTTATCTTTCACGTTGAACTGTGTCCAATGAACCAAACTTATTGAAAACCTGTTCCCCTCCTCGCCTGTGGAGGCGCTGCACAAAGAATCACTGGAGGAAATGGCAAACTTCTGAAGGAGACATTGAACACAACTTCCTTCTTCAAACAAATGGAGTAGCGTCAGATTTTAGCGGCTGTACGATTTTTCTTTCGTCTCTGGTAAAAGACTAAAAGTCATTTCTCCTGCTAGCGCTAGGCTAGCCCGTTTCTTTTGATTGTATTTACCCATAATGCCCTGCGCTGTTGGTCACTTCCTGCATTTTTAGCAGTTTGCGTTCACACATTAATTCAAACTGCGCCAGCGTTCACTTCTACCAAACCGTTTTTAGGTGAACCAGAGTTGGGGTCAGAGTTCGATTACATGTTCACTGCAGGTAGAAAAACCTCCAAGCGGGTCGCTGAGTCCTGCTGGGTTTCTCCTCTCACCACTTCCAGCCTTTCACACGCTCTGAGGACGGTGTGTCCTTGCTGCGCCGTCTTTGCTCACACTCGGAGTAAACAAACCTCCAGGAAGAGAGGCTGCCAACGCTTCGGTCCACCTTTAAACTGTAGCTGCACTCCTTCTTCCCTCCCTCATGCTTAATTATCTTAATTATAGAATCTGCTCCCAGTGGCTAAAATGAATTGCTCCTTTCTCCGTCCTGTCAGCGGTCATTAGCGGTGACCCAGTTCCCTCTGGCCGTAACGGTGCAGCGCTTTGGCAGGAGCAAAGTGAAAGAGTCAGGCTCTGGGAGGTGAGTCCGGTCAGCAAACACAGGTGCAGTCTGCCGGGGATCAAAAGCCTGGCGCCGGTCCAGGCGGCGGTTTCATCAATAACTGCTATAAAGTTGTGAGTTTAAGAAGCCACAAAGTGATGAAGTTTAATGAGGTCTGCGTAAAAAGCCGCAGATTCACAAAGTGAAAGCTGCTGTCACTAAATTGTGCAAACAACTGATGGAAAGTGGCTTTATTGGGACAACACCTGTACAAATATCCTGCATGTCCTGAAGCAAGCTGGCAGGTGATTTAAGACGGAAACGTCTTCAGAAATGACGATGCAAACTATAACTTTGACGTCGGTGTAAACCCTTTTTGTTTCAGTTCTTTGTGGCCAGTTTTCACCTGACTGCACATGTTGTTTGTGTTCAGTTTTGTCCCAGTTAAAGCCTGCGCTTCAGGGACGAATTGGTGTCAAAAGTTTCTTTTACTGAAGCGTCTCATGGTACGTTAGGGGAGCTGGGGGTTTAGATACGCAGTACAGTAGCACAGGTGAGCTGCTGAAAGAACCACACATCCACCAACAATAGTCTCTAAAAAGACAACAAACAATAATGGCTTAAACAATTAATCGATCAGTAAATGATTAATCATTAACTGAGGTCAACATTAACTGGAGGATACAGTCATATAAGGTCAATTTCTGGAAGAGCAACATATTCAGAGCAGCAATCAAGCTAAAAAATAAAGATACATTTTGCATTTAAGATTAAAGTAAAACCTTCTTTATCTGTAATTATTGTCATTTTTGTCCAAAGTTCCCACTTTATATTTCGGTCTGTCAATTAACGTAACTTTAAAATATTAAACCATTAATTCAATTTCAGTGTCGGCCAAAATCTGCATTTTTAAAGATCAGCAATCAGCCAGAAAACTGCAATATTTTTTACTCTTGAGTGATTCCCTGGACGGCTGCTGTTCACTTTTACTTGAGTGAAAATATCTTGAGTTGGTCTTGAGCTGTAAAGTATCTGCAGACCTTAGAAAGTGCGCAGTCGCCCCCTGCGGCGCGTTGCCTCTGCAGCCGGCCGGTTATTAATAGCTTGTGGATGAGTGAGGAAATCAGGTTGGCTTCCTGTAAATATTGCATGATTTCCCCGGAGTCGCTTGAAATGCCAGATGGGAGGAAGATGCAGCAGCAGAGAAACTTTTTTTTTTTTTTTTTAATTGTCACGCAATTAAAAAAAGGATCGACTTTCAGTTGATCGTTGCATCAAGTTTGTTATTTTTAATCATAGAAGCAATAAAACGTCCACAAAGTGTCCAAACGTTTTGTTGTGTCAACAGTAGTCAAAGGTCAAATAAAATAAAAAGATCCTAAAATCAGGCAAATAAAGTAGCCTAATTTCACTAAAAAAAAATAAATATTAATTGTAATTTCAGGGCTATTACGGTCATTGTAAAAGTTGATAAATTTCCACCAAAAAAAAAAAACTCAGAAATTGAGTCTCGGAAATTTTCTAGAAAACATTTCAAATTTTCAACTTCTGGAATTTTCTGAGTTTGAAAAGTCAAAACATTTTCAACATTTGAAACAGAAAGTTCCAAGTTTATTAAAATTTGAAGTTTTATTGTGAAAATGTACTATTTTATCTACCAAAATACTCCTTTGTAAGATTTGCATGTTTTCTGTGGTTTTCAGTTTTCATAGGTGAAATTTAGCTTCGGTAATAAGAACAGGATTTATATCACTTTCTTTCGTTTGCTACATTTAATTAAGTTTAATAAATAAAAGCCGATTTGTGTGAACCGAGGTGGAGAAGATCCATCTGATCACAGATTTCCTGCAGCTGTCTGTGTCAGTTTGTTTGGAGAATCCTCTGACTGAAGATTCTTTGATAAAAATGGGAGGTTCTCGTTTCCGATGATTCTGGGCGGAAGTAAAAAGCTAATTTCCTGTAACCAGGCAACTGTTTCCTGTCTCCATCAGGTCCGATCGTTTATGTTCTGGATCTGGCCGACCGGCTCATCTCCAAAGCCGGCCCCTTCGCTGCAGCCGGTATCATGGTGGGCTCCATCTACTGGACCGCCGTCACGTACGGCGCCGTCACCGTCATGCAGGTACGTCGTCTGATGTTTGCCATCATATCGTAAACAGCAACAAAAAAGAAAAGCTTTGTTTGTTTGTTTTGGGCTCCCTGTGCTACTGCCAAGCCTCGGCTTTAAAAACAAGGTATTTCTCAGTAAAGCTGTATTGTTTTGATGATTCCAATGTTTTTTGATGTGCAGGTGGTGGGCCACAAGGAGGGCCTGGACGTGATGGAGCGGGCCGACCCGCTCTTCCTGCTCATCGGCCTGCCCACCATCCCCGTCATGCTGATCCTGGGGAAGATGATCCGCTGGGAGGACTACGTCCTGCGGCTGTGGAGGAAGTACTCCAACAAGCTGCAGATCTTCAACAGCATCTTCCCAGGTCGGTCGTTCGGTTTCTGACGTCAGACATCCTCCATGTTGTTGTTTTTTATCCGCTGACGGCTCAAATGTCGGAACCGCAGGCATCGGCTGTCCGGTGCCGCGGATCCCGGCCGAGGCCAGCCCTCTGGCCGACCACGTCTCCGCCACGCGGATCCTGTGCGGCGCTCTGGTTTTCCCCACCATCGCCACCATCGTGGGGAAACTCATGTTCAGCAGCGTCAACTCCAACCTGCAGAGGACCATCCTGGTGGGTGCTAACGGGGCCGCTGATGCTAACGGGGCCGCTGATGCTAACGGGGCCGCTGATGCTAACGGGGCCGCTGGTGCTAACGGGGCCGCTGATGCTAACGGGGCCGCTGATGCTAACAGCACACATGATGCTAACGGCACACATGATGCTAACGGGGCCGCCGATGCTAACAGCACACATGATGCTAACGGGGCCGCCGATGCTAACAGCACACATGATGCTAACGGGGCCGCTGGTGCTAACAGCACACATGATGCTAACGGGGCCGCTGATGCTAACAGCACACATGATGCCAACGGCACACATGATGCTAACGGGGCCGTTGATGCTGACAGCACACATGATGCTAACGGGGCCGCCGATGCTAACAGCACACATGATGCTAACGGGGCCGCTGATACTAATGAGGCCGCTGGTGCTAACAGCACACATGATTCTAACAGGGCCACTGGTGCTAACAGCACACATGATTCTAACGGGGCCGCCGATGCTAACAGCACACATGATGCTAACGGGGCCGCTGATACTAATGGGGCCGCTGGTGCTAACAGCACACATGACTCTAACAGGGCCACTGGTGCTAACAGCACACATGATGCTAACGGGGCCGCTGATGCTAACAGCACAAATGATGCTAACGGGGCCGCTGATGCTAACAGCAGACATGGTGCTAACAGTGCCGCTGTTAGCATCATGTCTGATGGCCCCATTAGCACCAGCGGCTAACGGGGCCGCTGATGCTAACAGCAGACATGGTGCTAATGGGGCTACTGATGCTAACTCTGAAGCCTCGTTCATTCCTTCCTTGTCTCCTTTACATTCTCTAACATTAGTTGCAATCGTAACGTTAAATTTTAAGTTTTCCAAATTCAAAAATATGTTTGATATCCTTCTGGGAAGTCAAATCTCTTTTTGTTAGTCAAATTATTCAGGATTCTCCAGAGTTGTTGTTGATGCTGTGGGCAGGAAGGTCCTCCTGTAGCAGTCCGTGACACAGCAGCTTTGAAGAAGCCTCTGACTGAAGACATGTCGAGTGCCGTCTTTAAAGCCTGCCTGCTTTCTGGCTCTCCCCCAGGGCGGCATCGCCTTCGTGGCCATCAAAGGGGTGTTCAAGGTCTACTTCAAGCAGCAGCAATACCTGCGCCAAGCCCACCGCAAGATCCTCAACTTCCCAGAGCCGGAAGAGGCTTGAGGTGGCGCTCTGCTGTCGGTGAGGATGAACCCCGCCCAACACTCAGCTTCACCCTTACTGCAACAAGCCCCGCCCCCTCCCAGCAGTTGCTACGGAGACCGACTGTGTCGCCGCTTCCCGCCCCGGGAGCGACGGCACGGGAAGCGAACTGGAGCCTGCTTGCAGTCAGTGTGTGGCTACGCTAACACCACACGGCTAACACACCCACTGCTATCTGAAATAAAGACGCAGGGCATGCGTGAAGAAGAACTTTTTTTTTTTTAATGAAACATTTGTTTTGGTTAAACGTCCCTCCCGCCCTCGCCGGGGTCCAATCAGATGATCAATTAATCAATAATTTATCATGTTTGGAAGCAAGCAGGAAGAAAAACACAAACATAGAAATCTATATTCTAGCTTCAGATGTTCCAGTGTTTATTTATTCAGCCTGCAGCTTTGATTACGTCTGAAGTCTGTAAAAGTGTTGGCACCCGTCACGGCGCTCCGGTCCGGTTCGGTTCGGTCCGGTCCACAGGGGCTGAATCCAGTGGGACATGGAGCGGTTCTGTTCTAGTTCAGGGATGGGTTGGTCGACGTCTTCACAAACGCTTAGCTTTTCCCACAAACTTCAATATGTTTTATTGGACAAGCTGAAAATGATGCATTAAAAAAACTAAATCGGGTTTAGTTCTGGACTTTAACTAGGCCATGCTTTGATATAAACTTTGCCAAATTGTGTGCCACAAATTTCAGTTTTTCTAGTTTTACCTACTTAACAAAAAAATGCTTTTAATAAAATCTCTGCAACATTAAAGATCCTGAACATAAAAAATAACCTTCAGATTGCCATCATTAAAATCAAAATTAAATGTTTTATATTTTATTGGCCAAATTTTTTACCATTCTTAAATTGTGGCCAATTAATCATTTCAAGGGCCACAAATGGCCCACGCCCCACACTTTGGCCACCCCTGATGTAAATCTACTGTAGCTCTGGCTTCTTCCATTTCCCCTGTTCAACTCTTCCATCCCACAGTATTTCTGCCACCACCGTGTTTCAATCTGAGAATTATGGTGTTCAGAATAAAAAAGTAAAAGATTACAAAAGTTTAATTTTGGGTCTCGTTTTTTTATTCGCTTCCCCAAAAACTTCGCATCATTTTCCTTCCACAATCTGTCGCAATAAAATACATTAAAGTTTTTGGTTGAAATGTGATAAAATGTGAAAAACTTCAAGAGTTATAAATGCAAATTAACTGAGGGTGAAAGCTGGACTCTGGCCTTTAATGTCTTTAGTAGGAAAAATAACCATTAAGCAAGATTATTTTTATTTAAATAAAAAATTATCTTAAATCTGTTTTTAATGTGTCTTCAGAAAAAACTATGAAATTGTTTTTTGCTAAAGTTTCATGTGTGTCTGAAATGAAAACTTATTTTCTGTAATTCTAAAGTTTTAAAAAATTGGATTTTAATAAAGAAAACTGACAACCTGAATATAAACACAAAAAGTAATTGTTAAAGCAGTTGGCTGTTTCTATTCTGATATCCCAAATTAGTGTAAAGTTAAGTGGAAGGAAGACGTCAGATGCTACACCCGACAGTGACCAGCTTTTATGACAACCTGGAAAACATTTATTCCACAAAAACTTGAACTATTTCAGGTCCATTAGTTTCCGGTTTTGAAATAATTATATCTGCTAAAAGCTCAAACTCTGCCTGCGATCTACAGCGTCTCACTACATTCATCATGAAGTCTCTGCCAAAAATAAAAAATGTTGTGAACTTTGACCTGTGGAGCATCATCTCTGTGAATAAATGTTTTTGCAAATGAGGAAATTGAGTGCAGTGGTTTTTGCCATTCACTTGTTTATTAATTATTTAGAAACACAGAAGAAAAAAAAAACATAAAAACTTCAAACCTAAAATTATTCGCCCGGAAACCCAACCAGCCAATTACAGCCGAGCATCGACATTCAAAAACATCTAAATAGAAACCACTCTCTAAGTACTTCACAACGTATGTGCCCCTACTGCCCAAGCCTGATATGTAATGTCATTAATATTTTCCTCTGCTGCGCTGAAATCTGCTGCTGCCGCCATCTTTGGGTTCAACCACGAAGGAACAAAATCCCAAACGAAGCAAAATGTCAAAGAAGATCTGATGCAGAACAAACACATTCAAAGCTCATGTAATCCTGGACGAGGCGCTGACTGAAACCAGTAAAATAAAAAGTCGGGACAAAGTGCAGCAAGCACCTGAGAGAGAGAGAGAGAGAGAGAGAGACTCCGCTCTCACCTTCAACAATCACGTTTATTGCTTGGTGAGAGAAGTGCATATTTTTCAGGAAATACTTCTTAAAACCAGAGCCGTTTACTTTCAGCTCCGTTTGACATCAAAGTGACGCGTTTGGAAAGAAACGTGACCGACGTAAAGGCGCACACAAACGGATCCACAGTATGGGGATCGCCATGGAAACGTCTCGGGGTTTGACGTGTTTTATTAAAAAAAAAAAAAGAGACAGCATGGATTTACCCCTGAGGTGTTTCAATCATAAAACCCTAAAGACGACGCATAATTGAGAGGCTAAAAACGTCTCCGCAAAACCCGAGAGAAGTCGGCCGACCGTGAAAAAGGAAAGAAAATCAGATGAAACTCGAGTCAAAAACGTTTTGGCAGCACAAAGTTTGTGCTGCTGTCATTTTAAAAGATGACGTTTCCAGAGGTTAAAGGTCAACCAACTCACCTTTCCTCGCATTTACAAAATCAAATGAAGTTTGTGCTGCTGTCACTTTAAATATGTTTCCAGAGGTCAAAAAGCGCCACAACATTTACAAAGGATCTAATTTTGTGCCTGTCAAGGAGTGTGCTGCAAAAAGCTGCACAAACAAACAAAAACAAAACAATTTATCAATTTTGAGTTTTGTTAATGTGGAGTGCTGGGCAGGTTGGTCTCTGGAAACCCATTTTACAATCCTCAGAATTGAAGCAGCACAAATTAAACATTTTGCAGCACAATTAATTGATATTGTGTAAATGTGGGGAGTGGTGGACATACACTGGAAGCTTTTTTTTAATCTTAATTATAGCAGCACAATTCCTGCAGCACAAATAATAAAAACTAAAATTTAGTGGCTAACCTTTGACCTCTGAATCATTAACAGCTTTAAAATCCTTACTACACAAAACAGAAGAAATGTTGTAAAAAAGTTTTGGAGGATGCATTTTTGATACTTTTTTTGGTATTTTAAATTTTAAAAACTAACGGCACAAATAAAACTTTTTGCAGCACAAACATTGAAATTACATAAATTTTGTTTGAGTTGTAAAAATGGGAGGAAGAGCAAGTTGATCTGAAACTTAAAAATTATACCTCCACAAATCTTTGAACATTTTTGCTGCATCAATGTCGCACAGTTGATTCAGACATTTCATTTAATTTTGTAAATGTGGGTTGACCCTTGACCTCTGGAAACAACATCTTCAAAAATAAAATTATTTGAATTTTTGTTTGATTCTGATGTGAATAGAGGAGCCAGTTGAGTTAATTTTTTTTACAGATTATATAAATTACAACTGAAAAGAGATTTAGTTCTTTTGTAAATGTGGTGGGGTTCATTAACCTTTGACCCCTGGAAACATTAATATCTTTAAAATGAAAGCAGCACAAAAAGTTCTAGTAGCAGAAACACAGAAATTAGATTTGACATAATTTTTGTTAAAGTGTAGAAAGCTGATCTCTGATGTCCACATTTTATAACTTACAATTGAAAAGAGAGTTTGTAAATGTGTGTCGAGGCTCGTTGACCTGCAAATATTTACCAATATCTTTAAAATGATAGCAGCACAAAGATTTGAGGCCGCAGTGCCGACTTCCCTCAGGCCTCCTCAGAGGGCGCCAACACATAAAACCCCCCCACCAAGCAAGCTTTAAGAACGACAGAATAAGGCTTCGTAAAATGCATACATCTGAATAAAACGTCGGAGCGCCTGGGTAGAGCTACTGACTTGGATTGGGCTGTGCCCCCTAGAGGTGAAGTGAAGCTCCTGCATAAAGTTTTCTGGTGAACATGTTCTACTTCGCCTACGCAGCGCTGCAGCGTGAGAGTGAGGTGAGACCGCTATGGTAGTCACAGCTAGTTTAAAAAACAACCACAGCTAACTTTGGGGGATCTTCGCTTACTGAGCATCTCTTCTTCTGCTTCTGGTGCAACGGCGCGTCGCCTGCACACACATTCCACACACACACACGGTCAGGGGAACCTCAGGCAGGCGAAGCTTCTCCGCCCTCGCTCACAGTTTGGCAGCCATGAAGTTGATGTGAGGCTTCACCAGCGGGAACAGCGGCAGGCTCCTCTTGAACTCCGTCATGTCCTGAATCAACGTCGGCTGAAAAGAAAAACAACAAAAAGTTTGATGTGGGAACAGAAAAGAAATAGCTGAAGGTTGTTTTCACGGCTGTTAGTCTGGTAGATTTTATTCAACTGGGGATGAAAGTTGCAAAGTTTGTTGCAGTTTTAGAAAAACCTGTTCCCCTCCTCACCTGTGGTGGCGCTGCACCAAAAACCACCGAAGGAAACGACATGAAAACCTCTGAAGAAGATACAGAGCGCAACTTTCTTCTTCAGAAAATGCAAACAAAAATGCAGCAGCGTCAGATTTTAGCGGTTGGAGGATTTCTCTTGCTGTTCGAAAAATACGATTCATTTCTACAGCTTTGGTTGCATTTACCCAGAATGCCTTGCGTCATAGTTCACTTTCTGCTTTCAGACCTCCCCAAACGAAACAGACTTTCCAGATAAACAGACTGAAAGTTGCTTAACATAGAAAGTTACACGCAAAATTTTTTAAAAAATGTTTTCTGGTTATTTAGCAAATAGAAATAATTTTGTCAATTCTAATTAGCCTGGATCCAGAAAAAATGAGTTTGTTTTGATTTCAGTGGAAAAATAAAACCAGACGTGTCGTTTACCTGTGGCAGGGACGGAGCGGGGCCAGGTTGACGTCGTTCTGGGCAGGAAACTCTCCGACTATCGGACCTGTTGAACAAAAACGAAACGTCAAGGCGACCGAAGCCGACAGGAAACGGGAAGCAAACCAGGAAATTGTTCAGAGACTCACAGGAGTCCATCTCTCTGGACAGAACGTGAACGGACACTTTGTGTCTCTTTGCAGCTTCCACCGTGAGACGCTCCTGCAGACAGAGACACGTCAGCATCGACCCTGAGTATATATAAGCAATATATAAGCAAGCCCCGGTTACCATCACTGTGTCCAAGAAAGAGTCTCAGGTATGAAGAACTGGACAGCACCAGGGCCTGACATGATCCATGCCTACTGGCTAAAGAAACTCACTGCCCTCCATGAGCGACTGGCAGGCCAAAGAAACCAGCTGCTGCAAAGTGGGACTCACCCTGAATGGTTAACTGAAGGGCGAACAATCCTAATCCAGAAGGATCCATCAAAGGGTCCAGTCCCACCCAACTACCGACCAATAACCTGCCTCTCCACAACCTGGAAGCTCATGTCAGGCATCATAGCGGCCAAGATAAGCAAACACATGGATAAACACATGAGCACAGCACAGAAGGGTCGGTGTAAATACCAGAGGAGCCAAACACCAACTCCTCGTAGACCGCACAGTTGCCCGAGACTGCAAAACCCGACACACCAACCTGTGCATGGCTTGGATTGATTACAAGAAAGCCTATGACTCAATGCCGCATACTTGGATCATTGAATGCCTAGAGATGTATAACATCAAACTCGCTGAACCTGTGGAAAACCACCCTTGAAGCCAACTGCAAACCACTTGCACAAGTGTCCATCAATGTGGCATATACCAAGGAGATGCTCTGTCCCCGCTACTGTTCTGCATAGGCCTGAACCCCCTCAGCCAATTATCAACAAGACTGGCTACGGATACCGACTCAAAAATGGGGCCAACATCAGTCACCTCCTCTACATGGATGACATCAAGCTGTATGCCAAGAGTGAGCGAGACATCGACTCACTGATCCACACCACCAGGATCTACAGCACTGACATTGGGATGTCATTCGGACTAGAGAAATGTGGTCGGCTGGTCACAAAGAGGGGGAAGGTCATCCACACAGAAGGAGTCTCACTCCCACAAGGAACAATAGCAGACATAGAGGACAGTTACAAGTACCTAGGTATACCACAAGCAAATGGCAACCTCGATGAGGCCACAAGGAAAGGAGCCACAGCTAAATACCTCCAACGAATAAGGCAAGTCCTGAGAAGCCAGCTCAATGGCAAGAACAAAATCCGTGCGATAAACAGCTATGCCTTATATAGATACACATTATTTTTAATATGTTACTAACAGTAAAGAAAGACCTAAACTAGAGTAAATATAAAAGTGTAAAAATGCTTGAAGAATTTATTTTTCTGTCCGATTTAAAACTGATTTTAATTCAAACCTGTGGTGTTACTCACGCTGTAAAACTGCATTATGTTTTCTTTAGTCAACGTCTTCAGATGTGAAACTTCAATGTTGTCTGAAAGGCAAACAGAAGTTTAAACACAATTAGCTTGAAGCATTTAGAACTGCATAAAGCATCAAACCTGCAGAAAAATCGTATCTCCAAGTCAGGAAGTCATGAAAACTCAGAGTTAAAACATGTTAAAAATAAAAACTTTGATGTTTTTTTATTGGTTTTATGTGAAAGGTGCTCAACTTGCAATCCAAGTGAAAAAACGGGACAAAAAATGTTTTTCATGTTTAAACTGAAGAAAGAATCTGAGATGTGCGTCGTTCATTTTGTATTCAGCCTAATTCTGCACTTTGTAGATAGAAAACTAGTAAATTTTCACCAAAAATACTGACATTTTGATGAGAAATTTTTTTTTAAAGAATTTGACATTTGAAATTTCCACAGTTTTTTCATGAAAAATGTATTAGTATGAAAATTAATTTTTTCCCCTCACTCTTCCCAGAAAACATTTTCAAGAAAAATGTTCAAAAGAAATTTTATACATTTGAAATTCAGAAATTTCCACATTTCTTGTAGAGATTAAAACTAATCAAAAAAAATTTTTTAGCAATTTTTTTTGCTTTTATTTTCCTACTACAATTTAAATTTTGCATTAGGTTTGGATTTATTTTGAGCTCGATTGAATGAATCAATTTCCAGTAACAACAAGATTTGTGTCCCTTTGATCAAAACATTTGCTCTAAATCATTTCAGAAGGAAAAAGAGCTGAATTGGGTGCAGCTTGTCAGTAAAACTCGGTTTTTACTTTTGTTAAAACTTCGTAATAAAAAGTCGAATACTTTGTGTTGCACAAATTACAAATTAAAAGTCCCCGTCTGCATCTATTGGCCAAATTTGTATCAGATTTTTAACTGCAGAAAATTAGTCGTCGGGCCACAAATGGCCCCCGAGCCGCAGCTTGGACAGCCCTGACGCAGCCTGCGTTACCTCTGTCGAAGTTGTACTGCTGGGAGATGATCTCCCCCCAGTACTTGGCGCACTCGGCGGACAGCTTCTTGGGTTTGTCCAGGCGGCGGATGGCCAGGGCCTGGATGTGCTTCTGGAAGGCCTCCTCGCTCATGTCCTCCAGCGCCTTCTCCATGGTGCGCAGGAACGCCTCCACCCGGCTCTCCAGGTAGTGGGGGGCCTTCTCCGACTGGATGATGAAGCGCAGGCCCTGCACGCCGTTGGCTCGGCGGGGCCCGCTGAACACGATGTAGCCTTAGAGGGAGGAGCGCAAACAGGAAATCAATTAATAATCGGATTATGACTTCAAATGAGCTTCAATAATTTCCATTTGTGAATGTTTATTGCTGAAAAGTTACTTAAAAATCAGCTTTGACTGATTTCAAGTTGACTAAGATAATAACTCTAAGATTTTGTGTTTTTACAGTGTTTTTCCCTTCCTACAAAAAAAAACAAAAAAAATCTGGAAGACAAAAATCTTCAATTTGGTGTTTTGGTTTTAATTAGAACAATTTTGTTTAGAGAAACTTCATGTTTTCTTTTATTTGTCGTTTCTGCTCTATTGTGGAGATTTAAAATGTTTACCAGTTTTACTTATTTGGTTTTTTTAGCTTAATTGTCAAATTTATTTCTACAGTTTTGGCTAAAATTTAGTGGTGCTGAGCGAGTTGTTCTTTCAGCAAAATGCATTTTTCAGGTTTGTACGAATAATCGATTATTAAATTAGTTGACAATTATTTTAATAATTGATTAATCACAATTAATTTGATTAATCGTTTCAGCACGACTATTATTACAGAAAGTATATTTTTTCTCATTCCCACAGTGCTGCATAAATCTCACATGAATGAAAACAGAGTATTAGGTGTTAAATAAATGAACTTTTCTGGTGTGCCTGATGCTGTGCTGGACGTGTCGGGAACTGACCCAGCTGCTCTTTGGTTCTCAGCGTGTTGAAGCAGGGCTCAGAGATGATCTGGCAGAACAGCTCCAGCAGCATGTTGTCGTTGGTGGTCTGCATGTCCGTCTGGTAGTAAATCTCGATGCCGCAGTGGTTGTGAACTTCGTTTCTCTGCTGGTAAACATACCAGCCACCTGAGAGAAACCACGTTTCACTTTGAGACAAATATTATAAACATGTGATAAAGCTCATATTTACAGCTCTGCATTGAATATCAGACCCAAACATTTCCTCAAAAACTTACTTGGTTACCAGCGCATAATTCAATGTACTTCAAAAATACTTAACATTGAACTTTTTAAAATTTGTAAACCCCAAATTACAAGGATTTTGATAACTGATCAATCTACTAAGCTAAAAACTGAACTGATCAAATTCACGGAGGTTTGTGGTTGTGATGTTTCTCTAATTTCTGCCTCTGGTTGAATCTTTCTGATTCAATAAGGATCCAACCCGGTTTACTTCCTCTGTTTAATCAGATCTTCAAACACGCCGCGGCGTCATCAGCGCAGCGGCGGTGAGCGGAGGTCCACCTACCGTCCGGGACCTGCACCTCCCTGTAGCGAATCAGCTGGCTCGGGAGGAGGGGCTTGGTGTGAGCGTGCTCAATGAGCGTGTCCTCCACCATCTGCATCATGCCGAGAGCAGACTGGGAAAAACAGAAACGGAGGAAAAATATTCTGTAAATCACCGAGCGCCGGTTATTGATCCGTCCTTTAATGCCATTATTCTTGATTTGTGACTTTTCTAGATTATTTATAACCATTTATGGTTTTCTCAGGTAAAAAGCTTCAAGTAGGAAGATATCACAGGTTAAGGGTTTATGGGACAGTGCAAAAAAAAAAGAACAAAAAATACAAATAAAACCATTTACTACTGAGAGTAATAATAGTAACAATATTTTCATGATTATCCTCATTATTTTAATCATAAATTTACATTATTTATCATCATAATGTTTCCATTGTTTTCATTATTTTATTTCCTCATTATATTTCTTTTATTAGTATTTTGTTTCCATTATTATTTTATTTTTTATTATTTTAATTTTTTGTTATCACTATTAGTAGTAGTATGTCATAGTAGTTTTTTATTTCCATTATCAGTATTATTAATATTATTATTCACAGTATTTTCTTTATTTTTGTATTTTTATCATTAATATTTAGATCCAATTAAACACTAATAAAGTTTTTTTAACTTTCCTTTTGATTGTTCAAGATATAAAATCAAAAACTACTATAATAAGAATACAATAACAACAGAAAGCACACACTGTTACTATAATGAGTTATTATTGATTAATTAGGAAAAAATAAATAGTTTTAAAACTGAACAAACCTCCTTGGTGATGTTGCCATGGAGCAGAGCCTCGATGTGTAATCGTGACAACAGCTGAGGTATGAACGCCCTGAGGCGGGGGAGAGTTACGTCTGCAACACCGACACAGACATCAGTGATCGATCACAGACATCAGTGATCCATCACAGACATCAGTGATCGATCACAGACATCAGTGATCGATCACAGACATCAGTGATCGATCACAGACATCAGTGATCGATCACAGACATCAGTAATCGATCACAGACATCAGTAATCGATCACAGACATCAGTAATCGATCACAGAGCAAAGGCGGAGCTTTTCCAGCACCACTTTGGAAATAAAAAACAACAAACTATAAATAACTTCACTATTATATGATACAATTTATTACCGTTACCAGAAATGTTTTGTGATATTTTCTAGTTTTCTACAGCAGGAATGAAATAAAATTTTATGTTTTGGTCTAAGAACAAAACACAAATAAAAAAAATACAAAAATATCAATAACTTTGTTTAAAATATAAACCAACAGTTTCACAGATCGATAAGTCATTGATCCATTAGGAATAATAAGTATTCATTACATGTTAAGCTAAAAAAAACATCTTAAATACTTTCACACAATAAATCAATAAGTCACAAAAATCCCTCACTAATTAAAATAATAATAATAATTTTGCATATTTTAACTTGAAAAAAAGAAGTCTAATCTAATTTAACTTCAGACAGGAAGCCAAAATGTGTTTCTTTTATTAGGTGTATGATAATATCAGGTTCCAACTGTAAATAATGTTTCTCAACTTTAGGCTTTCAAACAAAAGTTAGATTGAACTTTCTTACAAAACGGCGCATTTGAAAATCAAACACAGAAAACAAGCACTTTCCAAACACCTAACTGAAATCCAAGAGTTTAAGGGTTTTATGCGTCCGTACAAATCCTGAAATTAAAAAAAACCCATTGTTTGTAAAAGAACAGTGTTATATATTTTAGAAAACAATCAAATAATTTAGCGGCTTGAAATTGGGCCTCTGTCTCTTTAAGAAGCTCCTGCTCTTTCTGAAACTCCGCCTTCAGGAAGTCATCATAACATGGCTCCTCTACTAAACCTTTAACTATGTTTTTACTTGAAACAAAAAAAAAACACAAAGTAGTAGCTCGTATGATGAGCTCAGCAGTTCCACCAGCTGTTTGCTAATTGCTGCTGGCTAGTCTGAAGGAGCTGAGTGGGGGAGAAGTTTACACCACTCAGGAGGCGGAGTTACATTCACCCAGGCGTTTTTCTCAGCTGAATGGTTGCCATGGAGATTAAATGATTTCTCAATTATGCATGAAAGGATCAAAGCAACACTCCAGGTATGTTTTCGATGAGAGAATAACGTTACGATGTAAAGCTCGATTTTACATGACGCTGTCCCTTTAAAGGAGAGTAAGCAGAAATACAGGAAGTGACCCACCATCGAGCGACTCTCTGAGCTCGTCTTTGGTCCACCCGACCTCGGTCATCAGCAGGCGGAGGTAGTACATGGCGTGCTGGTGAGGCTGCTCGGCTCGGAAGTTGTTCAAAGATCTCATGTACTGGAAAGAGGCGGGGGAAGAAATCACACAAAATGGAGGCAAAAAAAGTCTTATAAACCGCAGCAGGAAGTCTGGACTTACTGCCTCTTTGATGATGTCGAAGCGCTTCTCGTCGATCTCGAAGGTCGCCATCTTCTCGATGATCTTCTTCAGCAGGATGTGCTGCTTGTCGTTGTAACCTTTGACCGAAAGCTGCAGCAAACGGCAGCAGGAAACAGGAAGTCCAGAAAGACAATCTCTCAGTTTAAAAAGCAAGAAAGCTTGAAGGTTTTCACATTGGCTCAAACCCGAGAGTGAATTTATGACCGATGTGTCCCGAACGACGGAGGAGGATCGACCAGAGGACGAGACGAGGGGTTCGGTTTTCAGCCCAAATTTATAGAAAAAACAAACTTTCTAAACTTCTAGTCAAGGAGAAATGAGAGGAATTTGTGAGGAAGAAAAGAAGAAATAGGAAAAAAGGAAAGATAAAAACAAAATGATAAAAAAAGAACAAAGGAAGAAAAAAAGAAGCAGAAGGAAAAGGGGGAAGACAAACAGGAAGGGAAAAAGGAGAAAGGGCAGAAAGAAAAGAAAGCAAAAATGGAAGGATAGAAAGGAACAAATAAAAATATTAAGAAATAAATGAAGGAAAAATGATGGAGAATGGAAGCAAAGAAGTGAGGAAAGGAAAGAAAAATGGATAGAAAGAATGAAGAAAAAAAGGAAAAGACAGGAAGGAAATAAATAAAGAAAGGAAGTGTGGAGAAAAGAAGGAAAAAGTGAAAGAATGAGAAAAGGAAGCAAAGAAAAGGAGGGAAGAAATAGACGGACAAATGAATGGATGAAATCCGACTTACTTTTCTTTCTCTAAATAATCAAAACACAAATTTAATCTGACACTGTAAAACCTCAACACTTTAGTCTAAATGCATTTCTGAATCAAACATCTCTTTTACCTTTCCTACGCATTCACTGCTTTTTTGTTTAGTTTCCTTTATGCAGATTGATTAATGTACTTTAAACATTAATTAAACATATTGATTTTATCAGGATCAATATTTCTGTTGCAACTGAGACATAATCTAAAACCAACGATGAATCAGATTTAAAACTAAAATCTGGCTGAGGTTGTGAATTTTCTTCATGACAACCTGCTGCCACAGCGCCCCCTGTGGTGACACCTGGTAAAGGTAACGCATCGCGACTCTGCTGACGCAAAGCGATTATAAATAATCTGACCGCCAGTCGGTGGGCGGGACAGCGGTCATAAATTCACAGGAAGCCGATGGACGCTCGTTAAGGTGTAGCAGAACGTTAGTGAGGAAAGCAGGGAAGTGGAGAGCAGAAAAATAAAAACACAAACACGCATGCAAAGTGCCTACAAACATAATAATCCATCACCAAAAATCCCAATCCCAGCAGAACGGAGACTTATCCTAAGATTATTATGGACTTAAAATTAATAATCGCACTTTCTGAACCAGTTGAAAGAACGTTTATTTTTACCAAAATAATTCACCTTTTATTGTGGCAGTTCCTTATATTTTTACGTCACATACGTTTCTCAAAAAAGTGAAACATAAGTCAAGATGTCGGCATGTTAGAGGAAGTTAAGACTTTAAATCCTTTAAACAGATGAAAAAAGCTCTGCTTTGATTAAATTTCTCTCTAATTTTACAGTTTGATGTTTTTGCAAAACAAAATCAGATCAGAAAAAGGCAAAAATTTTAAACTTACAATAATCATTAAATTCAAATAGTTTCAATCCGTTTCTAAAAGTCTCAACAGGAAGAAATGTTTATTATCGACTTTAATTTTCACTTTTTTTTTCTCTGCAGGAACTAATTATTTAACATTCTCAGCGTGTTAAATATAATCTTGCTTCCATGTTTCTGTTTCGCTGCATCATTAAGTCATTCTCCTCATTAGCAGTTTATTTGTTTTTCTTGTTCTGAATTATTTCGGATCTCAGCAGGTCGGATGTTTCCTCTCCTCTGTCATCCCATGCTTGTCTACATTTTACATCAAAAACTAGTTTTTGAAAAACAAGTAATTTACAGCTGAAACCAGATATTTACATACACCGTATTAAAAGAAATTTTAGCTTTTTCCCCTCCATCATTTCCACCGTTCTGGGTCAGAAATATTTACCTAAAAATTTAGAGAATTTCCTCTTTTCTTCAACAAATTCACTCGTTTACAAACATTATGTTAATATTTAGTAGCATTGCCAGGCTGATGTCTCTATATTTCCCATCTGGTGAAGTGCACCAGTCCGTTCTGTAACAAAACGCCACATCATGATGCCACCTCCACCGTGCTTCACAGCGGGGCTGGAGTTCAGTTCAGACCAAAGAATGCATCTGTAGAAATGAAGGTCTCGTTTTCAATGTGTACATTTAAAAACCAATTCAGGTTTTTATGCTTAAGGTTTTTGCAGGTTTCACCAAATTTAAGAAATTTAGAAAACAAAATGTCATATAAGATTTTCTTAGCATCAGAAGCGAGTCAGTGGTGAAGACGACAATTTACACTCTTACCAATGATAAATGCAAAAAAGCTAGCAGCTGGTTAGCAGCTAGTTAGCACTAGCCTCAGCTGTCTGAAATTAGAACGAAAGACGTCTGTATGAAACTCAAAACTTTTGCCTGCAAAAAAGTCCAAGAAAAATAAACTATGGGACATTCAACAATAAATAGTCGTATTCAAGACTTTATTTAACGTATTTAAGGCCATTTTGATATTTTCTAATGAATTTAAGGGCCTCAATTTTAGAAACAGGAATTTAAGGATGCACAGAAACCCTGATGTTGCTTTTGCAGCAATGGTTTCTTCCTCTCTGAGCTGGATTACAGTCACTGCTAGTAGGGAAACTCTGGATCATTTCCTGGATTAAAAAAATGATTTCCCAGGAAAATCTATAGAAACTCATCCATGGATTTATATTGGTCAATTTAAAACACACAAAAAAATCAAATGTTGCTTTAATTTAACTCAAATGAGATTCTTACAAAGCCATGACATCAGCTCAGCCTTCCCAAAAAGTTTATTATTATTGTTCATTATTCTGGGCCAATGATATTCCGGGTAATCCCAACTGACCCCAAAACGGCGGAAACCTCTCTGATGTCTGTAAATACCAAGTTCAGCTGGAAATCATGAGCAGACTGAGGAACATGTCGATCAAAACCTGCGTAGAAAACCAAGCAATTTGCGTTTTGTTAAACCCCTTGGAGGCGACCTTTGAACCAGCCCACACACTCCAAACAGCTTACTTACGGTGAGGGCATTCATCACTGAGGCTGTGTCATAGACAAGCCCGGCCAGGCGGGCTGGATATGCATACTCTCTTAAATTATCCTTCAGTAACCTCAGAAACAAGTAGGTCATGTTGCAGTGCACAGGATCTGTATAAAGGTAGCGACTAATGGAAGAGGAGAAAAAACAAAAAGGGAAAAAGTAAAAAAATAAAGTTTTTTGTTTTGGGATGAATGGAAAAATATAAGAAACAAAACAAAAAAAAAAGAAAAAGGGAAGAATGATTTAACCAAGGAACTGAGTATGTATATGCAGCCGGATGACCAGCTTTGTGTCGCAAAACGGAAAACGTGTCTCATCAGATTGTGTTTAAAATGATGTGGTTGAGAAGCAATGCAAAAGCACAGATGAAGGAAGACAGAGGCGAGACGGACCAAGCCTGGGTTGGAAGGCTGGAATAGTGAATAAATCGCTTTCAGGCGTCAGGAATCCTAAACCGACGCCGCGGAAACGCAAAACCTTACCAAGTAATTCTGCTCCACGTTTCTAGTGCACTTGAAATACGACAAAACCAACTTACAGCAAGAAATAACAGCTTGTTTAAAGTCAATAATTCCATAAAGTCGCAGAAAAAGTACTTGGTGCAGATTATTTCTCTTGTGACAACCTTTTTTTCCTCATGTTATAAGTGAAACGACCTGCCAGTGGAACCAGAACTGGCGCAGCGGCAGTTGACTGAAAGGAACTGGAACTTTTCCACCAGTATTAAGGGATTATTGACTTAAAACAAACTTCTACATGTTGCTGAAAAGTTATTTAGAAGTTAGTTTCGTCCCATTTTAAGGGTAACAAGATATTTTCAGAAGAAACGACACCAAAAACTTGGCAAGATTTTTTTTTTTCTTGCAGTGAAAGTCTTAAAATTTTATGCTAAAGAAGACAAAATGTTTCAAATGATGACACCAGGGGGCGTCGTCCTGGTGCTGCGCCGTTTTTCCTCACGGGAACAAAATAAAAAAGGTCAAATCATCATCATCATCACCTGTGAACCCAGGACAGGTTGAACCAGTCTAACGGTGAGTGAGGGAGTGGCGGCGGAAACATGGAGTCTAGGATGCGACGGGAGGTTGGAGGGGGGGGTCTGCATACTTACATACATCCCATAGACGGTATTTTGGAGGTCATAGTTCAAGCCTGCTAGCTCGGCTGCATATGCATACTCGTTGAGGGAGTCCTTGAGGAGCTCCAGGTACAAATACGCCATGTTACAATGCAATGGGTCCACGTATGCAAACGGGCTGCAGAAAAAATTACAGCGATCAAACATTACATGCAAACAGTTCCACTGCAGCAGGGGTGTCCAAACTTTTTGCTACGTGTTATAGACGCAAAAATACAACCTACAATCAAGCCAATAAAGTATTTACTGCAGATCCAAAACTTAAATCTGTGCGTTAGGGCCTCTTTAAATAAAATGAAAGGAGTAAAATTTGTAATTAATTTCAAATATTTATTAGAAAACTCTCAATTTTCTAAAAGACTTTTCACAAGACATTCTAATTTAAGAAATTTCCAAGTTTTTTTTTACATAAATTCACTGCTTACTTTAATTGGGCATGTTTGCTGCATTAAAAGAAAGACATTTAGTTTCCATTCCTTTTGGGCTTGAGTGAATAAATTTATTTTCAGTAATAAGGACAGGATTTGGGTCACTTTATCTCAAAGGTTTATTATATGTATCCGAGTTTAAAAAAGAACAGAAGCAAAGTTAACTTTTCAGTAAAGTCTCTGGATAAACTCAGTTTTATAACGTTGCTTATAAAAAGAGGAATACTTTGTGTTGTACTTTACATTTTTCTGTGTAAGAAATATTTTTTTTCACTGATTATAAATTAAAAGTCTCCATCTGCATCTATGGGCCAAATCTGTATAATGTTTAAATTGCAGAAAATCAGTTTAAGTGCCACAAATGGCCCTTGAGCCACACTTTGGACACCCCTGCTATAAGCGACAGTTTGTTTTCTCCATTATCAGCAGATTCCCCTAAACTGAATCCAGTGGAAGATATTCCTACTTTTCCCCAACATCAGGATGCTGCGATTTAGCGAATAACTTGAGAATAAAAAAAATAAAAAAAAAGAACATGGCCAACATTACCATAAAGTTGGATTTCAGAATAAGAAGCCAAAGTCGCTCTAAAAGTTTAAATCCTTGTAAAGTTTTACAAACATACCTGAAGAACTCAAAGTTCAGGCAGGCCTTTGGGAGGAAGAATTTGTCGTCTTGTTTAAACCACACCTTGCTCATTGCAGTGTCCTGAAAAAACAACACACAAAACACATATTAGTTTATTTTTACTCAATTATCATTCTGTCAAATTAAATAAAACCTTCAAAACTCAAACTATGATTTTAAAAAAGCATAAAAGAAATCTGCAATGAAAACTTTGAACGTCAAAATGACCAAAGTTTATCCAATGCAGGCTGTGAATGTTCACAACAAACTGTGATTAATTATCAATTATTAGATTAAAATTGATTAACCAATAATTCACCAACCTAAGAGTTTCCTGTTTTGCTATAATTTATATCAAAACAGTTTGTTTATTCAGTCAGTATTTAACACAGCTGACACAAAATAATCTAAACATTTAGTTATTTTTTAAAATTCAGAATAGTATAAAAAATGTAGCAAAGACGTTCGGCCTTCCTGATTCAAGAACAAACTGGTTCATTTGTACATCAGTCGACGTTAGATTAACTCACTAATGGATAATTTGCATATGGAAAATACCTGAATGACGGCGCCTCACCTTGATTAAAGTCGGAACCGAAGGAGAGTCTTTCTCCAGAGGGTAAATCTCAAAGTTAGTTGGGATGAACTCGTTTCTCATTGGCAACTTGAACTTCCCGTTCAGGTCTGCGTTTGCCCAGTTCTAAAACAAAAAACAGGACGAAACACTGACCAGCAGGATCCTTTAAACATAATACTGATATTCCTGAGGCGGCAGAAGAACCGGAACCGATTCAGTTTGGCCGACTCTGTGCACCTTGATGCTTTCTTCAGAGATGGCTTCCTGCTTGTACTGCGTGCCGTACCACTCCTCGGTTCGGTCCGTCTGCCCTTCGAAGGACTTCGACACCACTGCAACTCTGGATAAGATGTATAAAAAAGCTTATCGCTTATTGTGATACATTTCTTTTTAGATAATTTTGATTTATCGTTGTTACCACAAATTTCAATTAATGATGTTAAAAATCCCCTGAAACTGTCTGCAGTTATTCAGAATATTGATAAATATGATTAAATGTAGTTACTGTGAGCAGTTTACTGATGCAAATCACACTTTTTTATGTGAATAGTGTCCAAAATTTGTTGACAAATATTCTTTGATGCAAGCAGAAAGAAAACCATAAGAAGCTCTGTTCTCCGTTTGCTACAAACCAGGATGACGAAACAATGAATATGGGGAGGAATGGTTTCCAGTCACCCACAACTGGAGGGAAATTAACTGCATCTACTGCCTATTGTCTCTAGGTGGCAGCATCATGCTGTGGCTGAGACAGAAATCAACTCAAATAATCAGCAGGATAAACATTCTAAACTGGTTTAAGTGGCCTAGTCAAAGTCCAAAATTCAAAAAATAAATCAATAAATTCTCCATCTGACCTGACTGAGATTGAGCAGTTTTATAAAAAAGAAAAATTTCTCTCATTGTAGGAAAACATCTCCTAAGGTGTTGAAGCTATAAATGGTAACCAACTCAACAGAGGTGTCAAACTTAAGGCCCGCGGGCCAAATCCAGCCCGCCGTAACCGTTTATGAGGTTCACATCTATTGAGCTTTAAGATAATAGATGTGTGCTTACACTGCAAAAACACAAAATCTTACTTAGTAACTTAGCACACTTGAAATAACACAAAATTAACTTATAAGTAACTTTTCAGCAAGTCACAGATGTTTAAGTGATTAAGTCTTTAATGTTTATTAATATAAAGTAAATATACTTTAATACAAAATCACACTAACCTGACGTTTTCTGGCCGCAGTTTATCAAGAACCATCTCAATCAGATCCGGCCTGAAGTCCTCCAGAAGATACTCGGCTGCCAGAACTTCCTCCAAAGGATAATACTGCAACACAACGACATCGTTTCAGTTAAAACCCCAAAAACTAAAGGTGGAATTATAACTTCAACAAGCTGGTTTCTTAAATATAAAGGATATAAAGTTCAGAAAATCATTTCTCGTTCTGTCTGTGTCAAGATCCATTATTTTCCTTTAGTCCAGCTAAATCTGTTCAGAACCACAAATGCAAAATGACTGTTTGAAGTAAAATAGCTTCATTTTATTATGCATATTAAAATAAGTTTGGATTTTTTTTATTTATTTGTTTTTAGGTGCAATACATTTTCCATAACTAAAGTTTAAATAAATAAAAAAAATCATTATACATAATTGGTATAATTTTTTGTGAAAAAGTTATGAATACAATGCCTGTAAAAAGTAGTTTTCATATCTTTTATTGCTTTTTCCAATAACGATCGATATGATTTCCCTGATCCCTGATTATCATAGGTCAATCAATTCTTTAGCATTTCTAGCTGAAGCTACATAGAGCTACACATTACAGACTGTACACTAATCTTTTAAAACAGTCGGAAGTTTCCATGGAAACAAGATGAGGAGCAGAACCTACATGCAGCAAACCGGCGACTTTGGAGGTGTAGCCGCGAGGGCGCTCCTTGTCCTTAAACCTGAAGGCGACTTTACTGAGATCCTGCAGAGAGAGAGGGAGAGAGAGAGGGGGGGAGAGAGAGAGGGGAGAGGGACAAAGAGAGAGAGAGGGAAGGAGAGAGGAGAGAGGGAAGGAGAGAGACAGGGAAGGAGAGAGGAGAGAGGGACAAAGAGAGAGAGGGAAGGAGAGAGAGAGAGAGAGGGGGACAAAGAGAGAGAGGGAAGGAGAGAGAGAGAGAGAAAGAGAGAGAGAGGGAAGGAGAGAGAGAGAGAGGGAAGGAGAGAGAGAGAGAGAAAGAGAGAGAGGGAGAGGGACAAAGAGAGAGAGGGGGGGGAGAGAAAGAGAGAGAGAGAGGGAAGGAGAGAGAGAGAGAAAGAGAGAGGGGGAGAGGGACAAAGAGAGAGAGAGGGGGGGAGAGGGAAGGAGAGAGAGGGACAAAGAGAGAGAGGGAAGGAGAGAGAGAGAGAGGACAAAGAGAGAGAGGGAAGGAGAGAGAGAGAGAGAGAGGGACAAAGAGAGAGAGAGAAGGAGAGAGAAAGAGAGAGAGAGAGGGAAGGAGAGAGAAAGAGAGAGGGAAGGAGAGAGAGAAAGAGGGAAGGAGAGAGAGAGAGAGAGGGGGGAGAGAGGGAAGGAGAGAGAGGGACAAAGAGAGAGAGGGAAGGAGAGAGAGAGAGAGGGACAAAGAGAGAGAGGGAGGGAGAGAGAGAGAGAGAGAGAGGGACAAGAGAGAGAGAGAAGGAGAGAGAAAGAGAGAGAGAGAGAAGGAGAGAGAAAGAGAGAGGGAAGGAGAGAGAGAAAGAGGGGAGAGGGACAAAGAGAGAGGGAAGGAGAGAGAGAGAGAAAGAGAGAGGGAAGGAGAGAGAGAGAAAGAGAGAGAGAGAGAGGGACAAAGAGAGAGAGAGAAGGAGAGAGAGAGAGAGAGAGAGAGGGAAGGAGAGAGAAAGAGAGAGGGAAGGAGAGAGAGAGAGGGGGAGAGGGACAAAGAGAGAGAGGGAAGAGAGAGAGAAAGAGAGAGGGAAGGAGAGAGAGAGAGGGGGAGAGGGACAAAGAGAGAGGGAAGGAGAGAGAGAGAGAGAGGGGGAGAGGGACAAAGAGAGAGAGGGAAGGAGAGAGGATGGGTGAGAGAGAAACAGACAGGTGTCAGAGAACATAATTTTTAAAAAATTCCATGAACTGTATTTTTAACTTATTAATGTTACTGTAAATATAATTTAAGTGTAAAACTGCTGACAGTATCCAGTTCAAACGGTCGTTGGAGAGCTTCAGACACACATAGAGCTAGATATATAGAGCTGTAGACCTAGAGCTATAGAGCCATAAATCCAGAACTAGAGAGCTATAGATATATAGTTATAGATATAGAGCTAGAGAGCTTCAGACACATATAGAGCTAGATATATAGAGCTGTAAAATGACATCTTTCTCTTTGTAAACAGCCTCAAAGCGTCGTTTGTTGTGAACTGAATCAGAACCGACCTTGCATTCGTCAAACACCCATTCCTGAGGCCCTTCGGTGCGAAGCTTCTGGATGTACTGGAACATGTGGAAGATGATGTCCTCAACATGCACTGCAGCGACAAATCACCCTACAGTCAGTCAACACGCTCACTTCCTGTCAGACACGCTACAAACATCTAAGGAGGTTTTTGCACAAGTCAATTTGCCCAAACCGGCGAAAGGTGTTTAGTAGGAGACTTTTACATAGTTTTACTTTTTAGGTGGAAATAAAACTGCAGCTTCAGGAGTTCTGGGTTAACATATTTACAGTTTTTTCATCTTAAATCCAAAATATTTATATTTCTTGCAGTTTTGGCTTAATTAGTTCTCTCAGTGTGTTGTTTCAGCAAACAGCAGGATTTAGAGTCTGATTGTAAAATTAGTTGTCAATTATTTCAATAAATTAATTGTCAAGTAAGCAAATCTTTACACAATCTCTTATTTTATTATATAATAAAATAAAACCTTAGTTTTTTTAACTTTTAAATATAGCTACTTAAAAATAAATATTTAAAAATAAAGTATTTTATACAAAATATTTATATAAAAACTATTTCAAAATGAAAAAAGTAAATTATTTTTAAATTCAATACAAAATTATAAAATATTGTATTTTGAAATATTTATCTAAAAATAAACATTTTATTTTTGAAAAAAATTTAAAGTAAAGCATTTTATTTTTAAAAAATTGAATACCGTAAAATTTTAGAATTTATTTTAGATATTTTTTGTATTTTAAAATGAATAAAAATATTTTTTAAAATAAAACATTTTAATTTTAAAATTAACTAAAGTATTTTATTTTTAAAAAGTTAAATACAATTTTAGGGTTTCTTTTACAGATATTTTTAGTATTTTTAAATAAAAAATATTTTTTAAAAATTAAATAAAATGTTTGATTTTATTTGACATTATGTTTAGTATTTAAAAAAAAAATTTTAAATAAAACATTTTATTTTTAATATTAAGCATTTTATTTAAAAAAATTAATACAATTTTAGATTGATTTTATAATATTTTAGTACTTTAAAATAAATAAACAATATTTTTAAAAAACCCAAAATATTTTGTGTTATAACTCACAGAGCCCCTCCTCCGTCAGGTCGACGTTGATGATGAAGAACATGAATCCTTTGGCTCCTTCCTTCTGCCCTCCGACCAGCGTGTTCACCCAACCTGGACAGGAAATGCATTTCACTCGAGTCAAACAGGAAACTCATTCACCATCTTTCTGTTTGGGGACGAACCAAAGATTTATTCTGGATTTAAACTCGGCTGCATATCTGTGTTCCTGCTTTTGATTTCACTTTAAAGAGCCAAACGATCCAACACTTGAAACTATCAGATTACACCGAGAGTTTTATCACTTTTAGTTTTATTTATTGACACAGAGAAGCTGCAGCTTTGAATTCGTCTCTCCAACCATCCTGCAGGTAAGAAACTGAAGATTTTAATCAATTAAATGTGTTTAAACTGAATCAGGGTGAAAGAGGAAAGTTGCTGTTTATAAAGATGATCTGCATTCATTTAGATTTTATGGTTGCAGGAATATATTTAAAAGTGAAATCGGTGTCCGCTTGAGTCAGCTTCAGATTGCATTATTTGGTAGATATTCAGTGTTTCAGCTGCAGAAACAGAGGAAGAGGAGAAGAGAACAGATTCGATGGTAATAAGAAAACTTAAAGTGATTGAAGTGACAAATAGATTTTCAAAGTTTTAATTATTAAATATATGAATGAGAGCAACTTTTATGGAATTTCAACAGTGACAGAAAAAAGTTTGTCAGGAGTGAAAGAGAGCAAAAGAAAGAAAAAAGATTGAAAGAGCAAAAAGAATGAAAAGAAAAGGAGCAAAACGAAAACATTTTCAAACCTCATCTCAGACTAATGATAATAAATAAGTGAGAACTAGTTCATCCAGAAGCTGTGAACAAAGAACTTTTAAGAAGTGAACTATGAATATGACTCAGTTCATTTGAACCTGACTGACTTGAAACGGATAACTACTTCCTGTTTGGGGTGAACTAGAACCAAACCCTGTCAGAGGTTTTAATTTCTCAGCTTCCTTCATTAAAAACTGGAAAATATTTCAGATTTTTCCATCTGCTGCTCCCAGATGTGACAATCCAACTTCCTGGTGCCCAAAAATCTAATTAACATCTGAATAGGGTTGCATGAACGTGCTAACTTAAGTCTAAATCTTTAACAGAAGATCAAATTTAAGCTTCGGATAAGAAAAGGACGCAGTACCTTTGGACTTGAGCTCGGATAACAAACTGCCGGGTCCTTCATGGCCGATCAGGTGACCCAGATAATGTCCCGGGTTCGACTTGTAGTACTTCTGCAGGTCTGGGATGGGGAAGGTGACATACAGGTTCCTGATGTCTTTGACGGGAACCACTTTGTAGAATTGCTTTAACACAAAACAAACAGAGAAAGGGAAGATTAGTTTAACTGTTTTACATTTGTAGGAAATATTGTGAAAGATGTAAAGACCCACTTTAAGGTGCTCTTCTTGAAACGGATGTTCGGGGAATTCTGGGATCGGCACGTTCTTGTTCTCCACTTCTCCAAACAGGTTTTCCACCATCGTGGTTAATTCATCAAGAGACTCTGGAAAGATCAAAACTATTATTATTTCAACAGACCAATATGTGTGCTTTATGTATTACAATGGAGTTTCTATTGTAAAAAATAGTCAAATAAAATCAAAAGTATCTCAAGATTAAAGTCGTAATATTATGACTTTATTCTCGTAGAATTGCAGTTTTATTCTTGTATTTTTTCTTAGTATGACCCCAATACTCTGTCATAACACAAACTATATGTAATTCATGAGAAACTTATTCTAACGGTCATTTCTCACTGTCTGTTTTGCTTTTTATGTCGCCCAAATAAATGTTAATGCCAGACGAATTGAACCTGAGAAAATACAGAGCTCAGCCTTCAGTTGGTTTTATCTAGTAAGAGGAGACATATTTTCACAAAAGTAAAATGTTGGTTTTTGTGGTGCATCTGTATCTTATTTTGAAGGGCTATGTAAACGTTACCATAGCGGCCAGAGTCAGAGTGTCAGGGCAGTGGTCGAGATGAGAGGAGTGGAGCAGCTTGCGAGTTTTAGGTCTGGTTCACGCGGCATAATTTAAGGATTGTTGGCCGATTCTCCAAACTTCTGTGACCACAGAGTCCACAACCACAGCAGGAGCAACACGCCACAAGAACCGATTCCAGTCACGAACATCCCGATTCCAGGAGAAAATCCAGTAAAACCCCCAACATACCAAACGTGAATTTAGAATAATCAAACACGATCACGATGTAGAAGCAGTACTGATAGTTTGGGGATCATTTTAAGCGATAAAAGACGAAACAAAAAGAAAAGATGTTTGATAAAAGGAGCAGTCGCTCTATTTGCTGTACTGTGATTAGGATGAGTTATGTTTTTTTGTAGTTAACATTTTAACTGAATAAACATAACCACATATAAAAAAATGACCTTTACATATAGTAATAAACATTTCCACACGTCACCTCCGATGACCACCGGACTCTCAGTTGCCATGTCAACTCCGTTCTTACGTCACCGCGCTTTCTGATTGGTTCCCTGTCACATTCAACAGGCTGCGTTCTGCTCCCAATCAGGGAAAACCCCACAGACTGTGGTAATCGGGCCAAGACAATGTTGAATATGTCCGATTTTAGATCTGGCATATTCAACACACACTGCAAGATGTTGTAAGATTGTTGTACAGGGAAAATCAGGGCAAAAAAAAAAAAGGCTTTAGCGGGAACACCAACATGCAGAAGCATTATCTGACGGTCCCCCTGCTTTTTATGCTTCTTTATGGGAGCAAATGCTTTTTACATAATACTTATCAACTCAGACTGGATTAAATGGCTGAATCCATTCGTTTTATTGAATGGACTGGATAAAATTATTCCCTGGTCAGTCCGTACCTCTTCCCAACACGCAGAGTCCCATCAGATTAGCAGAATAATACGTAGAGTGAAACTTCAGCAGTTCCTGACGGATATCGACCCCTTCTTTAGAGGGTCTGGTTTCAAGTGTTAGTTTGTTGCCTGCAAAACAATTTAAAAAAACACAAAAATAAATTAATCTCAACTAAAGATTTTTTTAAAATCCCAGAATTTAATTATCTTTACCACTACATTGCAGCTTTGTGATGATATTTATGCTAGCTGTGTTTCCATTACAAATGTGTTCAAAACGTTGTTGGTATTAAGCTAAAAATTAAAAACCATAATTCTTCAATGTCTGTGTTTCCATCAAAAAGGAAAGAATTAAAAATCACACATGAATAAGTTTGTTCACACAATAAGTAATAAAAAAACATGCAGTAAATTTCTTTTTGCTTATATAAAGTATTATGCAACAAAAGAAAAAGAAAAATCATGAGTTAAAAAAATTAAAATGACGCTCCGTCACTCTCCAACCACTTCCTGTCGACGTTATCATTTCTGCCAGTAGTAACAATCTGGTTATTGATCATGTGATGCCAAAAAAAAGTTTCCATTGCTGTTAAATGTACTAATTTTACTGTAGATAAAGAACCTAGGACAAAAACTATTCATCAAAATAATTTATAGAAATTTTTTTTTTCTAAATTTCCATGTTTCCATTAAGTGAATTTATTTTCAGGATTTCAATTTGCACAGTTTCAATAGTTTCACTTTTCAAACTAATAAATAAAATAACTTCTATTGAGATGGACCCATCGTAGTTTATTTTACCATAAATGTAATGGTGACAAAACAAATCCAAATGGATAATCTACTGATACTTAAATGAGTTCAGGAAGGGCTTGGCACGGCTTTCTACCTGTTCCAAATTTACTGAATGGGTGTTCTGGGTTTCCGGTGGCTTTCTCCAGCTGAAACAGCCTCCAGGCGTCATTCATCAGGTTCTTCTCGTGTTCGGAGTCGACGGCATTCACTTCCCGGTCCTTACAGCTCTCATCGAACAGAGGGCACAGGAAGAACTGGGCAAACCTGAAAACATTATTCACTATTCAGACCCAGCACAAAGCAGCAGATCCGACGTTGGATTTTCCACATTGTTAAGAGTTTGCAAACAAAGCAGTGGAGATACACAGCAGCATCATTAGTGTGTAATGCAGAGCCATCTGCATTTACACAAAGTGATAAATCATTTCCATGAAGACAAGGTCAGAGCAACTGCCATGCAAATGAGGAAACAGAAAATACAACAGGTGACCCTCTTCACTCAGAGAGGATTATTCTACTGTGTTCACAACCAAAACAGTTTTAAAGTGTACTTATCTAAAAATGGTTCATCACTACTGCAGACTTGAAGGTCTAAAAGGCCATTATAGGAAGAAAAGGAGTAAATTTCCACCAAAAAGTCAGAAATTTTGAGCCTAATCTCAGAAATGCTCTATATGAAACAAATACATTTCTGAGAATCAGTAGTTGAAAATTTGCTAGAAAAAAATATGAAATTTTGAGATTAATCTCAGAAATATGTGAACCGCCCCCCCCCCACACACACACACACACATTTTTTGAGTTTCAAGAGATGAAAAATTTCTGAAAAACTTTTTTTTCTGGAGATTTTCTGAATTTCTGAAAGCCTCAAAGAAATGCAGCTGATTTGTAATCGGAAAGCATAAAAATACAAAAATTTACATTAAGTAGAAAGATCTAAACTTTTAATAAAATTTAGACTAAAGCACCTTTTTTCCTTGTACATGTTTTTGTCATTTTCCAGCAAGAAAGGGAGGAAGGACATAAACTTCTCTTGATCAGATGAAACACACTGATATAAAACTTTCCCAGAATGCACTGGGATTCCACCTCATGAGATAAAAAGTGAAACACTTGATATCAATTCCGACACTTATGCAAACAGATACCATCATCATCATCATGATGCATCAAAACTCCATACATCACAGAAAGCCCTGCTGAACATGGATGCTAACCGGCAGCTACCTGTCTAATGCTCCTTGCAAGTGCTCATGGGAAACGTCGAAGTAATAGTTGGTGTGCTCGCCACTGGTGAAGGCGTTGGAGCTTCCTGCGTGCTCGCTGAGGAACTGGCTGTATTCGTTCTCCTTGGGGTATTTTTCTGTTCCCAGAAACAGCATGTGCTCACAGAAATGGGCCAGGCCTGAGATGTTCTCTGGGTCAGACAGGGAACCTGGGAAAGAACCACAAACAGTTATTAATTCACCAAATTAATCAGGATGTTGGATTCTGAACACTGCAAAAACACTAAATATTACCAAGTATTTTTGGTCCAGCTTCTAGTGCCAAAATCTTAGTAAACTTCAAATAAGACAAACTAACTTAGAAATAACTTTTCATTAAGATACAGAAGCTTGTTGAAGTAAATAATTTCTTAATTTGGATGAAAATGTCTGAGTTCCACTGGCAGATTATTTCAGTTATAACAAGAACTTTTTTCCCATGTTATAAATCATAATGTTATGAATTACTGACTTAAAACAAGCTCAGTTTTTGCTGAAACGTTACTTTAGAAAGTTAGTTTTGTCTCATTTCAAGTGAACTATTTGCACTAGAAACTAGACCAAATATACTTGGTAAGAATTTGTATTTTTGCAATGATTATCAATGCATTCTTTCAAAACAACAATATTATCAATTATTACAATAATTTCTATGACAATTTATCATCCAGTAATATGTGTTATTATAGCAGACCTAAACTTATAACACAACATTTTCCCACGTTATAAGTGAAATAATCTGCCAACACTGCTAGTCATTTTTCATCAATATTAATACATTATGAAGTTAAAACAAGACCTATGTCTTGCTGAAAAGTGACATGCAAGTTTGTTTTTCTTATTTCAAGTGTACTAAGATTTTTGCACCAGAAACTAGAGCAAAAATACTTGGTAAGATGTTGTGTTTTTGCAGTGAAGGAGCAGGAAGAGTGAAGCCTTTACCTATGTGCACATCCAGTGCGGCTGATGATTTGTCGGTCGTCGGGTCGCTGATGAGCATCGCTTTGAGTCCATTTCTGAACTCCAGGCCCCGGTAGTCCCGTCTGTCTTCAGGAGACCGAATTATATCGGTGATCACCCTCCTCACAGCTGGTTCCGTCATTCTGAGAGGTAAGGATGACACCAGCCTGCAGGGAAGAGAAACAAACAAAAATGTAGCACGGCGTTGTTCAACATGTGGACCATGGGCCATTTGTGGCCATTGGAATGATGTAGTGTGGCCCCCTAACTGCAGTTCAAGAATTCTCAAAATTTGGTCCTACAATGGGAACTTATTTCTTTAGCACGAGAATTTTAGTTTCAAACTTTTTGTTGTTTTTTTTTTTTCTTTTTAGCAAACTTTATGGCCTGAATTTTGCTCCATACATACCGTTTTTCCGACTTCAAAAGCAAAGGAATTTTGTCATCAATAAATTAAAAATGCAATATTTTAATTAAACAACGCATAAACTTTTGTCTTAATAAAAGGCAGAAGGTTTCCAAACTTTTTGGTTATTTTTTCAAATTATTTGGTCTAGAAAATTTTTTAGTCTATTCCAAGCAACAACAAAAAACAGCAAACTTTCTTCCAAAATAAATAAATAAATAAATAACTTTTGAGGAAAATTAATAAATGTGTTCCAGTCTTCTTACTTTAAATAAAAAGTCTCTGCGTGTTTACAGTTACATTAAGTTAAAACTAAAAGAAACCATGGCCAGTAAAAATATCTGTGCCCAACACTTTCCAGTAAAAAACTAATGAAATTGTTATTTAGTTACTTTTAAACCATAATAATGATACAATTGTTGAATGTATAATGTCTTTTATGTTTTTTTTCAATGTAAAGCACTTTGAACTGTGCTGTTGGTGAAATGTACCATACAAATAAACTTGATTGCTTCATAAATTTGTCTCTGAAAAGAAAACTTGAATATGAAAGTAGCTTGTAACATTCTTTTCTTCTTCAAAATTTTTGGTTTCAATAATTTTTTTTCTTTTGAACAATTTTATGGCCACAATTTAGCTCCATAAACTCCACTATCTCCGACTATTTTTAGCTATGGGATCCTGGTCCTGGAAGCAAAAAGACGGACAGAACATGTCCGTCTTTAGAACATGTTCGCATCCATTTTAGTGTGCGAGTATCCCAAAAATAACCATACAATCCAGAAACTCTTAACCAGTCATTAGATTATGATGAGTTATTATCCTCCCAGTTCCATTTCAAGTTGTAATAAATCCCAGCGGGGTGAGCTAAGTAGAGCAGCATCTTGAAGGACACATTTAAGTGGATGTTGGAATCAATAAGTCCAACATCCACTACAAAGAGCTTTATATTGTTGCAGTACAGTGGAGTTACAAGAACACCCATTAGCTACACCTTAATCGTTTTATTCATTTAAGTGAAACATTTGTGTCAACTGCAAAACTGATAAAACCATGTTTGATCTACCTGAAAAGCTGTAGCTTTTCCCCCCTCTCTTTCAAACAAACCAAATAGTTTGGATTACATTTGAATACAAATGATAGTGAAACAACTCTAAACAAAAACTGGATAACAGAGGGAAGGTCACATCACTAGTTTGGCAGTATTTATAATAGAACAGAATATACTTTATTGAACCCTCAGGGGAATTTGCTCATTCATTGACAAATTACTCCATATAAGGAGTTAAATATTAATAATACAAATATGATAATAAGAGATCAAGTTTATAATATTGATAATATTGTAATTTTTAGACCATTTTTAAGTAATATATTGATGTTGGCATAATAGTGCAAGTTTGCCCCCTCTCAAAGATTAATAAACTTTAATTGTATAAGAACACTAACCACTGTTAGTGTAATAAAACTCATATAAAACACAACAAATAAATCTTGAAAAAAAGCACAATTTAAAACAAAAACTATAAATAATGTGGATTATGACATTTCTGTAAAACATACTGAATTCACAGCTTAAACACCTGATGCAGATGACAGCAGGTCAGTAAAAGCCTGTTAATCAGGTGTGCTGAAACTGGGAAACGCCTAAAACATACAGGGCGAAGTGCGTTGGGAAACACTGATTTAAGGATTAAAATAAGGCTTTAATGTAATAATTTATTTTAAAAATACTGACCGCTTGCCAAACTTGTCATCCGCTGAACGGGTATAAATACCAACGTGTATCGAACTAAAAATTATATTAGTGTGGTTAAAAACAAATGGAGCAGACTAAAATAGGCTAAAAGCAGAGTTTTTTTTATTTATTTGTCTGATATGAAACATCGGGAGAACATGTTTAATTCCTCTGACTCACTAAAGGAAAGCTAGCATTAGCTTGTTCTAGTTAGTACATGCCAGAAAAGTTAACACGTGCCAAGACACCACAGACTTCAGCCGCCGGGTTTGGAGGAATTGTTGAATAAATTAGAAAAAGTTTCGTATTCGATCATGTTACAGAATTGTTAAAGCTGCATCTTAAAATAGCAACGAGGCTAACAGCCGTTAGCTGAATTGCCTAACCAAATTGAGCAAGTCAGCTAGCTAACGTTGCTCCGGTATCTTCGCCGTCTTGTCGTGCTACAGCCGGCGTTACTTTTATTTAAATTTTTTTATGTCAGGCCTAAAAAATGAACCGGCGAGTCTTACCTAAAATCTTGGTTAACACAGACGCTGCTTCCTGTTGACTTGAGATATCTGGTGATCTGGGCCGTTCGGTTAATGCACTTAAACATACTTTGCACCCATCGAAAACAAATCATGGGCTTTACAGCGCCATCTTTAAACAGACTCGACTAGTCGAGCGCGGAACTGGCGGATATTTTGTGTCGTAACTCGCCGGTTAAGCGGTAAATTATTTCAATCGTCCACTCGGACACAACAGCAAAGATCAAACAGCCATAAACAGCCAAGTTAAAACCTTTGTCAAGAAACAAGCAATCTGCAGTTTACTAAATGTTGTCTTATGTCATTGATTCGGAAATTGATTAAACAGTCTGCATAGAGATTTCCTTTAAACGTCAAGTCGCAAGCAACGTCATGCTTGACTTTCATTGGTGCGTCCAGCGCCGGGTGCATCTAAATAATTTAGACTCAACTGGAGCCAAAAGCAACAAACAGAACAATATTGTCAGTCTCTAATAATACTCTACTGGAAATACAGAAGCACAGATATAAGTCTAGTGATGTTAATTTATTCTCTAAGGAAAAACACTTTATTTAAACACGTGATTTTATGTATTTTATGTCTTTGCTTCTGTTCATTCCTGTAAATGTTCATTAATAACTTGCCTTGTGTTGATTAAGTTTCTTTCTATAAAGTTTTTTTTTTTTTTTTGGAGGAAAGTTATAATATCACAGAAATGCTGTTTTATTTCATTAATTAAATTTTTTTAAAGTGGAGTTGACATATTACACAGAGTTTTAAACATTTATTTCAGTTCCTTTCTATGATTGTGAATCAACTATTAATAATAAAACAAGTTTTAATCTATCGGAAGATTTAGATATAACATAAAAGCAAATAATTTTTTATACATATTTTATATGACAACAGCCTAACAGATAACTTGTGAAACCTCTACAAGAATAATAAATAAATAAATAAAGCTGGCTCTTTACAGAAAAATCCATCTTAGCATTTTGATTTAAAGTTGAGTAAAAGGAAAAGTCTTTGTGATGCTGTTTAGTTCCTAATTTTGAACTGCTGGATTTATTTTGCGATCAAAATAATTTCAAAATATTGAAATTTTGAAATTATTTCAAAACCTGGCAAATGAATCATTTACCAGGTCCTGGTCTCCATTTACCAATCCTGTTATCTGAAGGAAATAAATTTTATTTAGAGTATAGTGTCAATTCTAAAAACACTCAATAAAAGAATATTTTCACAAGGAGCTAATACTTCTGTATTCTCCATTTCTTGTGACTGTAGAAACGTTTCTTTCTGCTGAATTAAAAACAAGTGAATCAGTCTTTAATGGTGACTGATTTTGTTGTTATTTTAGGTCAAAGTTTCTGAATGTTTTTCAGATGGGCTTGAGAAACTGTTCGTGGCTGCAGGAGCCAATCTTCTCCACTAGATGGCATCATAATCCTGTATTTGTTCAACCTTTTTTCATCATTTCACCTTTCATTTAAGGCACAGATGTCAAACTCCAGTCCTCAAGGTGTCCAGCAGTTTCTATATATGCCACAGGTACAAAACACTGGAATGAAATGGCTTAATTTCCTCCTCCTTGTGTAGACAAGATCTCCAGAGCCTCAATGACCTAATTATTCTATTCAGGTTTGGTGCAGTAGAGGCACATCTAAAAGTTGCAGGACATCGGCCCTTGAGGACTGGAGTTTGACACCCCTGATTTAAGGCATGACATGAAACCCAAGAACATTCACGGTTTTGTTTTTATTCTAACACAGATGTTGCAGCAATAATGAACTTGAACTTTGGAAGATCCTCATTTGCTCCAATGTAAGTCAGACATTTCCTGAAATCTTAAGAGTAATTTAAATCCTATTTGCTAACAGGTTGAGACTTTCACCCTTAAAATCTGTTGTCTGTCTGCAGCGAGCGCCCTGTTATCTTGCGTTTCTGTTTGCATTGAAAGAGGAACTGATAGTTAGAGTCATCAGACTGTAAGTGGGATTTGCAATGCCCCTCCTCTTTTAAATCAAAACTCAGCAGTTGTGTAAAGCTCTTTGAACCGGACAGAGAGCCGGATCAGACCATCGGGGAACTCTGCTGAGCAACATGGAGGAATCAGCGCACCGACGAGGAGACAAGAAAGTGGTGGCAGTGGTGGGAGGCGGTTTGGTAAGAAGGGAAAATGAAAGTGAAAATACCAATTCAATGTGTACACAGTATTTATTTTACACTGCCTGGGTGCAAACATGGTGATTGTTTGGTTTTACAAAGCATTACTCTTTCATCGTGTCATGTAGGAAAAGTTAAACTATAAACAGAAAGCACAGAAAAGGCATTTTGAACTGCACTGACATTATTATCAAAGCACATCTTTTCATCTTTGAGGTGGGGGCACTCAACGCCTGCTTCTTCGCCAAAAGAGGCTTTGAGGTGGAAGTCTTTGAAACAAGAGAAGGTAGCTTTTATTTACAAATCAAAACAAAATAATAATTAAAAAATCAACTGACGAACAAATTATTCTGTGTGTTTTCGGTCAGATATTCGGAAAGCCAAAGTAGTGAAAGGCAGAAGCATCAACCTGGCTTTGTCCCACAGAGGCCGGCAAGCCCTGAAACATGTTGGGATGGAAGATAAGGTATGTTGATTGAATGAAGTTATTCATGCACAAGTGGAGAAAAGGTCAGCTGTAAAGATTCTCATAGGCTTTATGTCATGTAGGAAAAGTTACTTTGCCCCTGTTCTTTGCACTGCAGGGGCAAAGAACAGTTGACATGTTTTATTCACAGGTGGTAAAGTACCCAAAGATTGCACTCATGTAAAACTTGCACTACTTCAACGTATTTGTACTCAAGTAAAGTTACTTTTGGACAGTAACAGTAACTGTCCAAAAGCGTACTCAAGAATAAAAAAGTATGTGGTACTGAATAACCGATCAGAACATCTTGATGTTCAAATAAGATGTTATCAGATTAAAATGTAAAAATATGTCCAAATATTTTGTCGAATCTAATTTATTTATTTATTTAATTTATTTATTGCCGTAGTCATTCACACTTCCAAATGCCCCTTGTTTGTGAACTCCAGCGTGAACTATAAACAACCTGAAAGTGTCCCGCATGCGCAGTAGAGGGCGCAATGACGTCACAGACAGCGTTCTCCCTGTTTGCGGAAGTAAACGTGGATGCTAGCAGTGGAGCTTATTTTAGAATAGAATAGAATAGAATAGCATTTATTGTCATTGAACAGGATTCAACGAAATTTCTATTGCAACTCCCGTGCAAAGAGTCAAATATATACAATATTAAATAAACAAACACACAATAATAATAATAATAATAATAATAATAATAATAATAATAATAATAATAATAATAATATACAACTAAAATTAACTAAAGGCACTCAACCACACCAAAGACGATTTTACGATTTTAAAGTGGTTGTTCTACCGGAGTCGGCACATTTACGACTTAATCTTCAGTTTTGTCCGTCATGGTTTTTATCAGGACGCAGTTTGTCGAGTATCAGTGCCTTTCGGGTCGGATGATACTTTCGGGTTTAGGGTCACATCAGAGATTATCCGATCCGTGTTCAGACTGTCATGAAAATATCAGCTACAGGTCGCATAAAAAAGAAAGATCGGATTTGGGTCACTCCAGGCTGCATTGCGAACGTAGCCGCAGTTAAATGAAAGGAGCTCGTTGAGTGTTTATATTAAAAAGCAAAAATGCGTTTTGAATCTGTTTGGACCGTTTCTCTTTCCCGCTCTGTTACGGCCGCCATCTTTGTTCTGAATCAGCTGATAGCAGGTAGAAAAATACATTAGAAAACAAACTTTGTGCTCAAACAAGAGGTCTTACTTTAACTGGGAGCAAAGTACCCAGACATTTTACTGAAGTAAGCACAACAATACTTTATAATAAAATCACTCAACTAAGTAAAAAGTGCAGCTCAGTAAAGCTAGTTATAAGATACTTTTGGGGGGTAACGGTGCAACACAAATTAGTGCATATTATCCTTCCTGAATAGTTTCGCCTCATTGTTTAGTTATTAATTATTCATTTTTCTTTCCCCAGATTGTTTCCAACGGAATCCCAATGAATGCCAGGATGATTCATTCGCTAAGTGGGAAACAATCTCCGATCCCGTATGGGAAGAAAGGACAGGTAAATCTGCAGGACCGCCGCCGTTTCCAAGCCTTGGTAGATTTTTAGTTTAGGAGTTAGAAACCTTTCTGTTGCAATAAAATCTGTTAAATAATAAATACAAAATAATAAAATAATCCACATTTTTAGAGAGCGCTTCCTATAACGAAAGAAGATTTCTCTACTATGCAACAAACATCTAGTTGGGAAAAGGTTTGTAAGGATTGCATCAGATGTACAAATTCACTTTCAGATAAAATATTAATCATTCCAGAGTTTGGACTAACATTGAGGTCACTATTTAAAATATTTTTGTTAGAAAAAAAACCTGCAGCGTCTTTTAAATTAAGTTTAATCAATCATAATGTCATAAAGTTGAGACAAGATGTAATTCTTCACTCAACAAAGATGAAGCAAAAAAAGATGGAAAAACCAGATTTTTGTGGAAAACTGACGCTATAAGTTGCCCTGAAAAAACCAAACCAACACCCAGGCATGGAGGTGGCAGCATCAGGCTATGGGGAGGAGACACATTAGTTTCTGCAACACCATCTTAAAGTCCCATCGGTGATGTTCAATCACATTCGGCAGTTGCAACACCTTTTTTATTTTATTTTGCTCCTGTTCGTGAGCCCATATCACCACTCCACCATCACTGTGTCTGGTAAGACCAAATGGCATTTGGACTTACATCCCCTAATACCATTCTTCCAGAAATTTTTAGTGTTTTGGGGATTGGGGGGATTCTTTTTAGAATTGTATTTCTTTTAGCACTGCCCAATTTGACCTTTAAGTGAATGTAAAGGTCAAATTAGATTCACTTAATTAATTCAGCAGTTGGACGCCTTAAATAAAATTTTCACAAAACACAGATGCTTTTGTAAGGTTATTGCTGATGTCTTTCTGCTTTGGCATTGTGTTCAATCTTGTATTTTTTCAGAGATGAATGCTAAATAAATACACTGTAAAAACACAAAATCTTACCAATTTCTCCTGCAAATATCTTAAAAGGAAAAACTAAATTACAAGATATAGGAGCTTGTTTTAAGTCGGTAATTCCTTAATATTGATTTTTAAAAAGTTCCAGTTCAGCTGGCAGAGTATTTCACTTATTTCACAATCGTTACCTAGCAATGTCAGTCCAGCACGTCGCTCAGCAAACCAGTTCTAGGTCCAAGATTGTTTCACTTAACATGGAAAATAATTTGTTATTGGAATTAATGATTTAAAATTAGCTCCTAAATGATAGGTATTTGTAATTTAGTTTTGTCTCATTTCAACTGTAATAAGATATTTACACCAAAATTACTCTGTAAGATTTTGTGTTTTTGAAGTGTATGACAAATTAAAATTAAAAAGGCGTTTTTTTTTTTTAACACATATTTTTACTAAATATAAATGTGAGCCTCGTCTGAAAATGGAAATGATTTCTCAGCTGCCAGTTTGGCAGCGGCTCATAATCCCATTAAGGGACCTTCATAGTTAAATAAAACAAAAATATTCCAAACAAACCCTGGAGTCTTCCTGTTCCCATTTTAAGGTGATTTGTTCACATTTCTCTTCGGTTGGACTACATTAAATATTGTTCTCTTTTTAGTACATCCTGTCTGTTGACAGAGCCAATCTGAACAAAGAGCTGCTGACAGGTAAGAATGGAAAATAGATTAATCACATCCAGTTATGACACAGATTTTGTTCTATCAGCTGCAGAAAGAAATTGGAGTAAAATTGTTTTCCAGATGCATCACCCCTCTGGGAATGTGGCTAGAGGTTAAATTATTGACGAATGTTGATAAAATTGTAATACTGGACACATTTCTGCTAGTTCTCTGCATTAAAAGGCCAAATGTGTTTTTTTTTATTCTTTCAACTTCATAATTAGCATTGCTGCTCAGTTAGGAATGATATTATGTTCAGATATGTTTTTCTTTTAGCTTAATGCGAACTGCATCTGAATGTATTGTTTTATAACTAGATGGGATTGAACTGCTGCAAATAAATCCGTCTGTATTTTTTTGACTGAAATTAATTAAACTAAACTGAATTTAATTCACTTGAACTCACTTCATTTAAATTGGCCTAAAACAAACTGAATTTGTTTAATTTGCATCGACTTGAACTAAAGTCCATAATTTGAGTTTAACTGAAGCGATTTCTTTAATTAATGAAATTTATTCAAACTGAACAAAATTATTTAATTGAAAGTGAACTGACTTATTGAACTGGTTTAAACCAAACTGACTTCAGTAAAACAGGATTGAACTGAACTGAATTGATCTAAACCTGACTAAAATAAGCTGAAGTAAACTGAACTAAATTAATTATATGTTCATTAACTGAACTGAATTGGATCATTTAAATCAAATCGATTCAGTGAGCTAACGAAAATAAACTTAGACAAACTGAACTGAATCAACTGGAATTGAACTGAACTGAGATGAATTCATGTAATTTGAACTGAACTGAGCTGAATAACTTTATTTGAATTGAAGTCATTATTATTAATTGAACTAAGTTTATTTTAGCTGAAAATTTTAAACTTAACTGAATTGAACTGATGTAAACTGAACTGAATTTAATAAATCTGAGCCAAATATATTTTAACAGAACTAAAATAAAGTGAAGAAAACTGAACTAAAATGAATTTGAACTAAAATGAATTTGAACGGAACTGGATAAGCTACCAGGCTAAAGCGATTATTTTTAACTGAATTTATTTGAACTGAACTGAACAACTTGACGTTAACAAATATCAAAATCGCATGTAATGAAAGACCTGGTTTATTAAGTTCAATATTTTTTATTTTGTCACTTATTGTATAAAGTATTTGCTCTTTTATTGTTTGTCCAGATTTTGGCACTTTTCTCTCCATTTACGTTTCCTGGCATTCCTTAAGTTAAACAAAACTGAATTTAAACAGGCGATATTAGGGGATGTGTTTTTCTTTTTTTTTTGTAGCTGCAAGGATTTTTTCCTAATATTCAAAGAGGAGCTTCTGACAGATAAAGTGGCAGCTTGGCTCTATTTTTAATTAGATTTCCTGGATGCGCTGGGAGAGATTGTCGCTGCTCTTATCGTGGTTGATTCAGGCGGCTGCCGCTCTGAACTCTGAAGATAAAGAGATTTCAGTGTGAAAACCCAAAACCATCAGTTTGCACAGATCCCAGCTGCAGCGCTGCTGCTCCACTGATGATCGTTCAGTTTTTGCTGACCCTCTCTTTAGCGGACTAAAAGTTTTGTGTGTATTGTAAGAAGAAATGGCAGCTGTTTTTGTAACTCTCACAGAGGCAGAGACGTATCCAAACACAAAGCTGAACTTTGACCACAAACTGCAGGACTGGAGTGCTGAAACCGGACTATTGACCTTCACCAGGTAATTAGTTAGCGATCACATGCAGAGATCCAGAAGTTCACTTTCCATGGCAGGAGAAAGTGAAATTACTCAAGAGTAAAAAAGTATTTGGTAAAAAATCAACTCAAGTAGTGAGAAACTGATTAAATTGTCAATCATTTAATATTTAAAAATTATGTCATCAGATGGACCAAATGATAAAATTCAGTGGAAATTTTAATATTTTAAGGACAAAAAATGACAATAATTTATATAAACAAAATCATGTAAAATATATTTTTTACAAATCAGTTTCTTTCAGTATAAAACTCATAAAACTTTAATCAAAACTGCAGGTGTGTGTCTTTTTCTGGTGAAGTTTGGGTTCAAACATGTTTGTTTTTAATCCTGGGGGAGAAAATTTTACTCAAGTAAGAGCAGAAATACTTTTTAATAAAATTACTCCAATAAAAGTAAAAAGCACAGCATACTAAAAATACACTACTTGAGTTTGCCAGGAAAAACTTTCAAAGACTGTTACACATTTAATTGAGTGACTTTTTTTGAAGATGTACTGAAAGTATATTTTTCTAAAAAAAGTTACTAAATGTAACTGAGTAAATGTAACTAGTTATTACCCAGTTCTTGTCATCACCCCCCAAAGACGATTATTTTTGCAAATGTACAAAATTATAAAGTAAGTAAAGAAACAAAAAGTTTTTATTCAATAATTATTACATTATGTTAGCATAAATGCTAACCTCATTCGCTCTGATTTTAAATGGCCTTGAGTTCTGTGGCAGAAATTTTCATTATTAGATAATACATTATTCCTTAATCATTACAATCCTCTCTTGATCTATTGTACGGATATCAGGGGTATAGGATCCCGCCCCCAAAAAGGACAAACTGCTGCTGCTTATGATGATTAGCATTGGCTTTAGCTGTCAAGTTGTCAACATAATGCGTTACATCTTAAATGTTTGCCTGATATAGAAAAGAACAAAGGGCACAGTAGTCAACACTTCAACAACTAGATAACCAGGTCAGAAAAACGTTTTAAAGAAACAGCGAGGGAGGTGAAGAAGGTCAGTCATGCTAGCTTGACTTTGACAATCGTAATTGTAGATGTGCTGCAGAATTTGGTGTGTTTGGGTTCAGCAAAAATAGAAAAAAATAAAAAATGTTGATCCAGACACTAACTCTGACAGATCCTGATGTTTTTTTTCCTCACCTTCCCTTCAACTTTCTGAGCGCCCCCTGGAGGCACCACTTTGAAAAACTCTGTTAGCTGACGAGGGTTTAGAAATGTGATGGTCTTGTTGTGTTTTTAACGGCTGTGAGTAATTAAATTTATTTTTTTTTCATAACTGAATGCCCCGAGGAAAACGTGACGCACAATTTACAATCCAATTAACCCTGAAACACCTCCAGCTCTTCTCGGGTGGGAGGATTCGCGCTTCAGCTCTTGATTAAAGCACCAGGCAGAAGCACAAACTCTTGTACACAAATTCTCTAATTAAATGCAGTCTTATCTGGAAATTAAAAAATATCCATTTATTTTAACGCCCACAGCTCCATGCAGAAATTTTCCCGCTTCTTTTAACTTTTTCCATTGTTGTTTTTTACTGGGATTTTATGAGGTAGACCAATACAAAGTGGAGGGGAAATCTAGCTTAGAACATCTTGAAATGTTTGGCATTGATTTGCATTGAGGGGGTTGGCCAAAGCCTTTTAGGGGCCCTAAGCAGATTTTCATTTTGTGCCCCTTTGCCCCCATACAAACAGGTCAACACCAGATGCTTTATCGTTCCTTGTCTTACATACCTATATCTTAGGCAATGCTTGTTATTACAGATGTTATTTTGGCTGTTGAGTTTCAAAATTTTAAAATATTTAAAAATATTTTAAAATTAAAATAGGTGCTTTAATAACTTTGAAACCAATTTGCATCTGTATTCTTGAGCAAATGAAAAAAAAAGTAATTATAAATATAATTTTTCCAACTCAATAGAAATTCTAAATTAATATTAGATTTATTCAACTTAATTTTGGTTTGGGAGGTGAAGTGAGTTACGTTGGTTTCCTAAACCAAATTTCTTGTGTTTAGTTAGTAATAGGCAACATTGGTAACTGAGTGGAAATTGTTGCCTCCATCAACAAAACGTGTACAGAGCGAACTTGTGTTTATTTATTAGGGGCGCAAAAAAAATTTTAAGTTGTGGGAAAAAATCAACCAGCCATTTGTAAGCAATAAGTTTATGGTTTTTGGAGTCTGAAAAATGAGCCTCGTTAAACAGAATTAATTTTCTGCATATATTTAGAGTTAGTTTTTTAAAGTGACAAGACGCTGTAAAAGAATTCATTCAAGCTAACGAGATAATATCTCATTATTTAAATTAATTGAACAGGTTTTTTTATTACCTATCATAACATGACCAAGATCAGCTTCAGCGATAAAAAGGCCTGTTTGCTGGTGCTAAAAGGTGTTAAAATGACGATTTAAAACAAGCTGCAGTCGACAGTGCAACAGTGACAACGGTTCAAGTCGATTTCCAAAGTTCCTTCCTCCTGCTGAGGTTAGAGCATGCAGGGCTCAGGAAACAAAACCCAGTAATTCATTTCAAACTCGACAGGCTCCAGCTAGAGAGGTTAAATCTAATGGCTGCACAATTAGAGAAAAAGACAGAAAAGGTTTAATTTGTTTCAAAGATTTCTCATTAAAAAAAAGAAAATTACTACTGTGGGTTATGTCTACTGGCTGCTGTAATTACTATTTTATTCAACCCTGTAGGAATGAAATGAGTTGTCTGCAGAAATAGGCAGATATATGAACACCCTCTGAGTTTTGCAGTCAATTTTGACAGATTTTCTGTGTTTCTGCTCTTTTGTAGCATTTGACGGATACACAGGTGAATTTTTGCTGTACTGAAAGTAGCAAACTTTATGAAATAGGATATTTCTGAAGCTTTATTGTTTACAATTTCCTATCTGTCTTGCTATTTACCACCTAGAAAAGTGCTTTAATTTTTTTTTTCACACCTGAAGTGACTGTGAGGCTTGATGGAGCTGAAAAAGGTGTAAAAGAAAGAAATGCTCTTTGTCTAAATATAAATGAATGACCAAAGAATCAAAGTAAAATATGTAATGAAAAAATAACAATTTAATCCTTTGTATCAGTTTCAAGAAATGTAATGCTGAGCATGTCAAGTTCCATTTTCATAATTCAAGAATATTTACATATTTTGAAAATAAGTCTCACATCTTATTTGCATAAATAAAAATCGTCCTCTTATAAGTGAAACTACTTTAATTTTAAGGTATTTTTACTTATTTTGGAATATTTTGACAAGCCTCATTTTATTGTTTGGTTTCCAGAAATATTTTCTTATTTGGCGTAAAATCTATATTTTAATACTTTTTGTTAATTTTTTTTAAACATAACGTTTTACAGTGTGGTGCTTTACAGTTTCACTTTTCCTCAAACTGCAGCCACAAACATCAGTGTACATTAGTAGTTGATTCACGAGCAAAAATAAAATATGTGAGCTGTAAACTATGGGTTAGGTTGAAGAATAACTGTGGCCCAGTCAAAGTACAGACATACAGAATCAGATCACATCTCATTCAGTCTGAGGCTTTTTACAAAGAAAAAACTGGAAATAATTTAGTCTCTATAGCTGGCAGAGACAAAATCTGGAAAGTGTTGCTAACCAACTGTTTGTCAGTCATTAAAAACTCAATAAATATATTAAAATATTACAATGAAATAATGCATCTGTCTGAGGTTGCTCGTTCCATTACTCATTAATATGCAATAAAAACAGTGTGTCAGTCTGTTTATTAATGAGGCCCCAGGCTAAAACCAACAGATTGTTAAAACATGTAGATTCAGGTGGAAGACTTTCTCTAATTCAGGGCTGAAACGATTCATCTGAAATGATTCATCTGAAACGATTCATCTGAAACAATTCATCTGAATCGATTAGTTGTTTCTCAGAGCAATTGAAAATATAAATTTTCAATTTAAGACAAAAAAACAACCTTTGCCTGTAAATATGTTCTATTTGGAATGGTTTAGGGACACCAAACAAAAAGAAATAAAAAAAACTTTTCTTGGAATTTTGACTTTTTTTTCTCAAAATTACACATTTTCTCAGAATTTTAATTTTATGTCAGAATTCAAATAAATAACCAAACATTCTTAGGTGTATCATGTCAATAATTTTGTTAGCATTAAAAAATAATTGCATAAATATTTCTTCTTTGTTCTATGATTGACCCAGTTGACCTGTGATTTGAGTCTTATTATGCCTGATTCTGCATGAACAATTTAAATTATTCTGATTCTGAGGGAAAAATGTCTGAATTCTGATATTAAAGTCGGAATCATCTTTAAAATAAGGTTAAAATCTACAGAATGTTGAAATTTTTCATCCGATTAATCGGCAGAATAATTGATTATTAAAATAATCGTATGTTTCAGCCATACCTTGATCATATTTAAGTGGAAGTATCTGATTCTCAGGCCGGACGGATCCAAGACGCAGACTCAAGCGGACCTGATCGTCGGTTGTGACGGCGCGTTCTCCGCCGTCCGGAAGCAGTTCCTGCGCCGCAGCCGCTTCAACTACAGCCAGACGTACATCCCGCACGGATACATGGAGCTCACCATGCCACCGAGAGACGGAGAGGTCAGGCGGGTTTTACGGCGGCTCGAGGCTCAGATTCACAATCAGGCTTTGCTTTTTTACCTCTGAGCTCATTTCCACCTTCATCATCATCTGCAGTTCGCGATGAAGCCAAACTACCTGCACATCTGGCCCAGAAACACCTTCATGATGATCGCTCTCCCCAACCTGGTGAGGGAGAAGTGCATTTCTTTATTATTCTTTTTTATATCTTTGAATGTGTACAGGAGAAAAAAATGCAACTAAAAACAGTTTATTTGTTCTATCGAACAAATTTCATCAGTTTCAGACAGCAGTGTTGTAAAATAAATACTGCCACCTGCAGGTGGGAGTTAATATCACTTTCATTAATGTTTTTGAGAATTTTTGCAGAAAATGTGCAAACAAAAGGCTAAACTAGATGCATTTCTTTTAATACAACAAACTTACAAAAAATAAAGTAGAATTAAGTTGTAAATTTCTGCAGGACATTTTGAGAGTAATCTCAGAAATTTTCTTGCAAAACAAGGAAATTTGCTATAAAAAAATAAAAAAATTCTTAGATTTCTACAAAAAAACTTAGAAATGTCAGAATTTTAAATGTTGAAATAAATAAAAAAAATTCAGGTTTTGGATCCATAATAAATATTGGTCTACTTTCAATGTCAAATTTATTGATATTTCACATTTAGAAACAAGTTTAAACTGCACCAAAAACAATAACATGAGAAGAAATTGATGAAACTTAAAAAAGTTAGTAAATAAAATAAAACATCACAACAGAAAAGTTGCAGTATGAGGACATAATTAAATGCTAACAAATAAAATAAGTTTTAAGTAGTGATTTAAACTGACCTTTGTTTGTTTTTTTGGTCTGTAATTAATCTCTTAATTAGTAGTTTAATCAGTTAGTAGTTTAATTAGTAGTTTATCAGTTCTTAATCAGTTATTTTTTTTCTGTGATTAAAGTCAGCATTTTTTTTCTGTGGCCTAATCCTCTTCTGTACTTTTGTCCCACGTGGCGAAGAGTTTGAACACCTCTGGTCTATAAAAGGTTAAATGTGTCTTAAGGATAATATTAATGCATCTTTTGTTTATTTTCTAATTTAGGACAAGACGTTTACCTGCACCCTCTTCATGCCCTTTGAAGACTTTGAGAAAATCACCACAGGAGATGAAGTCATCGAGTTTTTCCAGAAATACTTCCCTGATGCCATCCCGCTAATCGGAGTGTAAGCGACCTTTCTCCGTCTGTGTGACGAAGCGTCTCCTCTTCCTCCTTCCTGCCTCTTCATCCCAACCTGTTGGGTTGTCGTCAGAAACACCTTCACCCCACCCAAAGCGGGCGCATCATCAGCGGACTGTGAAATTGAACGCTCACACAGATTCCTGCCACCGCAAGGTTTTTAATTTTCTGCGGGTGACGGATGGACGGCAGGATGCAAGTAGCCTTAATAAAGTCTGAGACTTTTATTCGGAGCGGTCAGGCATGAGCAGCCCAGCGCGGGCTTTCCTCCCGTTACCTTTTTATAAAACCACAGCGGACAGATCCTGCCGCTCTGCAGTACCCAGCTGCGACAGACGTTTCCACTGCTAGCAGGGCGACTCCGTTGTTTAGCAAGGAAACATCAAATTAGATCAGATACTCTCAATAAATTTGTAATTGTTTTGTTTCCTGTTGTCCTTTGCAGCGCCGCCCTCAGGAGGGATTATTTCCGCCTGCCTGCTCAGGCCATGGTCTCCGTGAAGTGCTGCCCGTATCACATCGGGGACAAATGCGTCCTGATGGGGGACGCGGCGCATGCTGTGGTGCCTTTCTACGGCCAGGGGATGAACGCTGTGAGTACCGCCGAGTACAGGAAGCGAGCTGACGGAGAATCACTTTAGAGCCGATCAAACCATGAACAAAGAATCACTTTAGATCTGTTCAAAACACCCTAAAGAATCACTTTAGATCTGTTCAAAACACCCTAAAGAATCACTTTAGATCTGTTCAAAACACAATAAAGAATCACTTTAGATCTGTTCAAAACACCCTAAAGAATCACTTTATATCTGTTCAAAACTGTTAACCCTGTTCAAAAGAATCACTCATTTTCTTTTTCTTTTATGCTTTCAGGGCTTTGAAGACTGCCTTGTCTTTGATGAAATAATGAATGAGTTCAATGAGGATTTCAGTGAGTGTCTTTATGTTTTTTAAATAACAACCACTGGTGCAGAAAGAGTCTGGAGTCGGTAACAGAGTCGTTCTGGGTTTTACCTGCACAGGTGCCGTGCTGCCGGAGTACACCAGGGTCCGGGTTCCTGACGACCACGCCATCGCAGATCTGGCCATGTACAACTACGTGGAAGTAATTCAGTCCGATTTCTACATCACTTTTAATCACATTAGTTTTATTTAGAAATGCTTCACTCCAGATGTTCTGTTCCAGTACAAATATTTGATTCTCCATTCACACTATTTCAGATATTTTATTTTTTTTTTAAATCTTTTTTACATTACATTTTTGTAGATATTTGATCCCCAAGCCAAACTATTTGGGATATTTTTATTGATCCAAAACAACAGTATTTACAAGACCGATATTCATATGGCTATCGATGTCAGTACCAATACAATATCAATACGTTTATTATTTAAGGTTATCAAACTTCTGACCTTTTGAAGTTTTTATGGATTAAAAAATCGTCCCAAAACTCACTCACTCTCTGGTTACCTAGCAACTCACTCACTCTCTGGTAACCTAGCAACTCACTCACTCTCTGGTTACCTAGCAACTCACTCACTCTCTGGTTACCTAGCAACTCACTCACTCTCTGGTAACCTAGCAACTCACTCACTCTCTGGTAACCTAGCAACTCACTCACTCTCTGGTAACCTAGCAACTCACTCACTCTCTGGTAACCTAGCAACTCAGTCACTCTTTAGCAACAACCAGTGGAGTATCTAATCAGTAACAGTTTCATGTTTTGCCTCAAAATGACTGAAATAAAAAGATGGAGGTGCAGTGAAAGGAGAACATGAGGAACTCTGGAAAGCTTTTGCAGAATTTATTCCTTAGTATTGATGTAAAAGTTCTACTTCATGTATTTAAGGGAATATTAATCAATTGATTGTCAGAATAATTGATGAAAAATATGTTTAGTAATTCTCAGTTGCGGCTCTAAATGCATCAGTAGACGAAACATGAAAATGATCCATTTCATCATCTGAAGCAGAAATAAATTAAATTTTTTTTTTTACATAAAAATGGATTTCAGCATCACTGATTCACCTCACAAACACATTTTCTGTTTAACTTTCCAGATGCGGGCGCACGTCAACTCGAAATGGTTTATTTTCAGAAAACACGTGGACAATCTACTTCACCTCCTCATGCCGCACATTATTATTCCACTTTACACAATGGTAAGAGTGTCTGTACGTTCATCTTCCTTTGGGTTCAATAAAGTTTTTTGTTTTTTTTAATAAGATGGTGGAACTGGAAGTGTGTTGCTAGGTGACGGGCTGAGCTTGGCTGGCGTTGCTAGGTGACGGGCTGAGCTTGGCTGGCGTTGCTAGGTGACGGTGCAGGAACAGTTGACTGTGAAATAAATCGGCAATGGAAATAGTACTTTTTCATCGACTTTAAGGAGTTATTTACTTCAAACAAGCAGCTCCTATGTCTTGCTGAAAGTTATCAATGTTAGTTTTGTCTTTTTAAAGTGTACTAAAATATTTACACCGTAAACTAGACCAAAAATACTTAGTACGATTTTGTGTTTTTGGGGTTGTAAATGTGTTTTAAGACTTTTTCTGCATTTACAAGTTTTGGTTTCTTTGTGGTTTTGCAGGTGACTTTCACCAGGACCAGATACCATGTCGCTGTGGAGCGCTGGCATTGGCAGGACAAAGTGAGTTTTTCCTCCTTCCGTTTAATTTTCCTCTCTAATCCATCACTGTTGTGAAGTCGCAGCATTCAAAGTGCGATTCTCCAGCTGGAATATATTACTGTGAGGAGCAGAAATGTTTCTGATTGGAACCGGGAAGCGTCTGAGTCGTGCTAATGGTTTCTCTGCTGATAGGCAGAGACATCAGGGATGTCACTGCCAACCTCATAAAACGTTTCAAAAGTGAATGAGTTGGTTAAATGGATGTGATGAAGGGGAATAGAAAACGACCTCTAGAAGCCTCCGGACCATGAAAGAAGATGGAGATAAAACAGAGCAATAATGTGAAGTCCATACTGTTTAAAGGCCAGGTCTCAGTGATGTTAATCTATGAATCACGGATCATCAATTTATACTGCTTTTTTCCCATTTTGCAAAAACCAAAATGTTATTGGGTTTTTATGTGACGGATTTAAAAAAAAAGTAGTCAGTTTTGTGAATATGAATGAAAATGTGCGTCTATTCCACACCATTGATTCTGAAATCTGTAAAACAAAACATCAGTTTTTAAGTCGCCTTTTAAGTCGTGTGTAATTTAATCTTTAATCTTTGCTGATTAATGACACATCAATCACTATGAAAACACAGTGGTGGCAACATCATGCTTTGCTATTGATGAATTAGCTTAACCTGTATAGCAATGAAAGTGGCTAAAAGAAGCAATTTTTGGAAAAATATAAACATTTTTCAAAATAGTTTAATATTGCACCACAAAAAGAGCAAATCTTTTGTCTCTAAGAGCATATTTCCTTCGAAGTATAACAATATGCAATGATCATTAAAACTTAAGTACAAATAGTGATATTTTATTATTTCAAAAAGTTATTTCAGATTTGAAAACTTAGGAGGAAAAGCGATTAGTTAACAATTTGCCACATAATTTTATACCCCGTTTAGCACAAAAGATGCATTTTTACTCTTGGAAATTTTGCTGTTGCACTTTTCTCTCATCAAAAGTAATATTTTTTTTTTGTCTTTGCATGTTGATTTATCATTTTTAACATCTAAAATCCATTTTGTGTTGGTAAGAAAAATAAAGAAATTTGATGAGAAATACTGATTATGGAGAACCATTTAATTCATGACATAAATACCAACACATATTAAAATAAGTAAAGATATTTTTAAATAAATTACAAAAAATTTTTGGGGAGAGAAAAATGCAATGTTTTATTTCATGGGAACATTAAATTATTATTTATTTGACAGAATATTTATTCAAATTTTTTAAATAACTATGTAATTATTAAATGTATTTTTTTTTTTTATGAAATGTCTCTCCAAAGCTGATGTCCTACAGTAAGAATAACTGGATTATTCATAGACAAATGTTGATACACTGCAAAAACACAAAATCTTACCTACTATTGTTGGTCCTGTTTTTAGTGCAAATATGTTTACATGCATGAAATAAAACAAAATATCTCAAAGATTCTTTAGCAATGATTTAAAATGTTCTAATTTTATTGATAGTTTATTTCACTAAAATTTTTTCCTCCATGTTATAAGGAAAATAATCTGCCAGTGGAATTAGTTCTTTTTATAAATATTCATTAATAATTTGATTAAAACAAGCTCCTACATCTTGCTGAAAAGTTACTTATAAGTTAATTTCATCTAATTTCAAGTGTTTTAAAATATTTGCATTGGACACTAGACAAAAATACGTGGTAAGCTTTTGTGTTTTGCCACATAATTTTATTAAATTTTGTTAAACCCAGCAGTTCACTCTGGAAATGATAGATATTGGCAGAAACTTACAGTATGTTAAGGACTGAATCAAAGCCAATCAGGTGCTTTTATTATTATTATGAACATGTTTGTTTTCCTGCAGGTGATAAACCGCGGCCTGCTGCTCGGAGCTGTGGGAGCTGCTGCTGGCAGCTCCTATCTGCTCATTAAAAATCCTCCAGACATCAACAAGCTCGTTATCGCAGCTGAGAAGATCTGGAACAAGATGGCCGCCCTGAAGACGCCGCTGCGTGTCGGCGCCGCCTCTCAGATCTGACGGACAGGAGCCTCAGAACATCGGAACGAAGTGAGCGGCGTCTAAATTCAATTATTAAATCTAATAACGGACTTCAGATTTGACTCATTAGGATGTTTCAATTAAAGCAAATGAACAGATTTCATCTTTACATAACATTTTCAGATTAAAATAAGTCCTTTTTTTATTTGTCACAATAAAATTGCTGTACATTGATGTAATTTGTTTATTTTAAATTATTTGTTGATCTATCAGCCATATAATATGCATAAATTAAGCCCAAATTTAAAAATTGTGGAAAAATAATTTTTATTGACAGAAAAGTGTCAACAGTTATCAAGATGTAATCAGTTCATCTGATTCTGACGTGTTAAAGGTATTTATTTAATTGTAAAACTGATAACTTCAAAAGATGCTGAACATCTGAACATCCCTCGTTTTAATTATTTATTTTTCACTGAGCTATTCTCATACAATTACTGCCTTATTATGCTAAAATACTACTTTATTCTAGTAGTTTATTGTCATTGAGAAAAGAAATTGTAATAATGAGAAATAAGTAACAAATACAACATATTTAGGTTAAAATATTATGACTATTCCTGTTTTATTATGGCTTTACTTTGGTATTATTGTGAATCTTTCTCACATAATTACAACTTTATTGTGTTATTTCAAGGTTAATATTGTAATAGGAATTTTATTTTTATATCATTGCAACTTTCTTCTTGTATCACCACAACTTTTTCTTCCATTATTACACCTTTCATCAGGTAAGTGACATTACCTAAATAAAGGTGGAAAAAAGTTGTTTCAAGAATAAAGACATCATTTTATTCTTTATTACAAAGTTTTATTGTATTATTTTGACTTTATTCTTGTAATATTTTGAACTTTTCCTCTACTAAGGTGATACAATTACTTTTTTATCATGTCATCCCAACTTAGCTTTCCCCCCAAACATTAAAAAACAAAGAGGCCACTCAATCATTCAGGTCCACAGTGAAGAGGGTTTTTATTAGACATGGAGATCCATTCATTATGTCTATTCATAGCTGACACCCAGGAGGTTATGTGTCCCACCCTGATCTCATCTCCTTTTGCCTAATTACACTCCTGCAATCCTTACATATTCTCAGCAAAAGCCACTTCAGTGTCGGCTCTCATCGCACTGGTAAATGAGACGAAGTACACAAACCTGCTGGCTTAAAATAGAGTCTCTTTCCTGAATCCATACAGTAATATGTATTTATGGGTAAGAAACTAAAGCTTTATTTTTTTATCTTCTTTACACACTTGCAGTTGGGTACCAACCAAAATGTATCACCATAAATCACAAGCTGACCTGAACGTCGCCGACCTCTTAACCTGCAAAAACAGCAGATATTACCAAGTATTACCAATATCTGAATACACTTTAAATAAGACAAAACTAATTTAATAGTAACTTTTCAGATAAATAAAGGGGCTTGTTTTCACTCAATATTGATGAAAGAGTTCTAGTTTCACTGGCAGATTATTTCACTTATGACTCGAGACACCCAACATGGATATAATAACGTTTTATCGCAACACTGGAAAAACAGAATATCTTCCAAAGTATTTTTAGTCTAGTTTCTGGTGCAGATATCTTAGTTCACTTGAAATAAAACAAAACTAACTTAGAAATAACTTTTTAGCAAGATATATGAGCTTCTGTTTAAGTAAATAATTCATTAATATTGATGAAAAAGTGCTAGTTCTGTTGGCAAACATTTTTCCCACGTTACACGTTAATTTATCTACCAAAGGAACTGGTTCTTTTTCAGCAATCGTAAGAAATTATTTACCTTAATCAAGTAAATAGTCTTGCTGAAAAGTTATTTTTAACTTAATTTCATCTAATTTCAAGTTTTCTAAGATATTTGCACAACAAACTAGACAAAAATACTGTCACAAAATTGTGTGTTTTTGCATAGTATTTGTGGTACTGTTGCTACACCAATAAAAGCGACAATAAGAACCATTTATTACTTATTTTTTTTAAGGTAACTATGGCTGCATAGCCCAGCAATCAAAGCCTCACAAACACAAATACTGCTCCTGAAAACATTCAAAACTTTCCACAAACTTTTACACAGTCCAGTTAAACTCCATTTAATAATATTTTCAAGTGTAATTTTATTAATGAAACAAAATTATTATGATAAGATATTCATCACAATGTAATAAATTCCCACCCGTACCTGGAAAAATGTCTTGTTATAAGTGAAATGATCTGCCAGTGGAAATAGCACTTTTTTGTCGATACTTAGGAATTATTTACTTAAAACAAGCTCCTAAGTTTTGCTGAAAAGTTTCTTGTAATTTAGTTCTGTCTTATTTCAAGATATTAGCCGTGGAAACTAAACCAAAAATACTTTTGGTATTTTTGGGATTTTGTGTTATTGCAGAGTTAATACTGAACATAGTAGCTGTGTTTCCGTTGATAATAAGTGCGCAAATTGGAATTGCAGAAAAAAATTTGCTTAGGACAGAATTTGCACTAGGATGAGGTGGTTCAGTGTATTTCGCAAAACTGTAATGGAAAAACTTTTTTCGCATGTGTTCAACTACCGGGTGTTACTACATCCTTCCTGTTGTCTCATAAATTAAGAAGGGAAGTGGTTAGAGGATGGCCTGTCACAATACTGTCACAATATATTCTATACTATAACACATCTTGCTGGACGATAAATCATCCCAGAAGTCATTGCGATAAACAATAATGTTGTTTTGATGCCATTTTCAAGTAATACAATGGTAATCAAAGATTATTAAGCTTTAAATTGTAATGAAGATTTAACTCTGGAACTGGAAGGCATTTTAAATATCAAAACTAAATAAAACAACAGAAACAACAAATAAAATGAATTTTGAAAACAAAATTATCCCTCGAAAGAAGAGCTAATTGAGATCAAAACACCAAACTGAAGATTTTTTTTATCATCCAGTTTTTGGTAAAAAAAGAGAGAAAATAGAAAAACAATAAATCATGCAATTGGAAATTATTGATATCGTTTTAATTTATCAAGGATTAATTGATTATTACTTATTGCGACAGGCCGATGTAGCATGTTTTTTAAATGCCGTTTCTCATTTAACGTAAACACCACAATTGCAAAATTGTGTTTTTCCGGCGTTTCCATTTGTAACGGAAACGCAACCACTCTGCCGCATACTGCATGACATAAAACTAGTTAATCAACTATGCAATTACCTACGTAATATCACCAAGCCGATGTCTAATGAGGATGTCCCTTCTTTACGACTCGTTTAAGTGTTGTTGGGTATTTACAGACAGTTGTAAAAAGTCTGGGGCTGCATTCAGAAACAGCCGTGGAGGTCAGGCGGGGTTAGTTTGGCTTGGAATTGTTTGGTCATAAGGCATTACCCAGCGGTCAAAGGTCACAGCGGCCTCACTTGGATGACGTTCACCTGCGAGGAATCTTGGGCCTTGGAGGTGACGTCGAACTGCTGGAAGTTGTCGCTGGTGATGATGAAGACGATGGAGGAGGAGTTGAAGGTGACCCTCTTCTTGGGCCGGTCCCTGGAGTCGCAGGCGCTGGAGACGACGATGGGGCGGATGGGGCGCTCGGCCGGCGTCCGCGGCCGCTCTTTGAGGTTCTGCTGCAGCCAGGAGATCTTGTGGAAGAGCCGGGAGCAGAGCAGCTGCAGGAAGTAACGCCGGAACTGGAGGAAGAGGATGAAGAAAACAGATGAGCATGATCATAGGTCAGTAGAGAAGCCAAAAATTACCATCAAGTAAGAGAAGTAATTCTGCAACATACTTTTACTCAAGTGAAAAGTTGCAAGAAATTACTCAAGTCGGGGTTAAAAAGTATTTAGTAGAAAGTCTACTCATGTACTGAGTGAGTCATCAAAAAAATTGCATCATCAGACGGACTAAAATATAAAGTTAAGCGGAAATGTTAGTATTTTAAGGCCCAAAATGACAATAATTAATTCAAATAACAAAAAATAAGAGGAATTTTCCCAAATCAATTTCTTTGAATAAAAAATTTATGAAACTTTAACAAAAACTAAAATAAAAAAATAAATAAATATGTTTATTTTTCATTCAGTGACCTGATAATCCAGAAATTTGACTCCAATTAGATTAGTGGTATTTCATAATAAAATTACTGAAGTAAAAGTGAAAAGTACAGCGTAGTAAAAATGCACCTAAAAGTAACTTTTTCAAAAAAGTTCCAGAGGCAAATGTCACTAATTACTGCTCAACTGTGATGATGATGCCAGAGAGAGAACTTGCATTATTTTGCAATCACTCAAAAAAAAATACATTCTTAAAAGGTATTTTTGGTCTAGTTTCTTGTGTAAATATCTTAGTACACTTGAAATAAGACACAACTACATTGGTATGGAAAAATCCTTTTCTTAAATATTAAATCTTTAACCAATTTTTATGTCATATTTATCTATTGTATTTAATTAAGCTAATTGAACCATTTTTCATAAGCTAGCAAAGACAAAGAACAGTTCTCATTAACTGAAACCTGAGTCCGACAGTTCACGGCATAGAGACGTTGACAAAAATTTGATCGTTCTTTAACTAATTTTTCTCTGATCACATCACATAAATAATTTCTTTCCATCGATATCTTCAGTTTTTCTTTTGAGTTTTAAGCCATTTATCCATTTTTATTTCAAGTTAGCTACGGCTAGCTGTTCGCGTCGCACGTTGACGTCACTGTACGTCAACGGTTGTTACGTGCAGTACCTTGCAGACCACTAGGGGCGCTGAGAAAGACTGATTTAGAGGATTACAAACCTTTCTGCTCATGAACACGTAGATGACGGGGTTGTACGCCGTGCTGGACTTGGCGAAGAAGGACGGGATGATGGCCATGGTGGGAGAGACCATGGCCTTCCTGCCGAACGCCTCCATCATGGAAACCACGGCGTACGGCGTCCAGCACACCAGGAAACAGGAAATCATCAGGAGAAACATGGCCGCCACCTTCTTCTCGTAGCGCAGGATCTTTATAATCTGGACCGTCTGCAGGTCTTGGAGGGAACGCAGCTGCAGAAAGAGACAATTAAGACTTTAATGTCTTCAGCTGCAATGTTTCATTTCAGAAATTTTTGTATTCAATTCCAGTTTGTAAATCTAATTTCTGTTTTTTTTTGTTTTTTTTTGCAGACCGACAAAGGGATGTCCAAAGTGTGGCCCGGGGGCCATTTGTGGCCCATGTACTACTTTGGTGCCGGCCCCAACTGCAATTCAAAAGTGATACAAATTTGGCCCGTGGATGTAGATGCAGACTTAATTTACAATCACGGTAAAAAATGATGCCAACATAATTTTCCTACACAGAAACATGTTAAGTGCAACAAGTTTTAAGAAAAGTTAAAGCATTAACAAAAGTTAGAACTGAGTTTATCCAGAGACTTTAACTTTATAAAACTGACTTTATTCTTTCTTAAACTTGGCTAAATACAAAAATATTTGGAGGTAAAGGGGCCCAAATCCTGTTCTTATAACTGAAAAAACCCAAAGGAAACTGAAAACTTATTAGTTATTGCAACAAGTGTATTAATAAGACTGCCTTAGAAAAACAGACTGTCTTTAGTCAGAGGGTTCTTCAAATTTGCTGCAATGCAGACTGCTGCAGCCGATCTTTGAAGAATTTTCAATTAGTATGAGTTCAACATAAAAAAAAATAGATTTGAATAAAAAAGTGAGCTGTAATCATTTAATAATCGTTTTTAGTGGTTTAATTCATAAAATGTTTGAATTGTTTCTCCATTTCCATGTCAGCAATCTGCTGCTCTCTCCAGGTCTTTGAACGCCTGACGGGTTTTTCTGTGTCGGGAAAAGCAGGGCAGCTGCTCTGGAGTGAAATCTGAAGCATTCAGAGTGTTTTTTTTTTCTTTGAAGATTTTCCCGGATCGCCGTGAAGTGCGATGAGACTCCACTCAGGCTTCGGCGCCGTTCTGGGAATTTTCCACAGCTCGAATTCGGGGGTCTCAGAGGAGGGAGCTGCTCACACTTCTAGCAAAATGGTGAATATTTAAGGGAGGAAACTGATTCACAAAGACATGTGGGTCACTTGAACTGAGTTAAGACCGGTTTTCTTTTTTTTCTTTTTTACATGCAGATTTAACATAATGAAAGAAATCTGCACCAGCATAAAAAATCCATAATTGAGTCCATATTTTCAAAAGAATAGCTTAACATGAGGTGATATCAGGTAATATTTTCAATCTGAGCTCACTGTGGGAGATACTAAGGCAGAAATGATGAAATGAACACAACGAAGTGGAAATGTTATCCGAGCGCAAACAATTAGAGGAGCTGACCTGGAAGATGTGACATTTAAAGTTGTTAAATCAGAGCGACAGGAAGTGATGTGATGTGGTGTTTGTGCTTCAGGAGTCTAAAAACTGACCACAGCTTATGAGCACTAAAGGTTTGTTGTTTATGTTTTTTATCTTTACGTGACAGTGTCTGGTGATGAGTATGTTTTTTCTTTGGGTGAAATGGCTCTCTGCCCTGGGCGGCTCGATATGTAGGGCAGCAAACGACAGAAAATATCACCTGAATCTGATTTTTTTCTTGCTTATTTTATGTGGGATTTGTTATGGTTCCTTAAACAGATTAGGACAATTCAATGGCCTAAACAAAACATGTTCCTCATATTTTTTTCCACAAAATCATTCTTAGATACTAAGATTTTAGTCAGAATGAGCCATTTTAGGGTCTCTTGACACTTTAAATCCTAGAAAGCTACTGTTGGCCACGAACCCCCAACTCAACGTTTACAGTCGCACCTGAAAACAGATGCGCAGCTGTACAACCGTACATCTTTGAAAAGCAGAAGTGGAGCCTCCTGTACAACCAACAAAAATGCAGTAAGAGGTTTCTGGATTTTAAGTCAACAACAAAACACTTGTCTTCTTCCGGCAGCCATTGTATAGCGCAAAAAGAGGTACAATCAGCTGACCAAATATGCTGGAGTTCAGTTTGGGTTGCTTGGTAACAGACGGAACTCTGCTAGGGTTGCTAGGTAACAGTGCTGATTTGTGACTTGGCAATCTGGAGGTGTTTGAAACGGCTCATTTTTTTAAATGCTTGATTCGTTTTTAGAAGTAGTTTAGACCCAAATGGAAGTACAAAAACATGAAAAATTTAAATTTTGCGTAATTGGGACTCCCTGTGGTGTGCCCAATGTTGTGATAAATTATTGCTGTGATTAATTAAATAGCTATTTTAGTATTTTTAAAGGAGTTTGAACCACATTTAAACATCAAAACATACATATTTATACTGTTCAGACCACATCTGAATTACTCTGCCAAACAGATTCTGTCAAATAATGTTTGGAATTTATGAATCTTTAATGTATTTGTGAAAAAACAAAATCGAGGACAATTTCAAAACTTTCTTGAACTGATTTAAATAAAACAAGCATAGAAACGCAAAACATACACTATTTACAGCCTCATGTTTTACGTTTATTTCAATATGAGTCTGTAATTTCAGTTACATAATAATGCCTATTTTTTACTGAAGGGTCTTTGTTTCCAAGGTAAATTTTCTCCCTTTTCATTTGAAAAATAAGCGTACTTATATAAAGATGGATGATGAGTTTATTTTATGTGTTCATTTCCTTTGCATGTCATTACTTTGTGTGGTCAAAGCTTCATTCTTGTTCCTTCCTGCTGATTTGCAACTGTTCATCCATCATTAGCTTCACACCTGCTGCTTGTCTGGATGTAATTTGGATCATTTAAAGTATTTGCCTGTTTGGGATTCTTTTCTTCCTGCTCACTGTGAGCTTGATGACCCTTTCATTTTGGATCTCTCCTGCTGTCTGCTCTGCCTGTTTGGTCCTTTATTGTTGTTACAGTGGCAGAAGGAAACCTGTGCTTTAATGCAAAACGGCATGCAGCAATGCTATGATGATGAAATTCTTATCACAACGTTTAAACGGCTAGTGGGCAATGATTAACTTCATCAATTAATCACATTTTTTGGTTTTTGAAGATTTAATTTAGATATTTTCCCCACCAGTGACCCTGTTTCTAAAATGTAATTCAAAACTAATTTATCCCTGTTTCTATATTAATGAGTCAGGACGTAACTATTTCAGGTATCTAATGGTCAGAATTATGGGTTTTCTTTTTTTTTTTTAGCTAACATAGGCTTTTTATTGTTTTTAGTTTGGTTTAAGTGCTAGAATGAGTATTGAGGAGACAGACTTTATTGTTGGGATTAGAACATAAAACCAGAAAAGCTTTGAAATGTCAGCTTTAGAGAACCAACGGAGGATTTGCCGTTTCAAAATTAGGAATTTAATATGATTGAAATGTCACCTGCAGGGAGAATTTATTCCAGCAGAGCAGAAGGTGTGTGTCCATGTAAAACAACGAAACCGTACAGCCGCAGCCTTACCATTCTCACTGTATAAAGGATGTTGCCATAGCAGTAGACCATGATGCCAACGGGCACGAAGAAACACGCAAAGAGGAAGAAGAGGATGAAGGAGGCGTCGTTTGGGTCTTTGGACGCCCAGTCCAGGGAGCATCCCAGCTGGTGGATCTCTAACGTGTAGCGGTTCCAGCCCAGCAGAGGCGCCCCGGTCCAGGCCAGCGAGTACAGCCAGATGTGGGCGATGGCCCGCCATGCCCAGGGAAAGTCCACCACCTGAGCGTGCACCACCCGGATGTAGCGCTCATAAGCCAGAGCCGCCAGCGTCATGATGGAGACGATGCCTGGGAGGAGAGAGAGCGGCGACTCAGCGTCTCTTTGGTCCGACTTTCATCACAGTCGTCATCAAACTCAAGATCCAAGACGAAGCTAAAACTTAATCTTAAATGAAAAATGTATAAATTTTTTGCAGTTTTGTTATGGAACGATTAATCGTGACAAGTTACGATTAATCGTTTCATCCCTAGTTGTAAAAACAGATTTTCATCTTGCAGACAGTCATTTATTTATGTTAGTGTTTCAAAACTGACTGAAAAACTTGGATTTTTAGTAAAAATCTACCGGATCCCAATGTACTTAACCAATGAAACTCGTTACACACAGAGTGATACATTCCGAGCATCATTGACGGTTATTTCACTAATCGATTAATCACGATTAATCAATTCAAACTACTGTAAAAAATATCAATTTTTTAAAATAAAAACATCTTTTAACACCTTTTTGTCAAGAAAAAATATAGATTACAAGACAAGGAATTCAGAAAAACATCAATAAATATGTTTTATTTCTGTTTATTCTCAGAGCTTTTGCAGTTTTACAAACATAGTTTTTTTAAAGATGAAGCATCAATACCTCGTCTTTTCCTGCAGCTCTTTAATCTCTGTGACCTTGGATCGTAAGACAAAAGAATAGATGATTTTCAGCTAATTCATGAGTGAACACTCATTCATTTAGCTTAAACTTTAATTATCTTCCAGGTTTGCTTCATTTTGTGAAGCCAGAGCAGGTTGCCACATAAGATGTACAGTACGAGAATCGATGTGAACATCAACTTTGCATCTTTTTGATCTGCAATGTCTCCTGTGTCATGTTTGAAATGCAAACATGAACAAAAAACAAACACGTCGCTGCAGTACTGCGCGCTGGCAGAGGCAGGCAGACGCGTTCCTCACATCCTGCAGGCTCAATGCAATGTCAGCTAAAGGACGGCAGGATGACAGGAGTGGAGGGCAACTGTCCAGCACTCCCATAATGAGAAGCAACAAAAAGCAAAAAAAAAAAAAAGCTGGAAGGGTTTTTCTAATGAGCTCATTATTACTGGGCCTTCCTCTGGGCTGGGGGTCGAAGGGTGGTGGGAGCCAAAAAGTGCCTGTTCACACTTCATTATTAAATACAGCTCTGCTTATGGTAATGAGTGGGGATGTGTGTCATCCCAACGAGACGTCAGCTGGAGAAAAACAGGCAACTTCCTGATGAGGTGACACATTTAGGCTGCTGGATGCTCAAAAAAGCTTCCAAGGTCTTTTTTTGATTATTTTATACATTATTAGATATTGAAAGTATAAATAAACACATAATTCAATTCATTTTTGTTAAATAACACAGTAAGCATTATATCCGCATGATGCAATGACATCTATAGTACAAATAAACAAATCATTTTTGTTAAATAAAACAACCAACATGATGCAGCGCTCAATTTAAATAAAAATAGCATTTTGAGCCTGTTTTGTGCAGTACTAGAATACATAAAAAATGCTAAACAATTCAAAGTCTTCTTGTTAATTAAATAGGATTATATCTGCATGAAGCAGTGATCCCAATAGTCATAAAAATTTGTTTTAATTGAAAAAACAACTTTACAAACCATTTGATAGAATATTAGAAATCCATAAAATATGGCAAATTCTTTAGTAAATAAGACGATAAACATCTTATAATACATTTTAGTCAATTAAATGTAATATATTATGCATTACGCACTATTTTGGATGGTTGTGGATGTGAGTTGACTCTGAAATAAAGTATCGATTAGGAGTATAATCAATATCTGGTCATATAAACTAATAAACAAATGAAACATAATAATAATAAACCCTTTCTTCCCAGACTCACCGAACAGGCTGTTGCTGAATCCGTCCCAGACGCAGGTCGCCTGGCTCCAGATCCACCTGCCTTTGACGCACGACGCAAAGGTGAAGTTGATCCCGATGACCGACACCAGAAAATCACTGAGGCTGATGTTGACCAGCAGCAGGTTGGTGGGCGTGCGGAGCCTCTGGAACCTGCAGTAGAGTAAAATCACCGCCACGTTGTTGCAGAACCCGAACACTCCGATGGTTCCGATGGCGACCGCCAGAAGTTTGTAGGTTCCGGCCGCGAACAGGTACCGGTCCGCGCTTCGCTCGGTCTCGTTGGCCGGATTCATCTCGACGTCGCAAACTTGGTTTCCAGCATAGCGAGGCGCACGAGAGGCGAAACGGCGGGGCGCGCGCCGCTCATTCAAACGGCGAGCGGCGCGAGCGCGAATGAATGCAACTGGGTCAATGTGACGAAGTCAAGGTGGACCAGAACCTGAGCGTTTCCTTTCCGCGATACCTTTCAAATTAAAGCGCAGAGTTTGACCCGCGTGCAGTGTGACGTCATAAAGGTGTAGCAGGTTTGGCAGTTCAACTTAAATGTTTCAGATCTTCCTGCAAAGATGCAGAAATCAAAGCTTGTAAAGTTACACAGTAAAAAGTTAACTGTAAACTTTATATCATTATAAAGGGAAGAAACTGTTGGCGTTCAATTTACAAAGTCATCATGTTATTCATAGATTTGCAAATGTTTAATTCACAAACTAAATATTCAGCTTTCAAATTAAATACTTAATTAGAAATCTAAATATGTAGTTTATGAACAAAATATTTAGTTTGCAAACATGATTTAGCTCCAAGTTAAATATTTATTTTGCTAACTAAATATTAAATTCTAAACTAAATATTTCAAAGAAAAACTAGAGAACAGTGTTATCTTCTGATTTGTTTGTTTTGTAACTTTTTTCATATTTGTTTTGGTCGAAGCGTTATTATGGATGCTGTGCACCAGGGAATCATGACGGGCAGGACTCGTGTCCCAGAATCCCTTTCTCTCCTCGTCTATCTAACCACCGGACCAGGAAGTGACCTCGAAAGGAGCAGCAAAAGCAAAGGAGGTGGATCAGCATTGTTTGATGATGGTGTCATTCAGGGCATGTTGCTGGGAGATATTTTCTTGGAGCTGTTAGCAGATCAGGTCAGTCAGGTGACTGCTGTAGCGTAACAGTCTTCAGTCAGAGGCGCCTTCTGAGTCGTTGTACGACGGACTGCTACCAGAGATCCATCACGATCCACAGCTTTTTGGATGAATGAAGTAATTCTGATTTGATTTGATTTGATTTGGAAACAAACAAATCAAATCAGTGGACAAGATTTAACTGGTTATGTCACTTTCATGAGTCTCTTTGTGTATTTTATTAGTTAGCATAAAATGCTGTTTACGCCTCAGTATTTCTTATTTTTACTTTAAAATCAGGCGACGTCGGCCGCCTTCCACTTCTGACTCGAAACAGTGAAACTGACGACAGCTGGAGCGTCTTCGTTTTCCAGGCCGCAGCTCCATTTTCCGCTTTTGTTCCCATTAAAGACGTAATTACAGCCCACATAATGGGCTTTAAGCGTTTAATTACATGTACCACTTTAACTGCAGGACCCTCTGGGGCACTTCAGATCCAATTAAAAGTTAATTCATTAACATCCAGAGCATTTCACAGATGTTTGGACTTTTGTTTTACATCCAGTCCAGGTGCAATGTGTGTTTTTTTAATATTCATCGTCTCCCTGGAGCTTCTTGTCCTTAAAGGGGAGAGTTTAGCCGTGGAGTTTAATGAAGTTATGGAAGAATAATGGGAGACTCAGAGCTGGAAGAGGCTGTTGAAACTGTGTCTCTGTGATGACATTAGTTACTTTACTGTGAAAATATTTCAAGTATGGATACAAACATAAAAATATGCATTCTCACCCCTCAGGTTGTTTGTCATTTTTTCCATTTGTCACTTGATTTCAAAATGGACGCCCAACTTCAGCCCTTTAAACCAATAAAATGTTTCCTGTTTTTATGACTTGTTTGAACTTTTGTCCCCGTTAAAGACACATAGAAAGTACGTAGATTATGATTAGACTCCAAACATCTAATTGGTGACATTAGTGCAAAAATAAATTTTTCATGATATATATTGTGGCCATCTTGAAAAACCAAAGAATTATCAATAAGTATTATTTCTATGGATCCAAATATGTAATATTTCACTCCAAAAGTAATTATCTGTAAAATTCTTATGACTAACGTTCAGGAAATATTACAGTGAGCTACAATAAATATCGGCAGTTTCAACACAAAAAAACAAAAAAAATTCCTTGATGACAATGACGGCCATCTTGAATTTTTCAAAGAAGAATGCGTCTGAGATCATCTGTTCCAAGAGAAAGATTTAGCTGAAATATTAAATTGTCTGATATTCTACAAACTTAACACTCCTGATTTTCTGACATTTCTCCGTTCCTCCTGTTCAGAGAGAAATGTGTCACAGCGACATTGTTGATGTGTGACCCCATTTCTCTGTGCCTACAGGTGGGTTAGAAATAGCAAATCTTCCTCTCTCTCACACACACACGCACGCACGCACACACACACACACACACCACACAGGCAGCAGATAAAAGAGAGCGGGTTGGGAATGTTTTAATTATGCTGCTCTGACTCACTCTGGCGCGGCTCATTCTCCGTTAAAGGCTTTTCGCTGAAGGTTCAGACGAGGCGCCGCGTGGATTTACGTTCTGCTGATGCGTCGATTTCCACCAAGGACGCTCAGAACGATTCGCCGCCGCCGCACAACGCTGCTCTGACACGGACCGGGCTTTAACTGAGCCACTGCCGCATAGAGAGGAGCTGACAGGGGACCAGCAGTTAGAGCAGGCATCCAACCAACAACCATCCAACCGTTCATCCAACCCACCAAACATTCAACCAACAAACAACCATCCAACCGTTCATCCAACCCACCAAACATCGAACCAACAAGCAACCATCCAACCGTTCATCCAACCCACCAAACATCCAACCAACAAGCAACCATCCAACCGTTCATCCAACCCACCAAACATCCAACCAACAACCATCCAACCGTTCATCCAACAAACAACCATCCAACCGTTCATCCAACCCACCAAACATCCAACCAACAAGCAACCATCCAACCGTTCATCCAACCCACCAAACATCCAACCAACAAGCAACCATCCAACCGTCATCCAATCCACCAACATCCAACCAACAAGCAACCATCCAACCGTTCATCCAACCTACCAAACATCCAACCAACAAGCAACCATCCAACCGTTCATCCAACTAAGCAAACATCTAACTAAACATCCAAAGAAACATCCAACCAAACATCCAACCAACCATCCAAGTAAACAAACATTCAACCGTTCATCCAACAAGCAACCATCCAACCGTTCATCCAACCCACCAAACATCCAACCAACAAACAACCATCCAACCGTTCATCCAACCCACCAAACATCCAACCAACAAGCAACCATCCAACCGTTCATCCAACCTACCAAACATCCAACCAACAAGCAACCATCCAACCGTTCATCCAACTAAGCAAACATCTAACTAAACATCCAAAGAAACATCCAACCAAACATCCAAGTAAACAAACATTCAACCGTTCATCCAGCTAAGCAAACATCCAACCAAACATCCACCTAACTATTCCTCCAACCATCCAACCGTAATCCCACCAACCAACTAGCCATCCGTTTGTCTGTCCGTCTTTTAATAAATTTCATTCTCTTGTCCATCGATCATCTTTCTCTGCATCACATTCTGATTATTTTTTAGATATTTCTCCTGTGATAGTTGGAACAAAGTTTTCCATATAAAATGAAAAAAGCAAAGTGATTACTGGTGTTAAAAACAAACATTTTTTCCTTTAACTAGACCATCTGATGGACAGATTTCTCTCTGAGCTTTTCTTCTTCAGAAAAGCTGGAAAAAGAAACCAGTTTTCAAATGGTTGCTTTATCTGAGCCTCTGAGTTTTAAATGTTGGTCACTTGTTGTTTCTTGCAATTTCTAATCAAATGTCACTTCCTGGTATCGTACATCCCTTCAGCATGCATGCAAATAACCCACCACGACTGCACCCTGAAGCCCCTGGGAGGCAATTATTGTTATATTAAAGTCACTGTACTGGGAGTTGCCCGTGTAATGAATATTTAAGTAGCTTTTCATTGTCACAAACCTCTGCACCGCTGCCATGACAGCCCTCTAATAAGCCAGCCCTGATCATCACATCTAATTATCACCATTGATATGTTTCCTGTTTCTCTGCTGAGGATTTGCAGTTAAACACCATCCTGTCTCTCTGTAAGATGAATGTGTGGGGCTCCAAACAGGCTGTGAAATTAAGGCTCACTTAGTTAAACACATGGTGTCACAGCTGCAGGCAAAATAAGATGGACTAGATGGTGTTTAAATTCTAATTGGGAGGCAATTTAAGTCAAAAGTTTTTGTGGAGGAGTAAATATAAACAAGCGACCAAAAGATGTGGGTGAGGAAGATTGAGACCAACAGAGTGATTTAGATTATTTTGTTTTTACAAATGAAGTAAAACAAAAATGATCAGATTTAGATGCTTTAGTATCTCAACTTGTTTCTTAGTACAGAAAACATTTAGTAGGTCATAAAACTATTTTTATATTCAATCGTATGGCAACAACACTAATGTTAACAAAACTTGTTCAATTCTCGATTATTTTTTATCTGGCAAGCTGAAAACATAAGACATCATGTTTTAACAGCTACTGTTAAAACATTTAGAGGAAAAAACGCTACTTGTCTCAACAGCATCAAGAGTTGATATAGAAGTCCACAAAACACCGCTTTTATTTTGATAGGCCACTTCCGCTTATCAGCAATCCCATTTGGATCGTAGCTAAATATTTAGCTTCTACCTAAATATTTATTTAGCAAGCAAAATATATGGCTAGCAACCTACATTTAGCTAGTTGCTAACTAGATATATAGCTTACTAGCTACGTATTACCAAGGTAACTATTTAGTTTTAAAAATATTTCATTTGGAAACCAAATATATAATTAGTAGCTAAATATTTAGATTATAAACCAGGTATTTAGTTTACAAATAAAATATTTAACTTCCTAACTAAATATTTAATTTTCAAGCTAAATATTATGTTTGTCAAGTAAATAATCAGCTTGTGAATTAAATATTTATTTGGAAACTGTGACATTTATAAATGTATGAATAACATGGTGAAATATATTTTAGATAGCAACCTAAATTTAAATTTAGTTGGCAGGCTAGCCTGTTGCTAACTAAATATGTAGCCAGTAAGTAACATATTTAGATATTAAATATCTAGCTAGTAAGCTAAATATATAGCTTACTAGCTAGATATTTAGTAAGCTAAATATTTAGCTTACTAGCTAGATATTTAGCTTACTAGCTAGATATTTAGCTAGCAGGAGGCTAGATAGCTAAATATGTAGCTTGCTATCAATATTTAACTTGCTATTGGCAGCAAGCTACTACTAAAATGGAGTAGCAGGCTGCCATGTTTTAGCAATACGTAGCAATTTAGCTACGTATTTAGTTAGCAAGCTAAGTATTTAGTTTGAAAAATAAACATTCATTTTGGGAAACAAATATGTAATTTGGAGCTAAATATTTAGTTTGCAAACTAAATATTTAGCTTATAAACTAAATAGTAAATATTTAGCAAACTAAATTTTTAGTTAGCAGACTAAACCGTTAGCTTAATATTTTGTTACAAACAAAATATTTAGCTTGTGAATTAGGTATTTTATTATAAACTGTGATGTTTATAAATTTAGATATAACATGATGAAACTATGACTTTAAAAAATTAATTCCCAAATTATTTCTTTAATTTTTTTTATTGTGTAACTTCTCTGCCAGCTACTAAATAACGGTGTTCCTTAGTTTTTCACTGACAACATTTTCCTTTTTGTGGTGCCTGTATTAAATGTGCTGCGAACACATTAGAAATGTTGAATTTATTCATTCTCACAATAAAAAGTGAAATGTTTTTCATTTTCCAAGTAGCAACAACATGCAGAGAACTGCTGACATTCGTTCTCCCAGTTACGTTACTTTTGTTTACGTCAGCCCAGAGCAAAGCAGCGACCCCGTTTCTCCGTGGTTCGGCAAGCAGGACATTGTGCAGGCATGTGAAAAACATTTCATTTGGCTATCGTTTTATAACTCTGAGCCAAGCATTTTAAAGGAGCGGGTCATGCATTCTGATCAGGCAACTTGGGATATGTGAAATAAAAGAAAGTAATAAAAACAGGCTGGAAGGAGAAACGTTCCTTTGCAGTGAAATGTGAGCCGTTGGAGTGGAAATTTAAACGTGACTGGTTAAATCAGAATACTTTCACATTTATTTATTTATGAATGCAGAAAAGGTTTGAAGAATAAAAACCTCTGTTGGCTCTTAAAATGTGATTTTTAAGACAGAAACTCGGCATGATACATGGTGCTCACAGTTAACGAATGAGCAGCTTTACAGTGGAAACAGGAGTCTGTGTGTGTGTGTGTGTGTGTGTGTGTGTGTGTGTGTGTGTGTGTGTGTGTGTGTGTGTGTGTGTGTGTTTGCGTGTGTGTGCGTGTGTGTGTGTGTGTGTGTGTGTGATTATTTCACTTTGTAAAATCTGACCAATGTATTTTTGGTCTACTTCTATTAGTTCACCTGATATAAAACAAAACTAACAAGTAACTTGACAGTTATGAGCTTGTTTTAAGTATTAAATCCTTAATATTAAGTATAATAATAAGTTCTATTGGCTCATTATTTCACTTATAAGAAGGCAAAACGTGCTTTAAGTGTTTTAACCGAAGAACAGGAACTTCTTTCTCAGTTACTTAAAACAAGCTCCTATATCTTACTAACAGGTTACTTGGATGCTAATTTTGTTTTACTTTAAATGAACTAATAGAACTAGACCCAAAATACTTCCAAGTTCATTTTACTCTCTTAAAGATGAATTTCTACATTCCCAAACAGATTAAAAAGTCTTGCAATAAGTTTCTTTTTCTTCCAGGTCCGTCTTTAAATCATCCGTGTGATGATTCTGGCCCTCGGAAACAGCAAACATTTGAACTGATCTCCCAGTGAGAGCTTAGCGTAAAAGCCTCATGAATTACATTTGGACCACATTCATGGCTGTCACAAGCGGCGGTTGCTCCGTTCTCCAAATGACAAAAACAAATATTGTGCCAGCTCCTCTAAATGGCTGCCTGCCACATCGGCTCCACTCTGCAGGGATTAACAGAGCAGACGATGTAAACTTTGGAAGTGGATGAAGCTGAAACATACAGATTTACAGATAAATTTCCCATATTTTATTGCAGCTAATATATTTTGAATCCCTTTTTAATTGAGAGCAGAATGTAAATTTGTTCTGCGTTTGTTGTGAAAACATTTGATCCTGATTCTGGCTGTGATGAGACTCGTTCTTCTTCACTGTCACTGCAGAGTCTTTGAGAATTAGCCGAAGGAGCTCAGCTGTCAGTCCGAATTAAAACTTTCTCACTGCCCGGTCTGTGCTGCATCCGTCGTTGACGAGTGAAAGATGCAGCCAAGGTTAATCCTACGGAGGCCCTGAGGGTCAAACCACTTCAGCAAATTCAAAGCACAATTACAAATTCCAAAAAGCTCTGAAACATGAACAGAAAAAGCCTGAAATGGATTCAGGTGACGCTGATTTTCCTAATCCAACCTCACATTTTATACACTGAGTTTGGGAGGGGAAAAAACCCAACACCGTGTGACCAAATGTTAAACGAGTAATTAATGTAGCATTAATTACTCGTTTAGTTCTTAGTTTTTCAGTTTAGCTTTGATTTAGTTCATTGTGATTGTTTTTGTTTGAGTGTATTTTCCCCTTTTCATTTGCTATTACTTGTTTAAGATTGTTTAGTTTTCATTAGCTATAATAGGAGTAGTTTTAGTTTTTTTCATTCTTTGGTTCTTTTTTTAGGTGCAAAATTCAAAAAGTGAAAGTATTTTGATTGGGTAAAGAAATAATTCAATTATTGTTAAAAAAAAACAACTGACTGTGTTTCCTCCTGAATTTGTGAACTGACATAAACTGATGTAAACTGCTTGTGTGGAACATAAAATAAATTTCACATCAGTTCAAAAGGCTTTTAAATAGACTTAAAAACACAAAAACAAAAGATATTATGTGTAATTTGAGCATGTTTTAGTTAATATTGTAAATATTAATATTATAAATACATGATACAAGAGTTTTAGTTACTATAACTGCAGAAAATCTTCTTGAAACGGGTTAAACTCCTTTAATTTAGCTCAGGGTCGGAGTTCGCGCCAAGGACGTCCAGAATTAAAACACTAATCACCGACAGGCGGATTGGAGTCCCACTTCCACACATGCAAAAAGGCAACTTCATTATAGGATGTTGGCTGAAGTTGAGCAATAATCTTTCAAACGGATTCAGATGAGAGGCCTCCGGATTTACATCCAACCTTTGTGGTGTGTCTCCGTTGGGTTTTGAATAATTCATTATGCTAAACCGTGTCTTGTTCTCCCAGTAATTGGATGAGATTCAGTTGATTGTGTGTGTGTGTGTGTGTGTGTGTGTGTGTGTGTGTGTGTGTGTGTGTGTGTGTGTGTGTGTGTGTGTGTGTGCGCGAGTGTGTGAACGTTGGAGGGGCGCCGTGGCGAGCGATATCACCGAGTTGTTCCTCTCAGCCGGGAGGTCGACCTCCTGGGCGGGGCGGGTCCAAAACGGTTTCGCTGTCAGACGCAGATCATTTGCCTGATTGAGAAGAAAAATCCTGGATATTCTGGTGAAATAAATAGAAGTGCACAAATTTATACCAACTATTTTCTCGTGAAAACATCTTAGTCCACTTGAAATAAGACAAATTAAAGATACAGAGGCTCGTTTTCAGTAAGTACTGATTCCATTACCAGATAAATTAATTTATGACATGGGAAAAATGTCTCGTTATAAATTAAATAATCTTTTAAGATATATGCACTAGAAATGACACCAAAAATACGTAAGATTTTGTGGTTTTGCAGTGCAGAACCACATCTCCCTGAACAACTGCAGCATATCTACAAACATAACATCACAGATGGATAAAGTACATAAAAAATGACACTCAAGTAATCATCAGATGGACCAAATTATAAAGTTATTTTGATATTTTAAGGGTAGCCCACTAGTTTTTATAATAATAATAAAAATAACTATAATAAAATATGTTTTAGTCGACTTGTTCTCTCTCATGCAGATGGGATCAGAATTGGCCTTGGAATAGAAACTGACATCAAGTCACATATTAAAATGTAGTAAAGATGTTAAAGAAACTTGTTTTTTCTTTAGAAGTAGAAGTTGCTTTTCTTTAAGTTGCCTTCCTGCTTCTGTTAGATTGCAGCGGCGATGTTTATATCACCTCTCTGAATGTTGCATGTTCTCTGCTCGATGCACAGCATAAATACTTCCCTCTCCACTGTAACTTATATCTGCAGAACATTTACATTTTCTGTTGTTATTGGTCCTTTAAATGTTCTGTGTTGTGCCTCTGGTAAGGAGAGATAAAATGCTCTGAACTCTGCAGGTTCACATTTATGGTTCAAGGCTTCATGATGGGGGAAGAACTAGAAGCTAAGCATTGAGAAAATATGCAAAAAACATGAAGAATTAAATATTTTACCTTTTCTTTGTATTCAGCTGAATGTTTAAATGTGATATGACACACGTAATACTCATTGTATTTCTGCACAGTTCTGCTTGCCAGACTTTGCTTGTTTGATCACAAATGTTCAGGTTGTTGACACAATATCTGTAAATATTACCTTCATCTTTCCCAGAAATGCATCCGTGTTCCCCAACGCCAGAATAGATATTCTGCTCGTTTTTTCTTCCCCCGCTCGATAAAAGGATCTATTTAAAGCTGCTGTGCTTCCACATTCGCCTCACTGCGCTGAGATGTTTCTCGTCTCTCTTCATGCTGCCCTTTTCCTCTCCACTATGTTTCTTCGTTTTGGCTTTCTGTGTGACTGAATTCTCAGGAGTTTTTGAAGACAATCTTTATTTTAATATCCTATTTTCACATGGATATTAAAATAATTCCTCACACAGTCGTCTAGTGCAAAATCAATGCATTTTGGCTGCATTGATTTTGTGCAGCCCCCGACTGCAAATTGAACATTTGTGCCAAAATGTAAGAACTTTTTCATTAAAACCAGGGTAAAAATTGTTTTCAGGATATCAGAAATTTTCTACATAAACTTGAACATTTTTTAATTTCAAATGTAGAAATTTTTGAGATTAGGCAAAAATTGACTCATTTTTTTCTATCTACAAATGCCGTGAAAATCCCCTTCATGTTTTAGATTTACAATAAATATTTGGTTTCTGTATTTGCTTATTGTTTGTTTTTTATTTATTTTGAGTCTACAGTTTTGGTCAACACAACCAAAAGTTTGTCCCTGACTGACCTGGTGGGATCCGTCACTGTCAGTAATCTGTTTCTGCTCGTCCCTCTCATCGTATTTAGCGTCCTGCCAGTCGGACTCTGATCCGCTCTGCTGCATCTCTGACTAACTTCTTCACTCTATACGGACATCTACATCTCTGCAAATGAAGCTGCATCATCATCATCTCACTTCGAAATGTGCAAAGCAAGCAACCCAAAGTGTCATCTTCAATGTCCTTCACCGTCATTTTGAGAAATAAGTCCTCTGCAACCGGTGCATTCATGAAATGAACTGGAATGAGGCTCCCAGCTCGCTCACATTACAGTGATAAGAATCCCATTAGGATCAGATTTATAAAAATCCACTGCAAAAGTCAAAAGTATTAAGAAGTAGGATGAAGTGTGCCGGTTTAGACTGACTGGCAGCGATTATACCACCCATTATTTATGCTCATCTGAAAAACACTCAAGCCTGAATATCAGAAAATCAAATTATGTTTAAAATATTTCTTCAGCCAAGCTTCATTTTGCAGAAGGTGAAGCAATGACAAGAAGTTATGAGCAGAGAAAGAACAAATTAAGATGAATCAGGAGGAGATATGACAAAGAAAGTAATTTTCTTTAAACCGCTGTACTTTGTACTTGTAATTACTTCAATTTGCTTCTAATCACTGAGGGACTCATTAAATAGCTGGTTTAGTGCTTTAATAACATCTTTGTTAAGGTGAAGGCACATCTATCTATCTATCTATCTATCTATCTATCTATCTATCTATCTATCTGTCTGTCTGTCTATCTATCTATCTATCTATCTATCTATCTATCTATCTATCTATCTATCTATCTATCTATCTATCTATCTATCTATCTATCTATCTATCTATCTATTTAAGAGTTAAGACTAAATGGTGTATTAGGGCCATTGTAGATAAAAGTGAGTACATTTCCACCAATTCTCATTGATTTTTGAGACTAATTTCAGAAATTTTCTAGAAAAACAAGGAAATTTCTGAAATTTGAAAGTCAAAAATTGCTGGGAATGTTGCTAATATTTAAGACTAGATGGCATATTGGTGCCATTGTACATGAAAAGGAATTGAATGTATTTCTGCCAAGAGCTCGTATCCTAAAATGGAAGTCCTCCAAACCACCAGGGGGAGTCTAAGAACAGCTCTTATGGTACCAGACTCTCAGTAAAGATGGGATATCCAGAGAAAAGTTGGAGGAAAGAAGAAAAGTTGCCCAATGGTTAATGTCTTTCACATTTACATCTGTAATATTATGCACTCCAGACTCCCCCTGGTGGTCTGGAGGACTTTTGCGAGTTTGCAGCTTTTCACACTTGAATTTGTTTCTGCTCTTTGTGGCCGCAGCATGTTTTTTTTTTGTGTGTGTGTATTGGAGTTTGTATCATTCATGTGGTTGCAGCTCGTTTGCACCTGTTGGCCTAATATTTGCTGTTACTCCTTCAGTTGGGATGAAATTAAAACATCCTGAGTTTCAAAACCAAAATGTTGCTCCAGCTTTATGCCTTTTTATTCTCACTAATTTCTAAGTCTTGCAGTGATGCTGTTACATTTTCTTTTAGTTGCTGCATGTTTTAATGTTTTTACACATTTTATTTCTTTAGCAATGTGAGCCTTGATGTTTGAGTGTTTGATCTATTTTATGTCCTTGCCTTTTTTATGTTTTTTTTTAAATGTAATTCATGGACACATTTCACCAGATAATCCTTATTTTCTGCAACACGAATCAACCTGCAGGTCTTAATAAACGCATCTTTACCTTGACATTTATGCTCTTTAGCATGAAAAATAATGAATAAATTCTGAAGTTTCTGAGAAACGCTGCAATATAAATGTTTTAGCATCTGTTAAAAATGTTTCAGCACATATTCCTCTGCATTGAGGAGTCATAAGCAGCGGAGGAACAGCACTGCACCAAGACTACAAAATCCAGGATTATACGTCATTACCAGATAATAGACTTTATTTTCAACCAGAGCTGCTGAAAGAAGGAGGCAGAGGATTGGAAATCATAAAGAAAGTGAAGCAGCCGGGTTTTAAAAAGCCAGATAGAGGTCACTCACCCACTACAAATGGGAATATTTCATTACTTTTGTTAACATCTAAACAATCTATTCTTCATTTTAATCTGTTTTGATGTGCAAGGAAAATAAATCACTCAAAGTGGTAAATTTATTAAAGAACAACAAATAGTGTGTTTTTTTGCAGTGTGGTAACTAATCTGAATGGTGAATTTACCTCTAAACAGAAACAGTCATTTGATCTGGCAGTGTCGGCTTCACAGACAGACGATGAAAAGACTTCAGACTTCCAGTTTCACCCGTCCTGCCCCCTGCACACCTGTCGACAGGTGGGGGTGAAACTGGAGCCGTCGGAGGGGTCTGACCGATTCAGAGGCCATTCGATCCTCCCAGTCATTCTCTGTTTGCTCAGGGTGAGAACTGACCTGCAGCTGAACTACAACATCTTTACAATACACTGCAGCAGCAACAACACGCCTTCAACTTGTTTCCATTTTGTCGCGTTGCAGCCATAAACCTCAGTGCATGTTTTATTTGTTTAAATCTGAAAACTGAGGCATGAATATTTATTTGTAGATCCATCAACTGCTACAATCATAGTTTTGTGTACTTTTAATATATAACCTCCTGTATGTTGATCTATGAGATAAAAAGAACTGAAGATCAGGGAAGTAAAATGAATTTGTTTCTAAAGTTTAATTCTACAGATATTCTATCTAGTTTGATTTTTCTTTGCATCACATTGTATTTATTACACAACATGCTTTATGTCCTCCATAATAAACAGGATAATTTCACACCAGATAGTCTGGTAGACTCGGTTTAAATTGGGATCAAAATTGTAACATTTGTTATATTTTCAGCTGTTCTCCTTCTCTCTCACGCTGCACTCCATCAAATGAACCAAAGCCTTTGAAAAACCTATTTCCTTCCTCACCTGTGGGGGCGCTGCACTAAGAACCACCAAAGGAAACAACGGGCTCTTTGCACCTCAGCTTCCGCGTTCGGAGAAAAACTGCTCAATTGTTTCCGACCTATTGAAAATGGTACTTTACACCGGGTATTTGCAGGGCTTTTCCAAGGTAACAATTAATAATGTACATCGATCCGAAGCCCAACAGATACGAAGGTGAGTTTTCCTTCCTTAAATTTTGTAGCTAACATTAGTTTTGTAATTTGTTGTTTTATTTGTTTTGGATATTCAAAATGTCTTGAAGCTCTATTATTAAATGTTCATTATTATCATGCCAGTACCATTACAGCACTTAAAAAAGGCATCAAAGCAACCATGTTATCATTTATCACAATAACTTCTGACATCTTTGAGTTTAAACCAATTTGAGTGATCAGTGGTGAACAACATTAATCGCTTCCTTCAGCTTCCACATCCTTTCCCCCATGCGGGTCCGGTGGGAACTCAGAGAGATAAATCTGCAGGGTTAAACAGACAAAGGATCCAATTTATCTCTGGTTTTTAACATAATGACAAGCTCCCTTTGTGTCTGGACACGCACAAAACAGCAAGAAAGACTTTCTCCTCGTTAATTTCCTCTCTGGACAGATTAGTGGGCGTGCCAGTGAGCATGGCATTCAGCCTTGCAGCCTTCCTGGGAAGTCAGAGCCTGATAAGCAGCCTCCGATTGCTGTGCAAATGTGGATGGATCGCATAGAGCTGTAATCACTTGCAGGAAGCAAGGTGGCTCAGTTATTAGTCAAGCATTCATACGGCAATGTTTTATCCAATGTTTTATCCACTTTAGAGATCCCAGGGGAAGAAGATGCTGCATTTCTTTCTCCAAAAACATTTTCATGGTAGCTAGTAGTAGTAAGTATATAGGCGACAGCTGATAGTTCAGTACATTTATTTCAATTGGGGGCCAAATGTGCAACTTTTGTTACATTTTCAGCTGCTGCGATTTGCTTTCACACTGCACTGTATCAAGTGAACAAAACCTGTTCCCCTCCTCGCCTCTGGGGGCGCTGAATCAAAAACCACTGAAGAAAAATACAGTAAATCAAAACAGCAAATTTCAGTCCGCCAACAAACTTTGGTCTCGGTTGAAATGAACTCTGGTGAAGCATATGTGAACGGCAAGCGGACTGGAAAGCTCCAAAAGCAGGAAGTGGACTATAAGTGCAGGGTATTCTGGGTAAATGCAACCAAAACAAACAAGAGAGTCCAGTGTTAGCGGGAGAAACAGGTTGTGGTCTTCAACCAAAAACGAGAGAAATCCTACAACAGCTAAAATCTCATGCTACTCCATTTTTGTTTACATTGCATAAAGAAGGAAGTTACACTCATATCTTCTTTGGAGGTCTTTGTGACATTTTCTTCGGTGGTTCTTGTTGTAGCGCCACCACAGGCCACGAGGGGAACAGGTTTTTCATTTAGTTATGCCTGTTCGACACAGCGCTGTGTGAAAGTGCAAAAAATGCAGGAAATGTTGCAATTTTGGTCTCCAGTTGAATCGAGTCTACTGGACTATCAGGTATGAAAACGACTTAAAACAGATTACAACAATTATACTGACTCATATTTTTCAACTTTGTACATAATTTCTATAACTGCAGTAAATTACAACATCATGTTTGTCCTTTAGCTTATTTTTCATCATGTTAGGTCCAGTTTTAAACTATCTAAATGTCTTTGAAAGTTTTTTAGAAGACTGAAAGCCTATAAGGTTGTAAAAATAGATATTTCTTTATTTGAATTGACTTTTAATTAAGTTGCTCTAACTTAATTAGAGCAACTTACTCTGAAGTTGCTCTAACTTAATTAGAGCAACTTAATTAAGTCAGAGCATGGATAATAATGGTGCAGCAGTAAAGGTGTTTTAATCTAAAACGTGTTTTGTTGAAGATATTTTAATTGTTCCTCTCAGAACCTGGACAGATTGCTGACATAGCAATATTTAGACGAGTGTTTTCAAGTGACAACAGAAAAAATCATTCCTGGTTGGGTTTCATGATCTGTTTTAGATTCTGCACAAGCAAAAGTCCATTTATTGAAGTTTTTATTTTGATGGAAACCCATGCAGGCTAAAAATACAGAAAATTAGAAAAGTAAGATTGGATGTATGTGTAAATAGACAGCGCTGTGTCATTGGATATTTTTTAAACAACTACAAAAACCTGAGTTGCTTCTTTGAAAAAGTATTTTTACAATGTTTTAGTTCTTATATTTAACACTTTAACAAAAACACTCCTGCAGTTTTTGTTAGTTTTTTATTGAAAAAACTAATTTTTATTACCAATATAAATTTTGTAGCATTTTAGTTGTTCAAATACCAAAATTTACACTTATCTTTATATTTTGGTTTGTCTAATTATGTAATTTTAAATATTAAATGATTGATCAGTTACTCAGTGCTTTTTTACCTGAGTAGTTTCTTGGATGGCTTTGTTTTGCCTTTATTTGAGTAAAAACATGGTGATTGCTACTTTAGTTTCTGCCCAGCTGAACTTTTGCAGGTGTTACCTAACAGCAGAACCAGGATGTAGGCAGAGCAGCTGCAGACTTGGCTTCAGAGTAAAACCTTCCCACTCAAAAGTCTTCTGAGTCGAGGAATGTTTTCAAGTGGAAAATCTTACACCTCTTCCAGCTCACCTTTGGGAGCGAGTTACTCAGAAAACAGAAACCATTTGAGATGCTTTATTTGGTTCTGTCACGTTGACTGGCGCCGTAATGCAATGTGAGCATCAGCAACTTTTGAGGGAATTTTCTGGGGATCTAGAATTGTAGATCAGCCAAAGAAACTGTCATTAAAGCTGACGTATGTAACTTTTGTGAACACTAAAACTTTATTTTAATGTTTCACATTAAATTTAAAAAAAATTCAAGAGGTATGAAAACTTTTCCAAGCTGAGTCGGAAGCTGAACATTTTTGGACTTTCTGTAGATATATTTTTATTCAGAAAAACAGCTAAGAACCTGGACAAGAAGGTGAGTTTAAATTCAGATACGACAGCGATGATGTCTGACTGTCGGCTTTCAGCCTCGTTAGCTGCAGATGGACGACCTGCACGTCGCCCTGCAGTGTCACCTCCGCTCCATCACCCTCTGAGCTTGGATAGATGGCTATTGATTGTGTCCAAAACCAATCAATCGCTCTGGGCGTCCCTCAGCAGAATCACCAACCTTCTGAAGCCACAGAAAATGTCTGTCAGTGATTTGCAGTCAGCAGAAAGGAAATGCAGACCTTCAGGTGTGGCAACCAAAAACAATTACAGCGGCTTCTTCGGTCCGTCTACCGCTTATATCCGCTCCGTTTGTTACGATAGAACCGGTTGTCCTTCTGGATGAAAATGAATCCTTTCCAAAAGAATTCACACCCGACCTCAGTGTTGTTCACAGAATGTCTATTAGAGAAAAATTTTTATAAAACTAACAAAACAACAAAAACTGGAAGTGAGGAAGGGTTTTCTGGTCATTAATGGGGAAAACCTATTGCTAACTGGAACTGTATTGTGCGTTTGCAACACTAAACTAAAACTATAGATTTAACTTCCTAGGTTTTCCACTTTATGAATCTGTTTAATAGCCTTTTCAACTGAGGAGAATCTGACTCTTTCCTCCAACACAAGCAGTTTCCATTCTGGTTCTCAGGGATTACGCACTTTATGTTGTGTTAGCTAATCAATTCTGAAAAAACAACTCCAAAACATTTTGCATGTTTTTTGCATTTCCATTTGGATTTCTTCAGCTTCAACGAACAATCCATGCATTTTAAAAAACACCCAGCTGATTTTATTTTATTTTTATGCAATAAATTAATGTTTTCTGTAAAATCATCTGTTTCAAAAACCTACAGAATGTCACCAATCAGAAGGCTCTGCCCGTTACCTAGCAACCTCTGCTGAGCTCAGCCCGTTACCTAGCAACCCAAACTGAACTCCAGCATGTTTGGTCTGCTGGTTGTATCTCTGTTTGCACTGTACAATGGCTGCTGGAAAAGACAAACGTTTTGTTGTTGACTCGCCATCCAAAAGCCACTTGCTGCATTCTTGTTGGTTGTGCAGGAGGCTCCACTTCTGCTTTTTAAAGGTGTATAGTTGTATAACTGCATCGGTTTGCAGTCATTTTCACATGCGAGTGTAAACGAAGAGTTGAGGGCGTGGCCAGCGGCAGCTTATGTGGATTTAAAGTGACCAAATGCCTTAAGACAGATAAAACATGCAAAAAACGTTACGAATCCTGTCTTGCTCAAGGAAGCATAACAGGTCACCTTTAAGTTTTGCAGCTGTGATGATGGTATGAGCAGAGGGTCAATGATTTACCAGGTGTGATTAAGTCAAGTGGCGTTGCAGAAGCATTTCAGCATGGATGACATTTGACCCCTATTCTTCATCTGTATTTCAACCAAAGTAAGAGGGAGGCTTAATCAAATAAAAATCCAAGCACAATGTCAGAAAATGGAAAGCTGAACTTGTTTCAGTGCCAAAGCAGCAGAAAGCCAGGTTGGAGACAATCAGCTCATCTTTAATGCATTAAACCTCGACTTCCTGGATGCAGCGCTGAGTCAGAGTCTCATTTGAAGCTCATAACCTCGTTAGGAACTTGTTAGGTGATGGAGGATCAAAGCTTGAGTCGGGAGCGTCTGTGTGGAGAACAAGGTGCGAAAGCAGCAACTTTGGATGATCTTTTGATGTTTTCTCATTTTCTCTGGGGAACATGAGCTGCTCGGCATTATTCCTGGAGTTTCATCATCAGAAACACCAGACAGAGCAGCATAAAGCAAGACTTCTTCCATTAAAGCAGGCAGAAAAATGTGTTTTAACCTGCAAACACAGGTAATATTTAAGCACACAAGTGTTAGCTGAAAAGTTTTTTCAGCCCAAAAGACTAAAAATTCACATGGATCCAGCATTTAGAAACATTAGTTAACTATTTAATTAGCAATTTGACATAAATTTGCTTGATGGAAACACGACAATTTTGAAAAGAAAAAATAAGCTTTGCTGCTAAGATGAGGTGTCTGTTATTATTTTATCAAAATTGGTTTATTTTCAATGGAATCACAGGATCAACCAGGTGTTGCTACTGGCAGAAACTGCAAAGAAGACGACAACAGGAAGGACTTGAAGAAGGACGACATCTCTTGTTTTTAATGACCAACTCATGTGAACAGTGTTATGATTTTAATTGTGTTTATTCTTTAATGAAAACACCACAATTGCCAAGCTGTTTTTGTTTTACATATACTGACAAAGTTTTGCGCAAATTTGTCATGGAAACGCTGCTGCTTTCACATTTTGGGGGAATTGCCCCCAAATACACAAAGACAAAGGGAAAATACAACTACTCTGTGGTTCTTGTATGGACTTGAACTACCAAAAAGTTAAATAACTGGAAGCGCAATTAGTAGCAGCCAATAATGGTCAGAAATATGACTTTTAACAGAAAACCTTAGAACGTTCTTTCACGTTACATTGTGAAAGCTTTGACACAAAAACAGATAAGACAGAGACTGTATGTTATGTCAAACTCCTGCTGCTACTTTAAGAAAACAATTTTCAAACAACTCTTTATTGTTTCTTCACTTTGCCATCTGTCACCGGTGAGAAAAAACTCATCAAACTCTCACACTTTGGTTTGTCAGGGAGAAGGTGAACTCTGCAGATGGTAATGGTTGAGATCCCACCTGCCAGTCACAACCTGCAGAGAAGAAAGGTACTGTTAGGGTTAACACCTGTTAAACATACATTAACAAAGACAGAAAAGACAAAAGAGTTAGATTCTTTTTCACTCGCGAGGAGAACGGACAGAGATGTGCTTCAGTTACAATCTCCTACCGCTCTGAAGCACATTTTGTCTGCTCCTCTATTTTATTGTTTCTAGGATCCCTAATCACAAGGACGCTGTAGCTCTAAAGGGAGGGGGCAAACAGCTACAGCGTCAAATGTTATTCACTAACTAACACACAATCATTCTGTACTAGATAATGTCCTTCCAGGCACAAAGATTAATAAAATATGTAGTGATCTTAGCAATGATGGTTTTATTGGAGGCCAGCAACTCAACCGAAGCAGAGCTCTTCACCAAGAGGTAAACCTGCAGGAAGATTTTGTTTCTGCTCTCTGTCAGTGAGGCCTTCTGAGAAAAGAATCAGAGTAAATCAACAATACAAGAAACATTCTTAATTCTATAATGAGATTAACTTTAAGGAAAGCATCAATTAAAGATACATTATAAAGATCAATGAGAATAACAAATAATTGATTAATAATATCACAATTTCTCCAACATTTCCCCCCTGTTTATCAAATATTTGTTCTAATTCTCATATCCTTCCTAAACAGCCACTTCAAACAATTTTCAACTAGGAGTTCATTTTTAAGAAAGCAAACACGTTTACACTCAAAGTTTATACTCAGTCCAAAACTTAGAATCAGGAAACACATCAAAAGAGTCCTTCCTCATCAGAGCTTTCTCTGTCAGACTCAGGATCTTTTACTAGTAAAGGATACATCGGCATCATCTGGTTCCCCATGGGCTAAATTGCTGTAGTGATGAGACTATTAAACAAAGAACGCAGGCAAGGAATACAACAGCATCCACACAAGGTTAGAATGGCAGCAAAGACAGCCATCAACACTAAAACAGAAGACACAAGGGTTCGGTTCTTTCCAAAAACATTCATCCAGTCGTCCCACCTGGAAGTATTCACTCCAGAGAACTCCTTCATCTTACCATTAAGAGTACGGAGCCCCTCAATGGCCTTCGTCAGGCTGCCATCAGCCGCTGTGTTGTTGGGTAGAAAAGTGCAGCATCTTTCACCAAAGATTGCACACACCCCCCTCGTTCAGCCAGCACATGTCAAGTGCAATACGGTTCTGGAAAGCCATCAGTGATGTAGCGGCCAGCTGCTCATGCACCGCCTCGAAGCCTGCCTGTGTCCAGTTGCCCAGTTTTTGTACATTGTAATGGATGTAGTTGATTCTGTCAACGTTTTTGTTTAATGTGCACCACCAACAAATTGTGGACTCAAATCCTGCTGCAATTTGGTCGGCCAATTTATACTCATCTGGTACACCACGGGGAACACCAATGGCATCGATGTATGTAGGATCATTGTTCCTCCAGGTCAGGTCTCGCTTCTGCAACTGACGTCACTGCTGAGGCACAACATCAGTTAAAGCATGAATTAAATGATCAGCAGTCATAGGATAAACAAAAACAGGCAATAATAAAGAAATTAATGCAGACATCCCTGTTACCTTCCTAGGTAATCTATTAAAAGTTTTGTCACCACTGCACCACCACCAGACATCTGCACGATAGACAGGGTTAAATTCATTGTTCACAGAGAGAACACTCCAGTCTTAAAACATCTTTTGTCATACATCAAGTTTAATCTCTGTATTTTGCTGACGTCATACTTGCCCAGGAGACTAAAACAATGATAACAGAACTAGGTGGAAAACATACCTGAATACTCATCCTCATTCTGTAAACAGTGTTACAAGAAAACATTTTTATTCGTGACGTGAATTGTTCCCAGATGAAAACACAACAAAAAGATATATTCACTTGTTATTTTCATTAATGTGCAAGTCCGTTCTGCTCCTAAAGACACTACAGGGTTGTGGACAATCTTCACCAGTTTTGAGACGGAAAAACTATTTGGTTTAACCCCCTTTGTAACCTGGACTTTGCCCTGTAGGTCGGTGAGCGTCTTGAGCTTGCTTCCCAATTACTTTTGAAATTAAATTCCTTTTTGCAGTGTGTTAAATGTATCCAAGTTGGCTTTTCCGCTGCATCTGGGTTTTTAGTGAAATGTTCAATCCATTTAGAAAAGCATCAATTATTTCTAAACAATACTTTTGTCCTTCACTTTTATTCAATTCTATGAAGTCCATGTGCATTACTTGAGATGGATATTGCAGAGTAGGAAACTTTCCTCTAAGTGATCTTAGATTGCCCTGAGAGTTATGTTTTGCACATATCAAACAGGTCCTACAGAATTTTTTTAAATAAGAAATAAATCCATAAGTAGTGTAATGTTGATGTATCCTAACATCCCCCTGTTGAGACATGCGAAACGCCATGGCTCAATATTGCAGCCCACTTATACAGATTTTTTTCTTGGTAAAATAGGTTTAGTTTCATATAATTTTCCAATTTTGCTCCATTTTTTTTATCCATAAATCCTTTTCATTTTGAGGACTTAATTGTTGCATGTCTCTTAAAGTTTCTTTCATAAATTTAATTTTTACGTCCACATGTAATACATTTATCTCTCCCTCAGCTGCTTTTTTTATTTTGTCTTCGAAAGCATTCCCTAGGGACACCTTATCTGTCCCTGCAGTGTGCGCCGCACATTTACAGATTGCTAGTTGTTTTGGTAGGTGCACGGCTTGTAATAATTCTTTAATAATTCTGCATGTGTTACTTTTGATGTTAATGGGTGAAAAGAACTATAGGAGCTCTAACTTCTACTGCCATAGAAGCAGCAAACTACAGCTCTCACACAACGTGGTAAGGCACATGCTACACTATCAAGTTTTGAAGAAAAATATGCTATTAGTCTCATTTTATCACCATGCTGTTGGACTAGCACCGAGGTCATGACATGACCTTTACAATCCACCATCTGAACAAAAGGTTTTTTTTTTGATAATCTGGTAATGCTAACGCAGCGCTTGACACGAGGGCCTGTTTTAGTTTGCAAAGTGCTTCTTCTGCTTCATCTGCCCACAACAAAGAAGACATTTTAAAATCTTTTTTATACATTAATTTATTCAGAGCTGCCACAATTTCTGCATAATTAAGCACCCAGTTTCGACAATAGTTAGTCAACCCCAAAAAGGACATCATCTGTTTTTTTTGTTTGTGGTTTTGTATGGTTTGGGAGCTTGGAGAATTGTCGTTTTTCTATCCTCCGCTATGGTTCGTCCTCCTTCACTCAAATTATGACCCAAATATTTTACTTGTCGTTTACACAGTTAAAGTTTATTTTGTTAACCTTATGACCTTCTTTAGCTAAATGTTACAGAAGCGCTAAAGTGTTTTGCTTACAGGTTTCCCTGTCTGGAGAAACCAATAAAACATCAACTATGTACAACAAAACTTGGCTCCCTCCTGGGGGTTGAAAAGTTGACATACTTGCACTCACTTGAAAGAGAATTGTAGGGCTTTCACAGTAGCCTTGAAGTAGTCTGGTGTATGTGTATCTTTTCCCTTCAAAAGTAAAGCAAACCAATATTGTCTCTCATTCTCTACTGGTATTGAGAAAAAGGCATTTACTGATGTCTACAACCGTGAATACTTTTGCATCTGATCTAAGAGAATTCAACAATGTGTGTGGATCAGGCACATGTTTTGTGTCTGTGTACAGATAGGTCACAGTTATCTTGGCTGGGGTGACCTTGTTGAGTCTCGCTTCGTAGTTCCTATCAGGCCCAGGAACTGTTTTGAACCAAAGTGTGACATGCAAATCATCAGGAGACTTTTGATCCTGTAGGGCAGAAATGGCTTTATGCCCCTCTGCCAGAAGTGTTTGTGCAGTGTTGTGTGGGGGTTTGTTGGGCACATCCAATGAATAAAAGTAATACAGTTCCCTGTGTCCCTGGACAACAAAGAAGTCCCCTTCTTTTATTCCTGTAGCTGATCTTGACATTTTCACCACAAATATTTTACCCCAAGAATGTTTTCTCTACATGTTGTTCTACATGCACCCGTGTCACAGAGGAAATTTACAGGTTTGCCATTTATTAGGAGAGTTATTTCAGGTCTTATGCTGTCCATAGAAAGTAAATCCTGAAGATTTAACTGGACCTCTTCACTCCCCAATTTCTCTGATCTTAATCATGCTGACTGTCCTGTGTTTTTTTTGTTTTCTTTTTCTCGGGCAATCTCTGGCTAAATGTCCTTCCTGCCCGCAACACCAGCACCCTGAGTAACTTTGCCTGTAGTTTCCTCTCCCCCGTCGCCCTTTTAAACCTCTAAGGTTCTGACCTCTGCCCCTAAAGCCTTCTCTTCCTCTCCTGTCCTCATAAAACACTTGTTCCTCATCCTGGAAAAAGGCTCCTGGAACCTTTTCCTTTTCTTTTGTAATTTCTTTCTCCCCACTTTCTCGTTTTTGCGCTACTAATTGTACATCATCATACCCTTCCTCGTACAATTTTTATTTGAATTTGTTTTTTTGTTTTATTTTATCCTGATCTTTAATAACTTTCCAGTTATTTGATTTTAGACTGTCTGTTGGCTTAGTTTTACTTATCCATCTCCCCATTTTTTTTTTTAAATTAAAATTTGGACCAGTTTTTGCCGACTCCTAGGGAGTCCTAGAAACTGGAGATCTGATTCAGTAGGCCAGCAATTGAAAAGACCTGTTGTGGTAACTCTCACTTCAACTCTTTCGAGTGGAGAGTTCTTGCCTGTGCATCCACAAGAGGTTTGCTGCTTACAACCCTACTGTTTTATATGAGATAAAATACCAAGTGGTATTTATACCTCCAATCTCACTCACATACACACACTTTTTTTTTGTTTCACGGATTTGAAGCGCCTGTTATCGCCGTCCATTTAACCACGGGTATTCGTCGGGCCCCGTTCCCACAACAGGTGGGGTTCGTAAGATCTCAAACCACGTGAGGTTGCAAAACCCCGAACCAGGTGAGGTTTGCAAGTCCTCGTCCCAGTAGGGTTTTACAAGACCTCCAGCGAGGTAAGGTTTACCAACCCTTATTTTCTAGTTTATTTTATTTTTTTATCACGGAATTTAAGCGCCTGTTATCGCCGGACTCCGCCGTCCGTTTAAACACGGGTATTCGTCGGGCCCCGTTGCCCACAACAGGACAAGGTCTCCAACCTTGCAGCACCAGGCTCCGTACACCTTATCGCGGAACTTTTGCGCCAGGACTCCGCTGCCCTACACGGATTTTGTGCAACTATTTTTACCTGTTAGAGTCTAGAATTGACAGGGTTTTCACTTGTGCGCGCAACAACCTTCAGTCAAAGAAGAAGTCACTCTTCTCCCACACAGAAGAATGACTTACTCTCTAAAACGTCATTCACCACTTTTTAAAGAAGAATCACTCACCCTCTCTTGTCTTTCCCTGGAGTGTCGTCAACCTTCAGATCCAGCAGGCAGGCCGAGCCCAGTCCTTTAACAGGTTCTCTTGCCGTGCGCACGGTCTTACTGGGGTCCGCCACACCTGCCGGAATCTTTCCAGTATATGACATCCGGCTCGAAGGACCAAAAATGTTAGGGTTAACACCTGTTAAACATACATTAACAAAGACAGAAAAGACAAAAGAGTTAGATTCTTTTTCACTCGCGAGGAGAACGGACAGAGATGTGCTTCAGTTACAATCTCCTACCGCTCTGAAGCACATTTTGTCTGCTCCTCTATTTTATTGTTTCTAGGATCCCTAATCACAAGGACGCTGTAGCTCTAAAGGGAGGGGGCAAACAGCTACAGCGTCAAATGTTATTCACTAACTAACACACAATCATTCTGTACTAGATAATGTCCTTCCAGGCACAAAGATTAATAAAATATGTAGTGATCTTAGCAATGATGGTTTTATTGGAGGCCAGCAACTCAACCGAAGCAGAGCTCTTCACCAAGAGGTAAACCTGCAGGAAGATTTTGTTTCTGCTCTCTGTCAGTGAGGCCTTCTGAGAAAAGAATCAGAGTAAATCAACAATACAAGAAACATTCTTAATTCTATAATGAGATTAACTTTAAGGAAAGCATCAATTAAAGATACATTATAAAGATCAATGAGAATTAAAGCTGCAAGCAGCCTCGAACGGCCCTCGCAGCCAAGCGCCGCTCCGGCCTATTGTCCACCACGGGGTACGAGCAACCGCCGCCTCACGCCAGCCACCACAGAAGCTCTCACGCAGTTTTCAGCTCCTCCGCCTGCACCGCGGAAGCTGTTGCTCAGATTCCATCAACGCTGGCCATGTGCTAACACAGAAGTTGTTGCGCAGTTTCCGCGCCCGTCCACCAGGCGGTACGCACTGATGCGTTCGGAGGCGCTCCTTGACGATGCAAAAAATGTGGTGCAGATTCATTGGTTTAGCGAGGAAATATAGCTGGCGGATTAATGTAGGACGCGCAGTGGAGTCAAAATATATTTCAATGCTGTTGTTCTCTTTAGAGGTCAACAAAGGTCATACGTATCCAATTTGGCATCAGTCGGATGATCCACGTGTCATTTACAGCCGATCATATGCACATGGCGAAGTACTACAGTTCGTCATTTTTCATCATTTTCAGCTGTGTTTCTAAAGCACTCTATTTCATTGTTGGAGTAATACTTACTCAGAGTGGCGAATTACTGAAATGGTTTGTAAGAAGTAAGAAAATGCTACATTTACTGCATGATTTAATTCAACAAAAATTATCTGAGACATTTCTATCCTTTTAGAAATTTAATGGCAACACTCTCACAAAGTTTTCACGCCCATCCGCCCGTGGATCTGTTTGTCATTGGTGGAGGAACACTGACACCTACTGGCGAAATACTGATATTGTTCTTCATCCTGTTTATCTGCTGTTTCATTTGTGGAGCAATACTGACCCCAAGTGGCGAATTACTGAAATGGTTTATAAACGGCAAAAATGGGATGAAAATCTGAACTTCAATCAAAAATGGCCGACTTCCTCTGGGGTTTAGACCATGGCTCCAAGAGACTTTTTTGTAAGTCCTGACATGGTACACACGTGTACAAAGTTTCGTAATTGTAGGTTAAAGCATGGCTTGGGGCTGATCATTTAAAATTTTCTAGGGGGCGCTATAGAGAAATTAGGCCACACCCTACAAATATTGTGATGGATTCCTGTCGGGGAGTGGATGAAGATCCATCCTTGTGAGTTTGGAGCAGCTGCGCCCAAAAATGTGGAATTGAGAGCCAAACGTATGGCGATGGCGTTACAGGTGACTTCGCCATGCCGCCACGCCCAGCTGCTCCATCGAAGCTGGTCAGGGTTGGAATCCTCAACACACCAACATGTCTTCTGTGTCTGGGCACAGTTTCATGTTGATGAGGTCAAAGGGGTCAGATAGCGACCGTTCAAAGTCAAGCATGACACTTCCTTTTCTCAGGGGGCGTGGCCTAAGTGATGTCATCATTCGACCATAGGGTATTGTAGGACACCCGATGATGATCAATCACAGAAACTTTGGTGCCTCTGTGAGTTTCTGTGTAGGAGATATAGCAGTTTATTTTTTTACGGTGAGTAGGTGAACTTTGACCCCTGCTAACCCTCCTTCAGCATTCTCAAAAACTCACCGTTTTGATAACTTTAGATGGGACATGCCTTATGAGCAGACTGACCGAGTTTGAAGCCGATCAATCGAAATCCCTAGGAGGAGTTCGATCAAATACGGAGGCTGTAAACGGCAAAAATGGGGTCAAAATCTGAAATTCAATCTAAAATGGCCGACTTCCTGTGGGGTTTAGACCATGGCTCCAAGAGACTTTTTTGTAAGTCCTGACATGATACACATGTGTACAAAGTTTCGTATTTGTAGTTTAAAGCATGGCTTGGGGCTGATCATTTAAAGTTTTCTAGGGGGCGCTATAGAGAAATTAGGCCAGGCCCACCAAATATTGTGATGGATTCCTGTCGGTGAGTGGATGAGGATCCATCCTTGTGAGTTTGGAGCAGCTGGGCCCGAAAATGTGGAATTGAGAGCCAAACGTATGGCGATGGCGTTAGAGGTCACTTTGCCACGCCGCCACGCCCACCTGCTCCATCGAAGCTGGTCGGGGTTGGAATCCTCAATACACCAACATGTCTTCTGTGTCTGGGCACAGTTTCATGTTGATGAGGTCAAAGGGGTCAGATAGCGACAGTCCACAGTAAAACTTTACACTTCCTGTTCTCAGGGGGCGTGGCCTAAGTGATGTCATCATTCGATCATAGGGTATTGTAGGACACCCGATGATGATCAATCACAGAAACTTTGGTGCTTCTGTGAGTTTCTGTGTAGGAGATATAGCAGTTTATTTTTTTATGGCGAGTAGGTGAACTTTTACCCCTGCTAACCCCCCTTCAGCATACTCAAAAACTCACCGTTTTGATAACTTTAGATGGGACATGCCTTATAAACAGACTGACCGAGTTTGAAGCCAATCAATCAAAATCCCTAGGAGGAGTTCGATCAAATATGAAGGCTGTAAACGGCAAAAATGGGCTCAAAATTGGACATTCAATCCAAAATGGCCGACTTCCTGTGATACTTGCACTATGACATTAATTGTAAATTTTGAGTATCTTGGGGAGCTCTACAAGTGTACCAAATTTCATGTCTCTAGGATAAAGCAAGTGAATAGCAAAGGGTCCTTTGAAAATTTCTAGGTGGCGCTATTGAGCCATTTCTTGTGGGATTTTTGCGACGACTTTAAAATACGTAAATTTGAAACAGGCTTAAGGCCTCCGCCAAGTTTGGTGAGTTTTTGAATATGATAAAGCCCCCAAAAAGCCAATTCATTTGGAGGGAGAATAATAATAAGAAACAGTAGGAAAACAATAGGCCTTCGCAGCGCTTAGCTGCTCGGGCCTAATAACAAATAATTGATTAATAATATCACAATTTCTCCAACAGGTACACACACACACACACACACACACACATACACACGCACGCACGCGTCACTCAGCTTCTGAGTGATGATAAAACACAGAAGATGAAAAGCAGACTTTACCGGTGAAAACAAAACCAAAGAGTAAAAATCTACAGCTTCATTCACACAGCAGGTCTTGATGCTCTAATGTTCTGCAGAAAACCTTTTTTTTTAAAATCACAAATTAAGCCAGAAATAATCTGACTTCTCTGAACGCTTTACATGTTTTTCAGACTGTCATGAAAAAGCTAGTCATTGGTCACAAATATGCAAAAAAAGCAGATTTTGGTTGCATTTGAAACCTAAAAGTACAAAAATAAATTGGTATGGGATACCATAAAGGGAATTAATCATCGACAGATTCCAATTGAAAACCAAAAACAAAACAAATTATGACAAAATGAAAGCAATGCCACCAACTGAACATTCACAGGGAAAGTAAAAGCATCATTTTCATCACAGCTGCACTACATATAGATGTGCAATCATCATAAAAATTTCAACGTGTACAATATTACAATTGCAACACTTCATAGGCTGCTAGATTTCAGGTGCTGTGCATGCAAAAATTACAACACATTTGGTGAGTTGGATAAACTTTTATTGGCTTCAATACCCACATCTGATGTAGATCTTTGTGACCAATATGGAAAAACTTAGAAGGAAAATAATGATCTTGTATAGTTGGTATCATTTCCTTTCTAGTGAAGTCATTCTCTCTAACAGCAGGTGTGTGTTCATGCAAGGTACATTTTTAATTCAGCTTAGCTTCTGAGTGAAACAAAGCAATGTCTGTGCAGGAATAATGTGCTCAAGCAAATGTGAAGCTGCTTTGTTCAGGAAATTGGCTGTGAGTAACACAGTTCCATGTTAAAGATAAATGTTGAGCGAGATCTTTTAGCAGAAAATGAAGTTTCTTTGATGCTCAGTGGTTAAGTTTGAGTTACATGGTGAGAGTTTAACTCTAAGGAGAAAATCTGCCAAAGTTAGAAAATGAAAAACTAAACTGTTGTTATTTCTCAGGGTTTTTGTTCCTCCTCCACTGTTTTCGATCCAAGGCTTAGTTTCAGTTTTATCGGACCCATCCAGATGATTGCCCAGATGTTGATGGAGCAGCATTAACATCTGGAGGGTTAATGCTGCGTTTGTTTGCCACGTTCTGTCAGCAGGCGGCAAGCGACAAACTCTTCACTGCATCAGGAGATTCAGGCGCCTAACAAAGTAGAAAACTCTGTCTGAAAATTAAACAAGAAACGTAAAGAAAAATCAGAAGATTTTCTCATAATTGTGATGTTTATCTGGTTTTTAGTTAGATTGCTGATGTTGCTGTGATTCTTGGGGTTTTTATCATTAGCTTGTTCAGTTACGTTCATCTGATGGCGTTTCTAAGGTCATGTTTACTCCTGGCAGACTCAATTCAATTGGGGATCAAAATTGCAACACTTGTTTTCTTTTTCACGCTGCACTGAGTCAAACCAACCAAGCTAATTTAAAAACCAGTTCCCCTCCTCGTTTGTGGGGGCGCTGCACTCCTGAAGGAAACAACACAAAACCTCTGAAGAAGGTTTCTTCATAAATGCAAACAAAAATAGATTAACATCAGATTTTAGCTGTTGTAGGATTTCTACCATTTCGCCTGCCAGCGCCAGGCTAATGCGTTTGTTTTGGCTATATTTACCCAGAATCCCCTGCTGTTTAATTTACTGACTTGAGTTTAAGGCAGTAAATAAAAGATTGAATTAATTTAAGAAACACTTAACACTGAGATATAGAAAATGAAAATGATTATTTGCTATTATGATTGTTTCTTTATTTCAACACTTAGATCAATAATCTCCCCTCATAATCACAACATCAAGCTCTGCGTCAGAAAAAAATGTTCTTATCTCCTTTTTCATAGATGAAAATGAGCAGCTGTGATTTATTTAGGTTGGTATTACCAAGATTTGGAGATTTTCCAGCTCGGAAAAATGAGCATTTTGATGCTGACGCTGCGTTTGGCTCCCTGCATGTGACTGCAGTGCTTGTCATTCCCATCATGTCTCCTTGGCCTGTGTGGGAGGTTAAATGCATTTCCATCTGATGCGTTTATGTGTAGGCTGCAGAGCAGGTGACACTTTCAATATGAAATTAAGCCCATGTGTGATGTTCCACCTACATCTGAATCCCTGCACAACAACACCAAAACATTTCCCTGCAGGCTGTGATGATGATGCGCTCTGACGGCATAAAGTGTATGGAAGCATATTAGTGCCGACTTTTAAAGCTATGAAACTTCCAAGATTTTTCCTGAAGATAAAACTTTAAATTTCTTAGGGTTTCTTTTTCTTTTTTGCAATTTTTTTTGCTTTTGAAGCTCACAAAATTCAGTTTAGTTTCCACAATTAAAAGACAGATCAAAAACATAAAAAAAAAAAAAACTTCCACTCTGATAGTGTAGAAAAAAATACATTCCAAGCATAAAATCAATTGATTATAAATTTAGGAATACAGTCATAGAGATAGAAATAAAAACGAACAATTTAAATCTTACCGAGTTTTCTTGGTCTAGTTTCTTGTGCAAATATCTTAGTTCACTTGTAATAAGACAAAACTAGCTTATTTCACAATTATAAAACTCGGTTACCTACCAACCCAGTTCTGTTCCATTGTGATTATTTCATTTATGACATTTTTAGAGATTATATGCCTGAAATAATCTGCGGTTTCATTTGAACTTTTTCAATATTAAAGAATTATTTACTCAAAGCAAGCTCGTATATCTTACTCAAGTTACCTTTTAATTAGTTTTGTCTTAATTCAGGTGAATTAAGATATTAGCACAAGAAACCAGTCTTGAGAAGATTTTGTTATTTTGCAGTTTAATATTAAATAATTACAGGAGAGATTATCAGGGTTGATTCTTTAAGTAAAGTTTTAAATAACATTTAAAGCCTTTTACAGACAACAGGCCTGCGGAAGCTTAATATCAAAATTTCAGGGGTCTTTTGTGTGGAAATTTACTCTTTTTTTATTTTTACTTTTATATCTTAAAAGTGTGCTCGGAAACAGCAATGTTGATACTTCACTTCCATTGAGGAACGTTTATCTGATGCATTTGTTCAGTTCTTTGCTAAATAACTACTAAAATAATCAAACTAAAAAAAGATTTACTAAATCCTGAATGAAAATTTGTAATGTCATTCACAAAAACCACCAGGAAACCAGATTGATTGTTTGGCTTCGGGTTAAATGTGTCGGGTTTTTATTCTCTGCTCTCGTTTAGCATTAGCGGTTAAACTCGCTGATTCCTGAAAGGTTTTTCTATGAAGAAACGTTTTCAGATCTGAAACTCCCTGCGCTCCCAGCTGCTTTACACCAAACAAATGTGAGGCGCTTGAGTCCTGTCCACTGGGAGGTTCACATGGAAATGCAATTAGTGCGGAGAAACTGTGCAGGACCCCATTTACCCCGAGGCAGAAGCAGATGAACCACAGAGAGAAGTGGCAGTCAAGATTTCCAGGAAGTGAAGTTGAAAAGGGGCTTGCATGCGCCCCCGTGTTATTCCTTGATTTTAGTTTTATCCACATGTCTCTCTGAAACTGAAAGTGACAGCTTGTGTCCCTGGGAACATTTGCAAACTGTAATCTGGTTTTTGTGTTGCTGTTGAGGAAATATATACCAGTTTCAGTGTGAACTATAGCTGTTTCCATTTCACTCATTATTGCTCAACTGAGATAAAATAAAATCTTGTAAAGCTGCAGTATGGAAATGCTATGAAGAACATGTTGTTTTTACATATTTGTTAAAACTGTCAAGATGTTGTGACAGTAGGATTTTCACAGATAATCTGTGAAAAGCTTATTTTGCTGTCTTAAGAAATGCACCAATCAGAGCCAGGAGGAGGGGCTTAGTGCTGTCAAACATCCTCATGTACTCACTTACTGCTGTTTGGCCGCTGTCATCAGCGGCTATGCTAAGTACACTGAGCATTTACAAAATGCGATGCTACTGCAGCGTAGACACAGGGAGAGGTGATTGACAGCGCTAAGACCCGCCTCCTGGCTCTGATTGGTTGTTTCTAGTTTGCACTAGGAGAAGACTCATGTCATACTGCTGCAAAACAATGACAGTTTCAACGAACACGTAAAAAATAATTTTAAAAAAATGTTACTGCAGAAACAGCTTTTATAACAGAAAAACGCCAATCTTGAAAAAATAATTTTGATTAAAAGTTTGCGCTAGAGTTAGGTGATTTTCATCTTTATCAAAATTTGTGTTTTTTTCACAAAACTGTGATGGAAGCACTTTCTTTGTGTCAGATGATCAATATCAGGATGTTACTTCTGGCAGAAACGAGAAAGAAGATGTCAGGAAGTAGTTTTATGATGATGGCGCCGGATGTTTTTAACAACTTATCACATGAATAAACTTGTTCACATGTGATTTTAATTGTGTTTCTTATTTAATTGAAACACTGTAAATGTGAAATTGTGGTTTTTTTTTCAACATTAGTGAGTTATCAGCAAAGCTTTGTGCAAATTTGTAATGGAAATGCAGCGAACAGCTCCTTCACAAAGTTATTTGCTTGTTCCTGGTTTTACTATTTCCAGTCACATCATGTATCCAAGCCGAACAATGAATGGGTGAATGTGGCTGGTAGTGTAAATGCTGCACAAGGTTACAGAAGCTATAAATAGCAATTTGCTTATTTAAAGCTTTAAAAAGCAGCAGCATCTACTGGTATGCACTATAATCTTTGAGTATATGCTGAGGGTCAGTTATGTGCACACATACTGCCTCTGTAGGAAAAAATCACAGGTTTGTGTTTTAAAAAGAGTTGAACTGAGATAATTGGAAACTGTGTGTCATCGCTGCAGCGTCTTTTCCATATCCACACACCCAGGCTTTCACAGTAGGCTGTCCATAAACTGTGTGAAACTGGTGATTATGATGATAATACACTTTCCTGGAGACAAGGTCAGAGAGGAAGACGAAGCAAAGGGAAGTGGAGCAGAACAGACAGAAGAGATAATTACTGTTTTTAAATATCAATATCTGCATCGAAGCTGCAGTAACTTTTACAAAAAAAAGTTTTTTTACTTTTTTGTTAAAGCTGTCACCATGTTATATGAGACAGATAATCTGTCCTCTCCGAGCTGCTCTTGCTGTTTGAAGAAATGCACTGAAAACAACCAATCAGAGCCAGGAGGCGGGGCTTAGTGCTGTCAATCAGACACATGTTTGTGCAGATGAAGAAAACCAGTTACGCACCGTCTTCTGTGGCCATGCTAACTAGCCTTAGTATTCATGACAGGCACTGCTAGCTTCACTGTAGAACTACACAGAGGGTGATTGACAGTGTTAAGACCTGCTTCCTGGCTCTAAATAACAAAATCAGGCAAAAGAAAATGTTTCCAAATCACTTTCTTTCAACATGAAACGCATAAACTTTAATAAAAACTGTAGGCGTGTGTTTGTATCTGGTGAATCTTTGGTTAAAACATGTTTATTTTTCAGTCAGTGGGTAGAAAATCCAGAAACTCAAATAGGAGTAGAAATACTTCATATTAAACTTCATAATTAAAAGTAAAAGTAAAAATTGTAATTCAGTAAAGATACTTCAACAAATGTGTAGAAAAACATTTTTTTATGTAAAAGTTCCTCAGCAGGTTTAAATAATGTCAACAAATGTCTCCAGGTTTACTGCTAACCCACTCTGAAGACGTGGAGACAAGCCCAGTCTTGAATATGTTGATAACTTACATCCATTCACAGCAGAGGCATCAGGATGAATCTTAAAATTATTCTTCATCCATTAGTTTCCCCGCTCCGTTCCTGTCGCATTGTTTCTGTTTCCCTTTCTCCTCAGATCCTCCTCCTCCATCAGAGGAAGAAAAGGAGACGGATAAAAGTCAGCCCCCTGCTGCAGTTGCCAGCTTCACACTTTTAATGAGCACACAGTTGTGTTTTCTTCACTTGTGGGGTCTTCACGTTGATGTCCATTAATTCATATTTATATATATATATATATATAAGTCATATATCGGGGCCCTCGGGGCAGTAACCCCCAAACTGGAGCAGTGGCTACAACAGATCCCAGGAACAACATCAGACATCTCAGTCCAGAAATGTGCAGTCCTTGGCACAGCCAAGATACTGCGCAGAACCCTCAAGCTCCCAGGCCTCTGGTAGAGGACCCGAGCTCAGAGGATAAGAACCACCCGCGGTGGGTGAGAAGGGAATTTTTTATATATATACAGAAATGTGCAGTCCTTGGCACAGCCAAGAAACTGCAGGACCCTCAAGCTCCCAGGCCTTGAGGACCCGAGCGCAGAGGATAAGAACCACCCGTGGTGGGTGAGTAGGTAATTATTTTTAAAAATTTAATATATATATCTATACATGTACATATGTACATAGCAGTTCTAAAGTGCTGCTCATTCCAGAGAGTTCTGCCGTAGTTAGAACTACAGTGATGCGTTTTTGTAGTCCTAATCAGCTGCTCTGCCCTGCAGTGTTCCGTTGCTATGGTACCGGCACTCGCTGAGTCACTGCTCCCTATGCATTGCTGTGGACAGGCCCCAATAACTTGATAACTTTTGTTTGGCTGTCATAAATTAATGAGCTAGCTCAAAATCATGGCTGGTCTGTTGCAGCTTGGAAACCCTGATGGCTTATGGGTAATATTTGGTGTTTTGAAATACAGTATAGATATCAAGATATTTTTTTGTTGTGTGGATGAACTTAAAAACATAGGCTCTTTGTACTTAAACAATTTATCTTCTGAAATATATTTTGTATCTTGAACAAACAGTTTTGACCTCAGTGCTTCATATATTTGTGTAAAGATATTAACTTGAATTTTTATTTTTGATTTCACAGAGTCAGTTATGTTAAATTTTCTTCAACACAGAATCATTTTGTCAGTGTGCACTGAGGGGCAATAAAGGTTATTTCTATTCTGTTAAAATTTAAAAGTGGTTGAATAGAGAAAGGTGAAAAGTCGTCCACATAAAGTCGTCTCCTGGTGTCTAAATGATGTTGAAAACTGGTCTGGAGTGAAGAAATAGGTTGACTTTCTCCACACCTTTTCAGGATAAATCCGAGCAGGTCGTGTGGAGTAAACAGATCCAATTTTTAATCTGTTTGGTAAATGGGAACGAAAACAGACAGGATGTTTTAAATCTGTCTAAAGAGCCTCATGAAAGCCTCTCAGTTGAACTTCAGGACTCAGTGTTTGATAAGGGAAAGAAAACAAACACCTTTTCCCTCCTTGGTCACCTGATATGCTGATGACCTTGTAATATTAACCAGAACACCATGTAGGCTTACAATGCAGTATTTAATAGGCGCAATTATAAATTTGCAAGTCAGACAGGATTGTGTCATGTTTCAATGCTACCTGGGGCAGCTTGATGTGATGCTTATTATATAACACAGTATCTGTTGAGGTTTACCTTCCAGTTCATGACTTTTTTCCATGTCAGAAATAGTTAAATATGTTATTTATCCAACTACACATCCAAAAGAGTGACAACTATAACACCGCATTCAGTGAATAAAACAATGGGGACCTCAGGAAGAAAAATTAAAAATTAAATTAGTAACCGTTTAGGTGAGAGAAAGTACACTGTAAAACATTTGAAGATGGTTTAACTTGAAAATGAAAGTCTGCCTGCTGCCTTGAAAATGCAATTTAAGTCGATAAGGAAATTGTTTTGCTTTTAACTCAGAAACTAAAGTTCATGAAGTCGATTTAACAACTAGAAATAAGTTGTCTAAACGTTTTTTTGTTTTTTAAGTTCACTAATCTGGAACTGAGTTTTAACTTAACGTTGCAATTTAATCCAAATAATTATTTCACAATATTCATGAAAATCCACACATTTCTCTATTATTTCCACTCACAATATTAAGTTAAAATAACTACTTATTTTACTTCTGAATAATTTAAATTCTTGTTTCAAACTGGATGAACAAAATTTCTGATCTGAAAATGAAATTTCTTAAACATCACAGTGAATTCTGCTCAAAAACGTCCAGTGAGAACAGGATGTAAAAATGAACATTTGCCTTAACAAAACACAAGAGTGTGTAGAACGTAATGCACTCAGGATACAAAACATGTCGCTAAGCATTCTGGGAAATAGTTCCCACTCTTTTCTTCTTTCAGTTTTTTAAGTGCTGTCCTAAAATCTCTTGGAGGTTTGATAAAACAATTAACACACCTTACTACTGTAGGTTTATCTTTCACACATTTAGGTTCAAAATTTAAAACTCATTGAATTTATTTGACTTAAAGAGTAAAAGAGAACTAAATGTGGCGAAAATGTTTTACAGTAACTTTTCAGTTTAAGTAACTTATTCCTCAACACTAATGAATAAGTTCTTGTTGCGTCGGCAAATAAATTAACTTACAGCACAGGAAAAATGTTTTGTTATGAATAAAAATTCACTTTTAAGTTTCCTCTTATTTCAAGTTTACTAAGATATTTTTGCTGTAGAAGTGAGACCACAAATACTTCATAAGATTTTATGTTTTTGCAGTGTAATGTTGCAGTGGGTGGATGAAAGTGAAATAATTTATAAACAATTAAACAGTGAACATACTGTTCTTCCTATGTTTTGGTTCAGGAAAACAAACAGGAAGAACTTTTGGATTTAACACAATTTGTTGATATTTGGAGACATTTTATGTTGTTGGACACATAATAAGTCAAAAAAGATCAAATTTATAACAACCTTTATTCTCACAACATAAAGTGAGTGTATACTTATGTTTTATGAAAGAAAGATTCAGTAGATATTCTGCACAATGTAAAGGTAATCAATGAATCTTTCAGGTGCCCTGCAGCTAAACGCAGCAGCAGGTCAATAAAAAAAATCAAATTACAAGGAGCAAAATAAAGTCAGAAAATTACAAGAATAAAGTAAAAACATATTAAATAAAGTTGTAATATTACAAGAATAATCTCATAAAATAAAGAGAATCAAAAATAATAATAAAAAAATCAAAATGTTACAGGAAAAAAAGTCAAAATAAAGTTGGAAAAAAAAGACAATAAAGTCAAAATTATATGAGAATAAAGTTGAAATATTATAAAAAATAAAGTGAAAATAATTAAAAATACATTTATAATATTAAAAATAAAATAACGTAACAAAGAGAATAAAGTCAAAATATTACCAGAATAAAGTTGTAAAATTATTACTTTATACTTCCATTATTTCTTGTGTGACTATTTTCCTAATGACTTTACTCTCCTTAATGAATTTTTAAAAATTTGTTCTGATTGGCCCTAATGCTCCATCATAATCTGGGTTCATCATCTGAAGGTGGAAGGGCTTTCTAACATCACCAGCGTTATTTTATTCTTGGCAATGTGAAAATAATCCAGATTATGTTTTACACGCCCTGTAAACCCGTCTGATTCATTCCACCCAATTATCCCCTCTGTTCTGATTGACTTTCACCACCTGCCTGTGTCACATCCATAAAGTCCTCTTTAAACTGGCTGCCAAAACCACTTCATTATCACAAGGGCTGTTAATTGGGAGAGTTCAGAAATACTTCTCTTCACACTCGGGTGCTTTTCCCTTCGACCTGCTAACGCCGGGAGCTTTGACACGTTAAAGCTCTGCTCCCTCCCTGAACTGTCAATTAGTCCAGCAGGCTGCTGCGCGGCGCTGTGTTAACGTTTGACCTGCTGCGCTGAACTCGTGGCTCCTTTGTTAATTCGAAACCCCTGAAGAAAGACATCAGGCGCCTTTGTCTGACCGAGCTTATCGCACGCTGCAGGCTGCTGAGAGAACATTAAACATGTTGTATTACTTCCAGGTGATTCATGAGAAATGCTCTTTAGCTCTTTTTTTCTATTTTTAACCATTTTCCTGGAATGAATGTGGCACACAATACATTACACTGCAAAAACATAAAACCTTGCCAAACATTTTTGGTCTAATTTCTATTGCAAATATAGTAGACTTGAAATAAGACAAAACTAACTTAGCAAGATAAATTAGTTTATTTTAAGTAAATAATTTCTTAATATTGATTTTAAAAAAGTGCTAGTTCAACTTATTAGTTCCTTATTTAAGCCAATAAGGAACTAATAAATAATCCTTCAATTAAACAAACAAAGTACGTTTTGCAAAACAAAGTGATTTGTTGCTGGAAAAGGACCTAAAATTTAAAACGTGTTCTGCAGGTTTGCATTATTAAAATGATTTTGTGAATTTTCTAGGGATCAATTGGAAAAAACTCACAATTTTGATAAAATCAGGATTTAGGTCATTTTTATTTTATTTAGTAAAGTTTATCACCTTTATTATAAGCAGATTTGGGTGAAGCAAAGTTTGCTATCAAGCAAATTATTTGAGTTACAGACAATAATTTACTTGTTTGTTTTTTAATTTTGTCATAATTAAAGTTGCAAAGTATTCATCTGTATTAAATACTTGAACTGGGGTCCAAATTTGTGTCTTTCCTGAACTGAAATCAGGGGCCACACACAGTCAGTATAGGGGCCGCAAATGGCCCACGGGCCGCACTTTGGACACCTCTGAACTAGTTCTCAAATAGTTGGTATGATTTTGTGTTTTTGCAGTGTATGCATGGATCTTTTTAATGTATTTGCCTCGAAGCTTCGCCTCTGGTTCATTATATCTACAGTGTTCATTATATCTACAGTGTTACATTTATTGCTCCTTATTCTTTGATATAAGAAAGGCTTTGATTCACTCTAATTTATTTTCATCTTTAAACCTGTGAATAATTGCCCACGCTGTAGATTTTATTCTCATGCAATTTATTGTGACCAGAATATTCAGGCTGTTTTTCGCTTAGAGCCATTTTCTCACCAAACGAAAGTGAAGCTCTCATTAAATTCCTTTAGAAGTGACTCATCAGAGATGTTTTCAGGCACTTCAGAGACTTTTTGTGCAGCGGGAGCCATTGGTGATTGGTGGAGGTGTTTGTTTCAGATAGTTTCCAGTGTAAATTAAGTGCTTGCTTTCTTAACTTTGGAGCATTTTGTACTTTCTGTGTGTTTTTAAATGTCATCCTTCCTGGACCAGTTTGGGACTATAATAGCATGTTTATTAAAAAATCATTCTTAGATCAGGAGAATTTAGTCGGCTCAATTGGGACACTGTCACTTTAAATCGAAATACAAACGCCCTGGAACTCAGCTTTGGTTGCTAGGTAACGGGCTAGGCTCAGCCGGGGTTGCTAGGTAACGGTGCACTTAAGAGGGGCTCACTTTCCAGACCCCAAAAAACATTTATGTTAAAAAAAATTACTTATGTGTTTTTTAAGTGCTTGAATTGTTTTTAGAAACAATAGAAATCCAAATAAAAATATAAAAAAGTACAAAATGTGAATTTAGTATCTTAGTTCCGCTTTAAGTGAAATAATTTCAGAATGATTTGTATCAGATGGACTCATGCACTTTGTTATATTAAATATTTTGCTTATGTATTAGCTTTATATGGAAAGGTGAGAGTAAAACATGCCTGAAAAATAAGATGTTCATATTTTGATGTATTTGCAGAAGTGCACAAACAAAGAAACGAGCAAGGCAGCGGAGTGGCGCTCACTGGAAGGAGCAGAACTTCAATTCGTCTGTGTCCTACTTTCAAGGCTCGTCTTTTATAAAAAAGACGAGCCTTGTCTTTAGTCTTTCTGCTGCGAGATTCTGGCTTTTAAAGATAAACTGAGAAAGAAACAGAAACAGAGTGACTCGACATCTGCAGCTTGGCTTTTAGAGTAACACAGTATGTTTTATAGTTAAAGCCAAGGACATATCAAATCAAACGACTCTGTACATGCTGTGCAGTCTGAGGTTATACTTTTTCTTTTGGCTTGGAAGCTGCATGCTGAACATTTGATTTGAACTGATTTTTGCCTGGAGTTTTTTCCCCTGCATTGATTTCCTCACTTTGAGATGCTAACTGGAACAGTGGAGTGAAAATAAACATGTTTAGGTTCTGGGTTTGGCGTGTTCGGTGAACTCTGCATCGGCTGCGAGACGTTCGATGTGGAAAATGCGTAACCATAACAGCCGTGAATCTTTGCACACCACGGTGTGAAGCAGAATATCACTCAATACGCTGTTGGAAAACAACTGCAGGTAACCTTGAGATGTTGTAAAACTAAAAATTATTTGACTAGAGAAAAGCTTTGCACCCATCTTGTTGTTTTATCTAAAGTAATAATATTCTGTACACAAATAATATGATAGAAATGAATCAGTTTATCCCTTTGTGTTCTTTGTTGGTGTTTTAAGCCATTGTTTAAATACAGTTTCTAAAACTCAGTCTCAATATTTCCTTTCCATTCAACAATAATTATTCTGCCAAAAATGAAAAGAGGATTTTTGTATATTTCTCACAATTCAGTTTTATTTAAATAAACAACAAACAATAATTGAAAGATGTGGATCCGAACTCATCCAGAACAAGGAGCTCAAACAGAAGACAATTCTCTCAGGTTATTTCGACTTTACGTTTTCACTCGGGCCTGAAAATAGATGCAGAGAGACGCACAATTATATAACAGTACACCTTTGAAAAGCAGAAGTGGAGCCTCCTGCGCAACCAATTCTTGTCTTGTTCCAGCAGCAATTGTACAAAACCAGCTGACCAAACATGCTGGAGCTCAGCTTGGGTTGCTCGGTAACGGACGAACTCCGCTGGGGTTGCTAGGTAACCAGCAGCGCCTGGTGATTTGTGACGTTACATTCTGGAGGTTTTTGAAACAACAACTTATTGCCCCCCAAAAAATGTCTGTTTTTATTTTTTTAAGGGTTTGGATTGTTTTTCAAAGGAATTCATATGGAAGTATAAAAATGGGCAAATTATGATTTTTGTAAAAAAAAGGTTTCCGTTAAGAATTTACAAACATGCTGTATAACCCTGCAGAAAATTTCTTCTAAATCCTCATTACGCCTATTTTCAAAAAGGTTTTAATCGTTCCTACTAACAATCAAGATGCCTTTATCAACATCATGACTTCCCACGATTTCTTCATGGATTTAGTTCTTTAACAGGTCAAAAGATATTTTACTTCTGTTATTCACTAACAGGTGTTTGAATCGCCCCAAAGTGCATGTTTCACTGGGACCGTGTAGTCCTAGTGCCAACTGCTCAGGAGATTAAATATGTCCCATCTACCACGTCCTTATGCAACATTAGCCAGGAGATTAGCTAATGGTGACAAATATATCTCACCGCTTCACCTTGTGCACACTTCGGCCCCCGAAGGGAACTGACGTCTGTCATATCACATTTTCTTGCTGCCACAAAAGCCGGAGTGGAAGTGGTTGGCGAACCTCAGGTGGGTAGACGGGGGTTTGTTGCTGCTGGAGTGCAGGGGCTTTGAGAAGGAGTTCAGAAAATGAATCGGCCATGTTTCTGTCAGGGCCTCCCTTCAGGCTCATCCGCTAACCTTGCTAATCTGACCGTTCACCTGGAGATGTGACATGTGACAGCACTTTCAAAGCGCTTGTCCTCATTACATGCAGCTCTGCCTCGGATGCAGCAGGAGGAAAAGTGTATTAGCTTCAGCTGCAAAGCAGTACATTGTGTTTTGTGTGGCGAAATCTTTTTAAAAAACATCCTGATGGATGAAAGTTGCAAGAAAGCATCTATAATTTATCAGATTGAAAGGTGAGATGCATGCACACTGAATTCCAACTGTAGAAAGATTTGTTCCTAGGGGAGATTTTCTTACCATCTAATTACTGTTTGCCTTATCTGACAATTTAAATCACATCCACATTAACATTCATTAAGAAAAAAGCCTCTTTGGACTAAGATTGAACAGATGTGCTTAAGCAGGTCATGCGATGGGATCCTTATGAGGATTAAGAGGGTTCAACATTGAATTAATCAAGATCTACTTTTGTTTTTGTCTTGTTCTCTCATTTAGAATTCACTAATGACAGATTAAATCAGAATAAAAGATCGATTCTGCCCTGCATTTATTCAACAAATCAGACAGATTCTCCACTTTTTTCTGTTTGAACCAAGAGAGCATCAACTTATCAACTATTTAGGGATGAGTAACAAGAACAAGCCGTTGTTAGCTTTTCAACGGCACAAATTTACCTCTGCAGACATTAATGAGCAACTATTAATGAGAAAAAGAAAGACTTCAGGGAAAGTACATCCTGCTGTGATCTGTGGCTGTTCTGATCATTTCTGGTCATTTTTGATCGTCTTTTAGACACACTGAGTAATCACTAATTTTATTGTAATGTTGGCTTCAAATTTTTGACTTCAAACTCAGCAATTTACGTTTTTTTTCTAAAAACTGAGATCATTCTTAACATTTTTTAGTTTTTTTTAGAAAACTTTTAACTTTAGAAAGTCAAATGTTTCCAGGTTCTTTCCTAGAACATTTTTGAGATTATTCTCAAAATTTTTGTTTTTCTAGCAAATGTTTTGACTTTTGAAAGTCAGAAAATTTCCATTTCTTTTCTGGAAAAGTTTTGAGAAAAAACTAACATTTCTGAGCCTGATGAGTTGGAAATTTGCTTGAAAGAAATCAGAAATTTTGAGATATCAAAAAGTTTTACTTTCAGAAATTTTCTGACTTTTAAAAGCCAAGAAATGTCAACTTAGAAATTTTCCAATTTTTCTAGAAATTTTTTAGATCACTCTCAAAATATCCTAGTTTTTTCTAGCAAATTTTTAAAGTTTCATGCTCACAAATTTCCTAGTATTTTTCTAGAATTTTTCTGAGATTAACCTAAATATCTGAGTTTTTTGGCCTTAAATTTATTCTTTTTCTAGTTATAGCAGTGCCAATACACTGTTGCAGTATCCAGCACACCAGCTACAGTGGCTGTAAAAACTAATTTCCAACTGTTTAAAAAAATTTTAATTATCATTTAGAAACTGCATTGTATATTGACTCAGGTTTTATCTCCTGGACTCATCATGTGATCTTCACTTCACTGCTGGAAGAAGATGATAAAAGTGAATCAAGGAAAACTTCAGCAGAAGATCCAGACCTGTAATTTTTCAGTCTCCTTGCAGCTCTGCGCTGCTCTGTGTCATCTGCTGTGACCGATGATTTATGACATCAGAGTGAGCTGGAGCAAACACACACTGCAAACGCTTAACCTCTGGCTTGTTGCTGCTTTGGGAACGGGGGTTGAAAGATGACCTTGAAGTTTTGAGGATTCAACATGATCTTCCTGCCCACAAAACCTTTGATTAAACCATGATGTGGTTAATTAACTATTCGTTCATGGCTTTTAAAAAGGAATTTGTTTTTATTTACTGCATATGTTGCTCCAGATGTGTTATGATTTTTTTTTTCTTTAAATGTCTGAATGATTCTTGCATCAGAACATTTTTAAATAGGGTTTAGCTTTGGGCTTTGATTAACCATAATGTTTATTCTGCCACAGTTTCTTTTTATGAGTAGTACTCATAAAAATTGTTCATACAGTGTAATGAAGTAGACAATATGTAACCACATGGTTTGAGGCTTTTTAGCGACACTAGGCAACTATAGAATGGAAATGCATAATACTGGGATTTCTAAGCAATATGATTTAGCTATAAAGAAATTGTAAATTCTTTGAACCAATTGTTTGCTTAAAATTACAAAATATATGGATAAATATTTACATAAGCAGTTCATCCCTAAAGCAATATAATTTTTGTGAAACACAGAATAAACCCTTTTAGGATGTTTTAGTAAAAGGATCTTTTATTTGGGACATTGCAGAATGAACATCAATGATTGTTCAAAAATATATGCTGAAATTTAATTTGTAATGCTTATTTCATTTGGTCAAAAAAGAGTCTAGGAGGAGTGATGGACTTTAGCAGCATTTTAATCACAGTTTTGTTCAAAACCATTCAAATGCATTTGTTTAAAAAATTGTTTTTGCTGTAAATTGTTAAGTTATTCCAGGTTTATAATAACGCACTTGAAAACTGCAGCTAGTTTATATTTAGGTATGATGCTAATTAGATCCATGAGGCACTAATGGAATGACTTGAGTTTTCAAACCCAATATTTTGATTTATTTCTATTTATATTTTATTAACGCTGCTATGCCTCCAACAGGACTTTGAAATTTAGTCAAAATATATTTTTGAACAACCAACATTGCACTCTGAGCTTTCCAAAAAGACATAGTAATATTATGACTTATGAATTACATGAAAATGGTTTCTAAATTAACTGGTCTGGATTACAGGGGGTCTGATAATAATAGTGGTAATCTGGATTAGATAAATCAGGTCTTGAGTAATCGAACTTGTTGGATAATTAGTGAATTGGAAATTTAAAAAAATCTCCAGGTAAAACTGAACTCTACTCTGATTTATTTGCTAGTCTCCAACATTTAACGTTTGCCAGTGAGAATGCTTGTGTTGTTTTTTATCAGCTTTTTGTACATTGTAAGATTACACTTGGTTTTACATTTTTTTCTTTATATCTTTGCTTCTTTAAACACAAAAGTAAACTACTATGAAGTACATATTGCTGTTATTTTTTTATAGATGTAGAGTTCATGAATCCCACAGAAACTAGACTGTGTTGCAGGATGGCAACATGACCACTAGATGGCACTGGAAGCTAAAGATTTAGCCCCACTATCCAGACATAACTGTTTTTTTTTAAGACTTTTTTTCACTGTATTTTTCTCAGTTTTTAACACAGTTTCAAAATGAAGTCACTTAACTGTGTAAGCCAAATCAAGCGGAAATCCCAACAATCTGCTTTGAAAACTTTGCTCAGACCCAATAAAACCTGTTTTTATTTATTTCACTTTCTGGTACAAATATTTAACTCAATCCAGTTTATTTATATAATGTCATTTCACAGCAGATGTCGTCTTGAAACACTTTACTACAAAATAATAATAATAATAATTTTAATTGATTCTATTTGTCAAACATTGAATGTTTTGTTCAGTTTATTGTTTTAATTAGCTTAAAAAGTCTCTGGATGGTAAGTTAATAATAAAAGATTTCTTTTCCAGCATCCATTGTTCACACATTGGTAAAACCAGCTGACCAAATGGACTGGAACGCTCCCGGGGTTGCTAGGTAACGGGCAGGGCGCCACTCGGTTGCTAGGTAACTGCGCTGTAGTTGTGGAATGTGACTTTATAGTTGTGAGATTTTTCAAACTGCTCATTTTCTAGACACCAAACAACATTAATTTATGACGTAAAAACTCCTGGGTGTTTTTTTTAAAGTGCTTTGGTTGTTTTTAGAAGAGACACAAATAGAAGTACTTATTTGCATAATAAGTCCCCTTAAGCATTTAGTTTGTCCTCAATGTGTATAAATTGATTTACGAATAAATTTAACTTAACTTTGCATTCAGTGGTAGAGCTTAATAAATTAATTAAACTTAACCAAGTTCCAAATTATTGCATGATATTGAACTTTTTACGCTAATGAACATAGTGGTACCACTTAAGTTCAGCTGAAAACTTTCCACACTGCAACAAAGAGCTCTCAATGTCAAACTGCAAATGAGATCGTCATTATTTAAAAATGTTTTTTTGAGCTTGCAAGACAATTTCAGTCATATGGCGCCTGTGTTGTGACTGCTCCACTTTCTGAGCTACTAAACTCTCCTAATAAGGTTTATGTAATTTAGAAAAGCTGACTTGGATTGGATCATTTTTGAGCTTTAATGGATCAGTTAGCATGCAAGGATTTAGCTCCTTAGTAATATTCTGCACCAATGCCAACCAGGAGGCCTTTTGTAATAAAACGTCTCACTGGGAAGAGCAACGTCTGAGTTTATTCATTAAAATTATAATGGATGAGGGAAATGCATATGATGCTTGCTTCAACTCTTTGCCGGATAAAGATGATTAAAAGCATGCAAATTTATAGTTTATCTTAAAAACGAGATAAACTAAATACACTTAAAAACTAATTTTATTTTCTTGTGCCCTTGAATCAGTACTGGTTTTAGGTTTTATGGGTCATAATTTTAAATTTATTAAAATCAAAACAAGTCAAACAGTTAAGAGAATAAAAACATAAAAACCGTTATTCACAGTAAATTCACTTAAAATATAAATGAATTTATAAGGAATCCTTTAACAGATTTTTGAGAAAGCATTTACATCAAAATCTGTTTTTCTGGGGCATTTTAGGATCACAGTGTTCAACACATAACTATTAAATAATGGATTTGATTGCATATTTAATTCCAGTAAAGTCAGATTTAGAGCCATAGGTAAAGATGCACACCTCCAAATTGCGCCCACTTGCTAGTTCAGTACAGTAAAGCACCATGCTGCAAAACTCAAATCATCTCAGACATAACAATGAGCTTCCTGTTCTCCAGATTAACCAGATTTCAAATATCTGGAACATTTTTATACCACAAACTAAACAAAAGAGACCTGCATGCTCCAACAATGATTGAATTTGTTTCCTCTGTATCAAACCAAGCCGCTCAGAGGACCATTATTGGGAGAGATTTTATTTCTTTCAACAGTTCAAGAGTTTTCATGTATCCTCTTATTCTCTGAAATCAAAATACAGCAAAATACAGCTGAATAGAGAAGATCTCTGAACGTGATTCATGTCCAAAATATGAGTTGTGGTACAAAATGACTTTAATTCGACCAGCAACACAGCTATGTATAAAACATCTAAACTGGGTTATTTTGAAAGCATGGAAGTATGAAGATGTTTCACAGCCTACAGATGATAACCTGTTGTTTTCATGTTAGAGCGCCACCCAGTGGTTGTTGTACAAAAATATTAAAAATGAAATATACAGCCAAGAGCAGCTCTTTTGTAATGGATGATTGTGAGTTAAAGTCCAGCAAAGGAGATAAAATAAACGGTTCTGATTGAGTAGAAGGCAATAGTTGCTCTAAAAAAATGAACATCTGTACAGTTGATGTGTTTTAAAGGTGACCTACTAAGCTTCCCTGAACGAGTTAGGATTGGTTTATGTGCTAAATTAAACATGTTCCTTAATGTTTTTCCACAAAATCCTCTAGATAATGACATCTTAGTCTGCTCAGTTCTGGCTAGGAGCTTTTTTAGGGTGTCTTGTCTCTTTAAATCCAAATAAGTTGCTATGATGCATAACCATGGCAACGTGTTTTTACAACCAGGAGCAACTGATCAGCATCTAAAAAAACCTCAAGTATAATCTGAACTATGATTCTACACCTCAGTGGAGTTGAAGAGGAGCTTTCATGGATGCTTTGCCACATGATTTTTTTCCGTCTATCATAATCGTCTCTCAGTCCGACTTAAATTGGAGCAACAAAAGCAAATGAAAGGGATCAGCAGAGCTTGTTTTCATCCAGAAGATGTTATCTAGAAATGTCATCTCTGCTGCTCGGAGATCGAGCTGTTAGCAGGTTTTGACAGTTACATACAGCAAGTCTTCAGTCAGAGGTCTTTTCATATATGTTGCGTGACTGACTGCTACAGGAGATCCTTCCTATGCGCAGCATTACCATGTGCTGCGACTCTTTGAAGATACTTGGATGATATGAGTTAATTTTGAGGTTTAAACATTTCTATAGTAGTTTCTTCTGGTATTTTTATCTTTATTTTTGGCTTGCATAAAGTAAAGAGAAAAAAAAAACAGAAAAATAAATAAACTTTAACTCGACTGCGACAAAATGTGAAGTTCAATGGTTATGGATATTAAAATATAAACTATTTCACTGCTGGCTTTTTACAAACAGTATTGTTTTTTTTAGTTATTTTTAACTGCTGTATGGAAACGTTTAAAAAATGACAGAAAAATACACAAACAAGCTGCAAGGTGACAAAATGTGAAGTTCTGGGGTGAATATTAAAATACTGGGTTGTTTACAGGCCTCTGCAGTTCGTTCTCTGGCTGGTTGTGGGGGGAAATGTGAGGCGTTTCATCACCATTTTAGCATTTCAGACGGGGGCACTAATGATCGACTGGCACGCAAGCCGATTTTACAGGTTGCATGCAAGGCCCTGGATCAGCCCACGACCACTAAATACTCAAGTCATTTTCATTCTTCCTCTCCCTGCCCTCAGGGAAGTGCGCATGCAGATAATCTCATTAGGGAAAACATAATATTTGTAAAAGAGCTTTGGAGCAAAGCCCCACATCTGACTTGCCCTCAGTTTTTTAAGACGTCTTGCTGATATGAATTGGTGACATAATCTGGTCCCAGCGGAGAAATGCGGACATTTGCAGAATTAAACGGGTCCGACACGCACGTATGTGAGGAATGTTTGTGTTCAGATCGGCTTAAACGCCAACAATGAAGAAACAATCCGATTAATAGGGTTAAATCTGCAGCTGATAAGCCTGGATTTTGTTAAATTAGGCTCTTGGAGTTCATAATGTGAGCAGCAGAGGGCGCTGTTCGCCGTTATCTCACTGAGAAATTAATCTGAAAACTCATAACAAGCAACCGAATAAACAGTCATTTATTTCTAAATAATGTTCACTTCCTTGACCTTCTTCATTTGAACATTTATGTAATGACAATAGTTTCAAACACACAAATCACTGAGGTTATATTAGCATCATTTATGTTTAATCCTAAAAAAAATACTGCATAATTGGATTCACACACACATACACATATTAATTTATTTATTCATTTATTTAACACTTATTAATTTATTTATTATCCTTAAGCATCTTGAAACTTCTTGTCACTTTAGGCAACATGAAGATCATGAGTGTCCTCAGAGTTGGTTGCGCCAGTTTGTAAAGGTAAATTTATCCATGAACAAACTGTTTAAATATAACTTTCTCTGCATTTTATTTGGCCTTCATATTGAATAATATGTTGCATCCATTCACATTTATGTAAATTGGTCTTATACAAATAAAAACTGATTCAATTTGACAAATAAAATAATAGAAATTGTATTTCTGTGACCCTCCAGAAATGGCAATGGCGGGCCAAATATGGCCTGCGGGCCTCGAGTTTGACACACGTTCCCAGGTTTATATCATTTAATAACTGCATGTTGTGGTTTTGTGAGCAGAAGCTTGGCCTGAAATGTATTTGACACTCCAAAGAAACTCAAAAACAATTAAACATATTAATAAAATAAAGATGCATTTTGTTGTGTTGTTTTATAAACATATTTATTTTCTTTTTTTGTGGAGATGAATATTTTTATCCTGTCTTTAGGAAAGCAACTCTGTGACCTGCAACTCGTGGGAAAAGGACGTTATATAAGATATGATGAAGTTTTGGATCACTGGAGTAGAAGCAAAAGTAAGAAAGTAAGGAATTAAAATATTATTTTTACATGCTGTTCTCTGCAAAAGTATTTAAAATATTGAAGTTTTCCAATATTTTCCAACCATATACTAACATAGGGTAACACTTGAAAGTAAGATTTAGAAATAATAATATGTGAAAGTCTGAAAACTGCAGTTTAGCCCTTGACATTCCCACATAAATCTAGAGGAAATCTAAAAGTAAACAGTCTGTAGCTTAATCAATCTCAGCATAAATCCAGCTGTTCTGCGAATGTCTTAAACATTACAGAGAACAAGCAGCATCAGAAAGACCAAAAACACAGCAGCTTCTGACCCATCAAAAGGGGACTACATTTTCAAAATTCACTTTTTGCACATTTTTGTACTTGCACGCTGCAGAAACACTCATCAAGTATTTTTAGTCTAGTTTGTAGTGCAAATATTTTAGTTTAAGGCAAAAGTAACATTTCGGCTAGAAATAGGAGCTTGTTTTAAGTCAATAATTTCTTAATTTTTATGAATAAATGTAATATATAGGTGAAATAAGGCTTGTTTTTCATATTATAAGTGAAAAATGTCTTGCTCCACTGGCAGATTATTTCACTTACATCGAAGTATTGACTTTAAAAAGACTTCTATCCTAATGAAAAGTTACTAGCTTTGATTTTGGTGTCTGGGAAGTGATGTCACATCGTTACCTAGCAACCCCAGCCAAGCCCGGCTCGTTACCTAGCAACCCCAGCTCGTTACCTAGCAACCAAAGCAGGGCTCCAGCACATTGTAGTTCTAAAACAATTCTCCAACCTTTGAACGTCTTACATTTCTGTTCATTCAACCTTTATCTGAGAAAGGGAAGAGTGAGGCATGGATGCAAATCTACCCGGATACAGATGATGAGGAAAGTCAACTCTTAGGATTCAAAAACTAACACAGTTTTAGTTGTGATGTGGCAAAATGTGAAAACGTTGTACCTGTAGTTTTAAACAGATTCCAGACTTCTTCAAAAGGAGTTTATATGAAAGTCTACTTTTACAAGCTCTTTTTTTTAAAAGAACCAAACCTTGAATTATAGTTAACTGCTGGAATATCTGCATCCTGACTCCTATTGTGTTAGACACGAACATGAAACTGTTTGAAAGTGTTGGATATTGATCTGGACACATTCTGGGACTCTGTCCAGGACATTTTTACATCCTGTTAGGGGTTGAGAAGAGACCCAGTCCTTAAAGATGATTGACACTCCAGTAAAAGTAGCTGAAACGTAAACATTAAAACCGTGTTCGTCCCCACAGTGTCCAGTGTAAATCTGGTGGATTTCACAGACAGAACTGGTGTTTTTTTTTCTGGTGGAAACACAATGCATCTCCTCACAGGTCACAACATTATGAGAATGAAAACTCATTTATGGCTTCTTCTTTTTTCTTCCTCTGTGTTGTTTCACTTTCCAGGGGTGGCCATAATTCAGCTGCACTCGCCTGATGTGTAAAAGCTCACCCCAAACAAAGCATCAACTAAACGGCCGCCAGCTGCTGCTTCTTTTTTTGGACTGATGGAAGGGAACCATGTTGGAAAATCCCTGCAGATTTGTTCGCTTGACTGAACAGTGACAACTTATCAGAAAGGCTCCAGAACCCCCAGTGAGCTGCAGAGAAACATCTTGTGGTCTTACCTTAAAAGGCATATTCCTGCAGGCCAAACACCCACAACTACTGTTCTGCAACCAGAACCTCAGTTTACTGTAAGAAATCCACTTCATAACAAAATCAAAGTATTATTATTTTATAAGTGTAACATTGATTTTATTTTGTCAAAATGTGGTTTTTTTTTTTTATTCTTCAAATTCATTTCGTTTAGCCAAAAAATTCATTGGTATGTAAGTTATGATATGTGACTCTTGGCAGTTTGTGGTTACCATAGAACCGGTAACGGACAGCGTCCCGCTTTTTCTGTCAGCGTGTTTAACTGCAGCCGCGCCATTTCTGCAGCTAGCGCTACAAATATGCTAACCGCACCAGAGTTCACATTAACTGGACCGAGACCAGGTTCGCAAACGGACCTGAATTTTATTGGGCCTCATCAGAGTTTCATTGCGCATTCACTCCTCCCCAAACGAACCGGACTTTCCAGGCAAACAGACTGGACCAAAAGCGGACTGAAGGGGACCGGTCTGCCAAAAAGCCTCAGCCTCTACCTTCAACTGAGACCGATCCAAAACCAGGAAGTGGACCACAGAAAAGAGGGAGGAGCTGACAGTTACTCAGGTCTATGGTAACCACTAATCGCAGCTTAATGTGGATTTCTTATAGTATGTCACTCACAGAATCGTTGTTGTGTTTATATGGCCTGCAGGAAAATGTCTTTATGGTAAGACCTCATTACGTTTACCAACGACAAACAAGCATCTGCTAAAATCTGATGGCGTGACTCCATTCTTTCAAAATGTAAAGAATGGAGGAAGTGGCGCTCCGTGTCTTCTTCAGAGGTTTTTGTATTGTAGCGCCACCACTGGCGAGGAGGGGAACAGGGTTTTTAAAGGGTTTGGTTCGCAAAGCAAAACACAGCAGCTGAAAACAAATGTTGGCATTTTGATCACCAATCGAACTGCATTTACTGGACTATCAGATGCAAAAACAACCTTAGACTCAGTCCCCCAGATCTCAATCTATTCACGCTTCATCAAATCCATTACACTAAAACATCCGATGCTAACGTCTGACCAAGTAAGGGTTATTTTGGCTACTTGGTGGTCAGTGTATACTCTCATAGCAACCAGTAAAACTCCCAGGAGCTTCCCAGTGAACTCAGTTTGCTGAACATGTCGGGGCATCGGAGAGGTTGACCCTTCAGGGATGAAGATGGTAAATGATGTCACCAGAATCTATAAGCAGACGTCCCCGTCCCGCCCAAAGCCTATCATATACACGGCATCAAAGGAATTCCCAGGAAGCTGTCAGGAGGAAATAGACCAAAGACCAAAAGTAAAAATATCTCCACGAGCCAAGAAAGACGTTTCTTATTTTGGTCGTTTGATGTGATCACAGCTTTTCATTTCCGTCCTTTTCAAGCTGCCTTACAAGGAGAGGTCAGACGCTGCAAAACGGGCTGTTTTTAGCAGAAAGACAGATTAAAAACATAAACAGATTCATTAATCATTTGATTAATGAATCAAGATATTTTTCTCTTGTTATAATTGAAAACCTGCCAGTGAAACTTTTTCTTTTTCATAAATGTTAAGGAATTATTAACTTAAAACTATTTCAAGTATTTTTAGTCTTAGTGCAAATATCTTGAAATATTACAAACTTAAAAGTAACTTTTCAGCAACATATAGAGCCTTGTTTTAATTGAATAATTCTTTAATATTAATTGTATTGGCAGATTATTTTCTTTATAGCAAAACATTTTTCCCATGGAGAAACGGCCAATGGAATAAGAACTTTTTCAGCAACATTAAGGAAACATTTACTTAAAACAAGTTAAAAAGTTACTTATAAGTCAATTTGTCTTATTTAAAATATTTGGTAATATTTTGTATTTTTGCAGTGATTATTGTAAATATTACATTGTCAAATGGGACAGAAATGGTTATGATTTCATGTATTTCCATGTAAATGTGTATTAAAAGGTCCATTTTTGAGGTGATGGCAGCCGCAGAGCATCGGCTTTAGGTCTGTGTTTTGTCCTGGTGTCTCGTCGAGGCGCCGCCGCTCTGTTTAGCCCTCATCCTGCCTCTGGCCTACATTCAGCTCAGATATGAAGCGAGCTCACCATGGTTACTGCCAGGTAAACAGCAGTCAACAGAGAGCTGGACCCGTGCTGAACCCGTGCTGGACCCATGCTGGACCTGTGCTGGACCTGTGCTGGACCCATGCTGGACCCGTGCTGGACCTGTGCTGGACCCATGCTGGACCATGCTGGACCTGTGCTGGACCTGTGCTGGACCTGTGCTGGACCCATGCTGGACCTGTGCTGGACCCGTGCTGGACCTGTGCTGGACCTGTGCTGGACCCATGCTGGACCCGTGCTGGACCTGTGCTGGACCCGTGCTGGACCCGTGCTGGACCCATGCTGGACCTGTGCTGGACCTGTGCTGGACCCATGCTGGACCCGTGCTGGACCCATGCTGGACCTGTGCTGGACCCATGCTGGACCTGTGCTGGACCTGTGCTGGACCTGTGCTGGACCCGTGCTGGACCTGTGCTGGACCTGTGCTGGACCTGTGCTGGACCTGTGCTGGACCTGTGCTGGACCCTGTGCTGGACCCATGCTGGACCCTGTGCTGACCCGTGCTGGACCTGTGCTGGACCTGTGCTGGACCTGTGCTGGACCCATGCTGGACCCGTGCTGGACCTGTGCTGGACCTGTGCTGGACCCGTGCTGGACCTGTGCTGGACCTGTGCTGGACCTGTGCTGGACCCGTGCTGGACCCGTGCTGGACCCATGCTGGACCTGTGCTGGACCTGTGCTGGACCCATGCTGGACCCGTGCTGGACCCATGCTGGACCCGTGCTGGACCCGTGCTGGACCCGTGCTGGACCCATGCTGGACCCGTGCTGGACCCATGCTGGACCCGTGCTGGACCCGTGCTGGACCCGTGCTGGACCCGTGCTGTCCGCCTCCGGTCAGACTGAAGGGACTCGCTCATGTCACCTCATTTCATTCAGACCTGAGATTAAAATCTCCTCCCTCTTTCCTGTTGTTGCCGTTTCAACCCTGAAATGCCAGATCAACGAATTTCCACTTCGTATTTGTTTATTTAAGGATTAATCCTTCCATCCACACAACAAACATTTCAATTAAATCGTTATAAAAAGACATAATACTCCTTAAGATGGAAACAAAATTTAATTAAGCACAAATTTAAATCAACCACTTCAACAATTATAAAAACTGATTTAAATATTTTTGAATTTGAACATCTTACAAACATTGCAAAAGAATATCACAAAACCAAAGTTGGAAGTTTTTTTTATTGAGAGAAACTGATTTGGAAACATTTTCTTTTGCCTGATTTTGTCATTTTTTATTATGTAAATGAATTATTATCATTTTGGGCCTTAAAATACCAAATTTCCACTTGATATTTTTGTCAGTCTGACAATGTAATATTTACATATTAAATAATTGATAATTTGATCAGTTACTCAGTACTTGAGCAGATTTTTTTTACCAAATATTTTTTAGCTTTTTGAGTAACTCTATTACATTATTGAATGTCTGTTTTTGTTTGTTGAAAAAGTTGTTTGGAAGCAGTGGTGATATAAAAGTGATAATAGAGGTTCATATTAAAAATATGTGTATTGTAGTTGGGTAACAACTGTGAGAAAAGGCTAAGCGGTTTATGTACAGTCCAGATTTTGTGAAAAGAAAACATTGTCCCAGCGATAATGTTCCCTAGAACTTCTGCTGCGAGAGTCCGATTATTATCGTCCAATAAAAGTTGGAACAGGCGCAGCATATATCAACAGAAATGATATCTTATGAGAAGCTTAAATATTTAAGAATAATATTTATCATGCTCCAGATATTTTCCCCTTCAAGGAACCAACTGCTTCTGTGTTTTGGGCCAAAATAACGTTGAGTTTCCCTTTTGGGATCAGTGAATTTGAATGGGATTGAATTTGCTCCTGTTTCCAGTTCACCTGAAATGAGACAAAACTGGCATCAGTAACTTTTTAGTAATTAATTCCTTAATATTGATGAAAACGTTCCAGATCCACTGGCAGATTATTCCATTTATTTCTAAATTGTTACCTAGTTCTAATTCCGCTGGCAGATTATTTTACTTATGACAAAACATTTTCCCCATGTTCTGCCAATGGAACCAGAACTTTTTCATCAATATTAAGGGATTATTTACTTAAAACTAAAAGGAATCCTGTGTTTTGGGCTCATTTTAGTTTTCAGCAGGTGAAGACAAAAGTGCTTCTGTCAAACTCCACGTCTCCAGTGTCTCCGTCAAGGTTCATCAAGCGGGGAAACGTCTTATTAAAATTTCTCCCGTCGTTCCTGCAGACACGATGAGTATGGCTGTGAGGAGTTCCTTCATCAGCAGCTTGAAGCACAGACTGAGCTTTATGCCGCCCTGCTGGTGGAAAACTTCGCTGGGTCACAGCGGTGTGTATCTTGGCTCCAGTGGCTTCTGGGCCACCGGTTGTGAATATCTTATAGGAAAACTTTTATACAAAATTCAAATTTTGCACATTACTGTTCTTTCATTTGGGACTCAACTCAGCTTCTGAAAACAACCCAGGCACTTAAATAAAACATCCAGTCGGTTTTTGGTTTAAATACTAATTTCTTTGCTGTTACCTAACAATCAAAGCTGTTCTCCAGCATGTTTGGTCAGCTGGTTTTACTGCTGGATGCTCTGTACAATGTCTACTGGAAAAGACAAGAGTTTTGCTGTTGACTTACTGTACAGAAACCTCTTTATGCATTATTGTTGGTTGTGCAGGAGGCCCAAAGTCTGCTCTTCAAAGATGTATTGCACACCTGTTTACAGCCACTTTTATGTGTGACTGTAAACTTGCGTTGTGGGGGCGTGGCCAGGTGCTGCTTCTTTGGATTTAAAGTGACAGAGCCCTTAAACAGCTCATTCTGAAAGGAGCTGGAAATAGGCAGAACTGAGCAGACTGAAATCTCATTATCTAAGAATGCAACTGGCCGTCCATGTGTGGCTAAAAGCATAAAATAATCCACCTCTACACCTATGCTGACTATGGCAGCACCTTTGAAAACAGATTTTTAAATCATTTTATTGGATTTTGATCTGTTTATAATTGAACTTCAGCAGTCCTTTAAAAACAAATATAACTCACGCTCGTACACATCAATGTTCCAGCGATTTTTATCTCAAGAGATTTTCAATTGAGCAGAGAAACACGTTCAAGCTGCACTAACGCAGGATTTGCCAGGAAAACAAGTGGAATATTGTTCTAAACCTGTGGGTGTCACACAATGAGCCGCCTGATTCTCCAGCTCTATTCTGTGTTGTTAACATGGAGGATCAGAGGCAGTCAGAGTCAAGGTTTCTTCAGGTCAAACATCCACTTTGGCCCCCGGTGTAATGAGAAACAGGCCACCACGACTATTCCTGTCTTCCATCTTTGGTATTTTCTCGTCTCCCCTCTGGCTCCCTGTGAGAGACGAGACGGGAGCGACGCAGCTTCAATGCAGATGACTCGCTATCTTAGCTCTGCAAAAAAGAACAAAAAAAAAAGAACAAGCACATCAATCTTACTTAAGATAAACCTCCCTCACAGCAAAAACACAAAATCAGATTTTTGGTCGAGTTTCTAGTGCAAATATCTTACAGTGTACAAAGTTATCAGTGACTTTTCAGCCAACTGTAGATGCTTTTTAAAGTCAACACTGACTCAATATTGATGAAAACGTTGTAGTTTCACTGATTATTTCACAGTCGTTGCCTAGCAAACCAGTTCTAGTTCCACTTTATTTCATTTATATCAAAACTTTTTTCCTTGTTATTAGTGAAGTAATCAATGAAACTGCAACTTTTTAACCAATATTAAGGAATTATCGACTCAACAAGCCTCTATATGTTGCTGAAAAGTTTCTGGTAAGTTAGTTTTGTCTTATTTGAAGTGAAGTAAAATGTTTGCACTAGAATCAAGACCAAAAGTACATGGTAAGATTTTGTTTTTGCAGTGCTGCAAAAGGCAGAGTGCCAATTGACTGCTCAAACTCTTAACATATGAAAATTATTTACTTTGGTTTCAGCAGAGCTCTGGTATTTCCTGGTATTTTGGCTTACAGAACCTTTTAATATGTTACGAAACATGCAACGTTGCTGCGGCCCTGCACTGCTTTTTTTAACCAGTGGAAATGGGCTTTTTGGTTCCACCTGTCAAAATGGAGGGCTGTCATCAAGTCAGTGATGGACCTTTGCAGGTATAAGCATAGTAATTACCCCGGCGGAGAGGGTTCTCATTACCCGTGTTCACAGGCTGCATCCCTCAGCTCAGCATATGCAAACGCTTTGGAGTCTTAGCTGGGATTTTCCACTGGTCTCGGTTTTCTGCTGTGACACTGTTTCTTGTTTTTGTGTTGTTGCGTGGAGAAACAGTCGCGTCTGATTGAACGTTTGGTTTTTGAAGCGCCTTTGGACGCCTCGTCTCGCCCAAATTGTTTACCAAGAGGCCTTCAGAGAGGTTTGCCTCATTGTCAGGAGAGGAATTGAAACCAGATCATTATTTGCATGTGAAATTAGCGTTTTTATGAAAGCAAATTTGTGTTGCTTTCTCCGTAAAGGATGAGAAAGTGTCAAAGTGTTTAAGGGAAGCAAACAAAAGGCTGAGTAGTTTTGGTCTCATTCATCCGTTAAGCAAAATTTATGATACATCTTGAACAGTGATGGCCAACCAGAAACACTCAACAATGAGTTTTGGTTCCAACGCTGAAGGCTTTTTGGGTTTTTGGGTTGCTGGTTTCATGTAAAGTATTAGGGACATAACGAAGAATAAAATAAAAGTTGTATGAGAATACGAAAGTTTAAATAAAATGAGAATGAAATAAAATTACAAATACAAACACGAATGACAGTGTTTGTCTTTGTAATAATATTTTAGAATATAATATAACAATATGTTATAATATTACGAGAATAAAGGCGAAATAATACGAGAATAGTCATAGTATTGTGAAAATGAGGTCGAAATAATGGAAAAATGAAGTTAAAATAAAATTAAAATAGTTGTATTATGAGAATATAGTCATAATATTTTGACAATAAAGCCATTGGACTTGTGACTTTATTTGGAGAATAAAGTTGTAATATTATGACTTTATTCTCAAACACTACAACCTCATATTATTTTGACTTAATTCCCATAATTTGATTTAATTTTATTTTCTTAGCATGTACTTTAGTAATCTCTGGTATCGCTATGCAAATGCTTATTTTTAACCATCATTAATAAAAATGTAGCTCATGGCTCAAACACAGAGGTTAAACCACAGTGTGTTATGGTGTTATGAGTGTTTTATAGCCTCTGTTCTGATGGATCACGCGTTCCTTCCTCCTCGCTTCAAACAGCTGATTTATGTCCGGTCCTGGACACTTGTGGCTGGAATCCAAGGAATGCGAGACGCTCCCCTCCACTGTGCGCCTGTCCCACGCTAACACACGGAGCAGGCGCCTCGCCGGGCCCATGAAGGCCCACGGAGGCTCCCACAGCAGGGCAAGGAGGCAGAATGTCAGGAATGTGAGAGGCAGCACAATAAATACGCTCTGTGGCTCCATCCCGCAGCTTGAGGCTTATTGGTTTCCTGCTGGGATTGTTTGTAAGTTTTGCAGCCTTTCTGTGTCCCTCTACGGTTGTAATGGAGGAAAGAGAAAGTTCATGTTTTTCTGATTAAAGCTGCAGCATGTAGCTTTTAGAAAAAAATATTTTTTGCATATTTGTTAAAACTGTCGCCATGTTGTGACAGTTTGAGAAAAGCTAAATCTCCTTTCTGAAGTACGATTGCCATATGAAGAAATGCACTAAAGACAACCAATAAGAGCCAGGAGGCGGGGCTTAATGCTGTCAATCATGCTTATGTGCTAAATATATATATATAATATATATATAAGTAAAAGGTTAATCACAGAAATTTTATGGAAAAAATTTTTAATGTTTGACTCTTCAAACTCAATTTTTTTTTTCTACAAAATGTCTGACATTAATCTCAAGGTTTGCCTTTTCTTCTTGCAATTTTTTGACTTTTCAATCTCAGAAATGTTCTTGTTTTTTCTAAAAACATTCTGAGATCTCAAAATTTCTCCGTCCAATTTGTTGTCATACTTATTTTTTCACTCGGCTTCATCGTTCTTTTGTCAGTGGATCTGTTTGTTTTAAGCATTTGACATAATATTTTAATAGATAAAAACCCCAAACACAAACAAATCAAAGTTATACTTCTTTCTTTTCCATGTAAACATTCCCTGCAAAATAAGGACACATAATAGGAAAAATTAATTTATTTGTGTTACAATGTCAAAAACACAAATATGCATAGTGTTATGTGAAATAGTAAATTGGAACCATGTGATGAACAACCAAAAGTGCATTATTAGATAAACTGAAAATGTTCTCTGTTAATCCGGAGGTCAAGAGAAGAACATGACAATGTTCAGCTGAAAATCAAAGGCACAACGGAGGAGAAACACAAAGCACATGCATCCTGAACATGCTGCTGGGATGGAAACAAACAAAGACTCCATAGAAGCTAGAATACTTAGAAGTTTTGACAATAAAAACATAAGCAGCTTAGTCTACTGTAGCTGATTTTCATCTCAATGATATATCCAGACACCATTTTGATTACTCAGAAGTCTCCCTTCTCGTCCGTCGCGGCGCAGCTTAAGGCCGGCTCTTCGCTGCGGGTTTATCCATGATGTTGAGCACGTCGTCCAGGATGGACGGGCCCAGGTCCAACTCCAGGGACAGGAGCGACCCCGTGATCTGGCTGAGGGAATCCTGCGAGCCGCTTTTCTCCTTGGAAAGCTCAAACTCAAAATCGCTAATGCGTCCCTCCTCCACGCCGCTGTCCCTGTCCACCCAGTCCTTGCCGCACTTGGACAGCTCCTGCTTGAAGCCCACGGTAATGTCATTGCTGAAGTATCCGTCGTTGTTCTGGAAGTCCATCTTGTTGTCGAAGCTGTCGCAGCTGTCGCTGCTAGCGTTGCTGTTTAAGCTACCATTAGCTTTGCGCAAACTGTCGTCGCTGATAAAATATGGCGGCGGCTTCTCAAATCTGCCCTCATGCTTGTTTAGCTTGTTAGCCTTAGCAACCACCTTCAAGGTCGTCTTGTCTGCGCCTTCCCGCAGGTCCAAAAGGACGGCAGGTTTCGACTGGAGAGCGGCGAACGGCGACGAAGGCTCGCTGTCGAAGACGTCCATGGACCTCAACAGGGCGTCCATCTGCAGCATCTCGAGCTCATCGGGGTTTTCGGCTTTCAGAGGCGGCGAGGGACTCATAAAGTCCTCCAACGGATCTGCTGGCACTGGGAAGACGGTGGAGGAGATCAGCGGGAGGGTGAGCGCTTGGCCGCCCCCGATGGTTGGGAGTGAGATTGCATTCTTGAGGACCGGGGAGGGAGTTTCGGCGAAGGAGGCGTCGCTTGTGCTGTGCGCTCGCAGATACTCACTTTGGTTGCCGTAATGAGCCTGGACGTCCGTTTTTCCAGGCAGAAGCTCATACTTCCCCTGGAGGAAGGACATGTCTCCAAAGGCGTCCCGTTCTCCACCTTTCCCGATGTGGATGGTGTGGCGGAAGTCGCCAAGCGGAGGGCTGATCATGTCCGGAGACAAAATGTCTCTCAGCCGACATTTCTTCCCCTTCTTGCTGCTGATGGGTTTCAGGTAAATCGGAGCTTTTGCAGGCATGGCTGATTGTTGGGAGATGGATGTTTCGGATGAAAACGCTCTGTGGGTCTGAACGTCACGCAGCGGGTTCAGTTACATTCTCAGAAACACTCGCCGCGTGCAGGAGACCAGACAAAATGGCGGCATTGATCTGGAAACGCTCTCCGGTTGGCGGTCTTCAGGGAGGGGACACTTCTCTGAAATCAGACGAAACACAGACAAAAACGTGAGTTTTCACAAGTTTATAGAGAAATCGGGGTAAAACTTTCACGACACTGTCATAAAACATGATGTAACACAATGACGGTCTTTATAAAAATGACTATTTTAATGGAAAATTGCATTAAAAGTCCCATTGTTTACCAAACAATGACACTAATATTGACTTTATTAACGTCATAATATTTTGACTTTATTGTCAGATTATTATAATTTTGTTCTCATAAAATGGATATTTTTGTAATATTTCAGCTTTCTTCTCATGCAACTTCATTCCTGTAATAAAGTTGAGTAACTGATCAAATATCACAATTTTATTGTTGTAATATTATGACTCTTCTCATCATTACAACTTTTTTCTCATTATTTACCTTTTATTTTTATACAGTTTTGTTGTAATATGACTGTTTTCTTGAAATCATGACTTTATTCTTCTTATTTTGTTTTTATTCTCATACAACTTTATTCTTGTAATTTTTTGACTTTTTTCTTATAGTTTAAAATTTTTTTGACTCTGTTGTTCATTTCATCCCCTTTTATACAATTACATATAAAATGCATTGATCATATTGGGGATGTTAAAGTATCAGAAAGATGCTGCTGCAGTTTTAGCTACTGTTTTACAACAGTATGATGGATTTATTAGAAAGAAATTATTACCACACGCCCCAGAAATAAACTTACAGCATCCTTAAAAAGTGAGGAAAAAAATCCTCTTGTCTCGTATTTGAGAGCAAAGGAGGATCAGGCCTAAATCTGCAGACTTTGCTGCTGCATTTGCACGTCTTCTGATCTGCGCCAGCTCTGGATGTGCTAATGTGGAACAGCTGGGCTGCAGATTGGGGGATCAGAGCCTGTTTTTGGAGCGAGCTACTGCTCCAGCATGATAGAAAGAGCTGCACAGAGGAGGGCAAAGAGAGGAGGACCGGGGTTTACAGGGCTTTATGGGGATTGTGTGAGAGATAAGAGTGAAGAATTACAGAGCAAGGGCATTTTAGGAGGAACCAGGATGCAGAATGTGAACTGGTTTTTCTTTGAGGAGAAAATTTGCTGTAACTGTAAGATCAAAGGCAGGTAGAAAACAAGAAATTGTACTCAAGTTAGAGTAACACTACTTCAGCATATTTTTATTCAAGTAAAAGTCAAAAGTAGCTGCCCAAGCAAGAGTAAAAGAGTAATTGGTCGCAACTGATCCAATTATCAGTCACTTAATATTTAAAAATTACATTATATATATGAATTATTGTCATTTTGATTCTTAAAATACCAAAAAGTTCACTTAACTTTATATTTTGTTCATATCCCCTGCAAAGACATAAAATCTTCCCAAATATTTTTATCTAGTTTGTAACGCAAATATTTTATCAAACTTGAAATAAAACAAACAAAAAGAAAAGACCCTGAATAAAATGTCTCAGCAAGAAACAGGGGCTTGTTTGAATAATTCCTTATTATTGATGGAAAAGTATTAGTTTCATTGGCACATAAATTAACTTATGGGGAAAATGTCTGTTTATATGTGAAATTTTGGGTTTCTAGGTAACGATTATGAAATAACTTACATTAAGGAATAATGTACTTAAAACTCCACATGTTACTGAAAAGTTACTTTTAGCCTAATACAGTTGAAATAACAGGAAACTAAGATATTTTCACTAGAAAGTAAACCAACTATACTTTGCAAGATTTGTGTTTTTGCAGTGCAGATGGACCAAAATATAAAGTTAAGTGAAAATTTTACAAATAACAAAACCAGGCAAAGGTAATTGTTTGTAAATCAGTTTCTTTCGATGTCAAATTTATGAAACTTTAACAAAAACTGCAGGTTTGTGTTTGTGTCTGGTGAGTTTCTGTTTTTCATTCACTGGGTAGAAAATCCAGAAATTTCACTCAAGTAAGAGAAGAAATACTTCATAATAAAGACACTACAGTAAAGGTGAAAGAAAAGTAACTGAGTAAATGTATCTATTTACTACCCAACTGCATGGGATCAGCAGCCAAGTTACAGAAATGGAGAATTTAGTCAAATTGAGGACATTTTCCATTTTAAACCCATCAGAGAATGTGACCAAGTTTACAAACTAATGGAATAGAAGAGCAGAGTCAATAAAACAGCTGCGGCTGAAGGGAGGTGACAGCCTGAGTTAGAGGAGCGCTTTCCCATTTATAGGCATATTTAATTAGCAGAGAGTGGCTGGCCAGACTGGTCCACACCTCACATTTCACTCAGGAAAACATCCTCATTCCTGCAGCAGCCGACCAAATCGCCGCTCCGTTCTTATCTGAGTCACTTAACAAGTTTGTGTTTGTTCAGGAGGCCCATTAAGGGATACACACACACACACACACCCACACACACACACACACACACACACACACACACACACACACACAGGGCGTTTGAATTCAAACGGCCTCCGCTTTCGTCACAACTGCTCCGTTATTTGAAAATGAGGTTTACAAGGCGAAATCTCAGCTTATCGCGCGATGAGCACATTGGTGTTAAATATAGCTGTGACCGCCGGCAGGATGTGCGCGAGCGCGTTGAATGGGAGGGTTGATGACAGCGTTTGTGAGAGGTGTGACAAGTGTGAGGCAGAAAGTGGGGTGAGGTAGAGGTTCGTAGAACAAAATACAGCAAAAACTGCACTTGGTTTTTAAACTCAAATTTTTATTTAGGAACAACATAAAGACGTGAATCATCTATTCAGATCTTGTAAAACAATATTTAACAATTCTCTTTCCAGCGGACTGCATGAATCCTGTATTCAAAGCTCCAGGGCTGAAACCGAAGTGATCTGCGCCATCTTGGTAGGCAAGTGCATGTGGTTCGAGACCAACAAAAATAAAATCTTGACCAATGTCTGAGTGAAAGGTACATGAACAAAATGGCTGCTGTCGGGATCGACCCGTAAGAGGCGGAGAATGAAAATATGTCAGATGACGGCGGACAATCTGTCTCCGATCTCCTGCTATGAAACAGTTAACTACTCAGTGATCAGGAAGAGTACGTACAAAATGGAAAATGTTATGTTTGTAAAGGACTTACAAACTCTTTGTGTGAATAACAAGGTTCTGGTGGCTGGCAGAGTAAGTAAATGTAGTAACAAACACATGGGCTACATGTCTGTCTTAGCTAGCAGGTAAAGGTTACGTCAGCCTTGCTAATTTTGCTAGTTTGGCAGTAGATCATATTTATCTTATTATTACACAAAAGCTGGTTAAACTACTCAAAAATTGTAATTGAGTAATTGTTGTAACATATTTAATAATGTTATAGGAATGAAGCGAGAGCTAGCTCTAAGCTAGTAGCTTATTCATCGTTGTCATAGCGACTCCATAGCAACTGCCTGCCAAGATGGCTGCCAGTTACAAAGTTCATAGCCATGTAACGTCTAATGAGAGCAATAAATACCCTTTCATGCGGTTAGTCAATATCTAGTAGATTTTATTCTTTTTGTTTTATCTTGTTTTTGCTTAAAACAGTTGAAAGAAAGAGAATGCAACAGAACTTCAATACAATAAAACAGATTATCTCAACAGAAGAGAGAAGCTAAAGAACATGTTCATCAGTTTCAGATGAAAGTCCACCGTCGTTTCCAACATTCCTCAAATCTGTTTCAGTCTCAGTGCAAATGTCAGTTCCTCCATTCAAAGAATGTTCATGTAGTTCATCATTCATTTCCGAGCTATTGCTTTTTGACTGGCAGTTAGCATTATATTAAAGATATGTATCTTATCAAGCCCTTTTACACAGCTTGGTCTGAAACATGGCTTTAAAGTTTCAATCAATTTTTAATGGCAGTAATTTTGAAACAAGTCTTGTAGTCGAAAGGAAGAGTAATCCAATATGGACGCTCTAAGGTTTCCACTGGCCGTCTGTGAGAAGGCAACTGATGCAGTGAAAGCCTGAAGGACTGACCTTCGCGTCAGGCTTCATGCTGGAGGGTCAGCTGGGCTTAAACGGCAAGAATGAAAGGAATTCAAAGGGACAGCAGCAAAACATGAGAAATATTATAATTAGGCATCAGTCTTCAGCTTGAATAAAACCTTGATCTGTTTCATTAAAGCTGGTGTCAAAGTTTCCTATCTCACCATGAGAATTAGGTTGATTTAAGCGTAAAGCAATGAAGCGGATTTTATAAGACATTCAGTTTGTTACATCTTTATGTTTGATTATTACTTTATTCTTATATTTAAGAATCCTTTGCCCATTTAAGGAGGAACAATTCTCCCCACTATTTAGTCAAATTATTGTTTATTGAATTAAACAGAAAATAGGTCATGCTGCTGACAGTTGGAGGCGCGCCAACCTTCTTGGTGAGCAGATTTTCTGCAGCACACACAAGTATAGAATATCATTGGATCACATTATGTCTTTTCTGCAAGATTTAAGGCCGTACTCGAAATTGAAATTTCTCCCATTGAAATTTGGGAGAAATTCAATGGTTAATTTTCAACCAAACCAAACTTCTGTGATGTTTTAGCATTGTAATCTGTGAGTAGCTTAGTTTTAGAAGTGAATTAACATTATCAGCCACACCAGAGGATGCAGTTTCTAGTGAGCTTTATGGTGTCAAACTAGCGCTTTACACTAGCTAACGTCGCTAACATTTGGTATGTCACAGCCAAACGTTAGCGATTGGCTAAAACTTAAAACGGGGCTGATTTTCACCAATCTAGTATTCAGTTATCATTTCTATAAATCACATAGCAATCTTGACAAAACAATATGTTCAAAAATAGTTTGTCAACTTGTTTGTCAAAATGCATATTCAAAATGATCAGGTTGATAAAAATGTGACACTGGAGACTTCGATGCTGAATAACCCATAAAGTTAATGGAGGTTGCTGACTGAGTGGTTCCAGGAGTCGCTGTAGGCTGTTAATAGTTGAACAGGTGTATTCTAGCAAAACAAGGCCCAGATTCACTCCATGCTTTTGGAACGACTCCAAAACTTAAACCAACTCGGCACGCGCTGCGAAGTGCAATCTAAGTGGCGTCGCCACCACAGATTGCAGCCCTGGGTTTCATTTACACCTCCTGGGAAGATGGAAAGCTGATGGCAGCTTCCTCCTAGAAATGCTTGCCCAAGCAGTCATGCAGTCACAAAGGGCGGGGTGCAGGAAGAAAACACTGTGTCATTGGGTCAGCAAAGTATCTGTCTGGACATGCAGGGATCTGGAGCCACTCCAGCCTCTTTAAAACTGGAAGGTGAGGCAATGCATGCGAGGTGATGAAGCTTTGAGTGTGGAGGCCGATAAATATAGAGGCGGTATCGGGTAATTAAGCTAATGGCTCGTGATCTGCCCGGGTATTTCTGGACACCTTAAAGGCGCTTGTGATATCAGCGGCTCGGTATTCTGAGATGCAGCGTAATCTTACTGTAGTCTAAATAAACGCTGCAGTTTGCTGATGCTTTACAGTCTGCAAGCAGCTGCTACCTTCTTTTTAAAAATAGATACAGTGAACTTCCTAAAATATCCATCAAAGGATGACCAGGGTGACCTTTCACACACAAAAAAAACAGCATACTTTAGTCTTCATATTGCCTTCTTTGGGACCATTTGGAAGTTAAAAAGAAGTCCAGCTCCTCCCATTCTCTCTATAAAACAACTTTGATGCTACCAAGTTTTCCTCTTGATGTCAAACTATGACCTTGACTTGGATCACGATGCCTTTGCATATCAGAAAGACCCTCTCTCTGGGGTTGTTATAAAAACCACACGCCACAGAGGGTGATGGCAGTCTTACAAAATACAAAATGCAATGAGCTGTTTCCTCAATTATAGGCAAAGGCCTTGCTTTCAAAGAGTCCAGTGGCTTGAATGAATAGCAGGGTGGAGTATTTGTTCTGTGTTTCTTTCTCACTCCCCTCGTGCCACCCGCATGCACGGCCAGCGCTTGCCAGAGTTTTGCTTGGCAGATGCAAGCAGGGGAACTGAATCAAAGCGTTTGAAACATCAAGAGAATGTCAACATGTGCCGGCAAAAATCAACACTCTTCTTCTTGTGTATCGCTAAAGGTCTCTTCAAAATCCACGACTTGGTAGAAATGAACAGCAAAAGCAGCTCTGCAGAGCAAACAAGCTTTCTTTACAAGAACGAAGCTGGAATATCAATGTCTCCTGGAAAACAGGGAGACTAGAAAATCTGCTGTTTCTTGCGAAACAGCCATGAGATGCTAATTTGCTGAAAACAGCTGAAGGGAGACAAACCGAGGACAGCTGACGAGACGGACAGAGCTGAAAATATTTCATATGGAGCCCAGTGGAGGAAGAGGTGACAAACCTGCACTCTGGAAGTGCTTGGAAGTAAATCATAAAACCTACAGCACTGATTCTTATATTCACTCAAAGCAAACAACTGTGGCTACATTTTGATGCATAAATTATTTCTGTGGAGTGAAATATCTACAAACAGCAGCATTTTGTTTGTGAAAAATTATTAAAAGTGCAAGTTGCTCTGCCAGTTGAAATATTAAGGCATTGGATTTCACTGTAAAACTGAAAACGGCAAAACAATTGCATAAAACTTAAATTGTGAGTTTAGAAAAACTGTAAGAGATATCAAAAAGCCGAATAAAATGAAGATAGCTTTACATCTTGTGACTTGTTTAAAAGTTGAATGGAGTTTTTAGGTTGAAGTTTCCAGAAGTAGGAACGTGTTAAAGAGCAGAAAGTTTCAGCTGAATTTTGTGGAATTTAGAATATTTTATATGGAGCCCAATGGAGGAAAGTGTGACATGCCTGAGCTCCAGAAAGAAAAAATCCTAAAACCTACAGCAAAGAGGCTCATATTTTGTCAAAGTTGGTGTATAAATGATTTCTCTAGAGTCAGATATGTTCAAAAGCAGCATTTTGTTTGTGAGAAAGAAGTGAACATTGAAAAAGCGTCAGTGTTAGTTAAAGAATTCTGCCATTGGGTTACAAAAAATCTGCATAAAATATAAATCACAAGTTTAGAAAAACTCAAAGCAAAAAGCTGAATGATGTGAAAATAGCTTCACATCTTGTGATTTGATAAAAAGTTGAATTAAGTTTCTAGACTGACAAAGGCAGAATTAAGATCAAGTTTTTGCTGGATTTCAATGCATAAAGTGAATATATTATGAAAAGCATGAAAGATGAAAATATAAAAAGATACAGCAGGATTTTCCTGAAAACATTTAGAGATATGAATTGTTGAATGTGCAGAACTAATATGAAAGATGTGGTAATAAAGAAAAGCACAAGCTGAAGAATCTGGTTAAGAAAGCAAAGCAGAGATTTTTGGTCATAGTTTTATGTTTCCAACCATTTTCTCAGAGGAACCCCCACAGACATGCATGTCAGCAGCAAATCTCCAGCAGCATCACTGATCATGTTAGCGTCGCAACGTGAGGTCAAACATTTCTCGCTTACCTCGGCTGGATCTGAATCCCGGTCCGGTATCCCTCTGATTCCCAGGACCAAGTGTGTGTGTGTGTGTGTGTGTGTGTGCCGCAGTGCTGCTCCTGCGGCGTGCTGACACTGTATCCGCCTCCGGGAGCTGCACTCCGGATGACTGGGACGTCTGCTGGACAGCTGTTTGGGAATTGCTCTCCCACTCCTTTTTCCTCCTGCAGTCTCCTCCTCCTCCGTCGCTTCCCTCCTCCTCTTGTCTGTTTCTCTTCCTTCTCGGTCGTCTCTCTCCTGCAGCACCTGTGCACGTCCTTCCACTCTCTTGCAGAGCTCTTTTCTTTTTTTAGCTGTTCATCAGCTCTGTTTCTGCAGAATAAATATGTTATTGGTGCGTTCTCTGACTCTGTCCTCGTTTAACTTCCCACATCTGATAAGATCCAATCTGGGACTCACCCTGTCTGTCTTTGGCGCCTGTCCTGATTTTCCTTATCTCTATAAACACTCATCATTTTCTCAAACTCTAATTTTGCAAACTCACTTCATGATGAGATCTGATTTTTTTTTCTCCCCTAAAAGCTGCAGCACAACGAGGCGTCATCGACTGCACAGACTAATTGTTGCAGAATGCTGCAGCACTGCAGCACATGCAGGAAGAGCACATGGCCAGCTGCTGCATAACGCCAGGCTCTCACTCTGCACCTTGTGTCCACATGAGACACAAGGTGGGAAAGAACAAAATTAACACAAGAACACCAAGCAGAGGCAAATCCACCTTCTCTTCTGCATCAGGGGTTGTGTGAAACAATCTTTTTCCTGCGAGAAGGCCACAAGGAGAGGCGTGAGGCTTATTCAGTCCTTTCTACATGCTGGGGGAAAGAAGCCAAACATTTAATCGCTCCACATCCTCACCTTCCTGAAATAAAGGCCTGAGTTATTCTTTGCCAAAAGTGATTTTGGCTAAAGAAAGTGACAGGCCTTTATTTTAAGAAGGTGACTGTATTTTTTCTGCTGCCTCAGTTCTGACTGAAGGGGGATTCACACCAACCCTGCCTGGTCTACTTTAATTGAACTCCAGTCCATTTGCCTAGAAAGTCCAGGTCGTTTGAGGAGGTGTGAGTAAGAAATCAAACTCTGATATGGACCAAAAAAGCAAACCTGGATTCGGTTGAAGTGAACCCTGGTGCGTTTTTAATGCATGTGCAAATGGAAAGCGGACCTGAAACTGCTCCAAACAGAGGAAGTGGACTGCAGCAGAGGGCATTCTGGGTAAATACAACCAAAACAAACGCTGGCTAGCGCGAGCTGGAGAAATCCAAGACAAAAGAGAAATCCTACACTGGCTAAAATCCGACACCACTCCATTTTTGTTCACATTAAAGAAGGACGTTGTGCTCGGTGTCTCGTCTAGGAGACCATTGAGTGAGAAAACAGCCTAAAACTCTTCATCTGTCGTTCAGACTGAAGATATGGAGATATGGGGAACTTCCTTTCTTCACTCATTTCCTGCCTTACTTGAATGGCCTGTTTTCTTGTTTTTCATTTTGGAGATTTTCAAGGAAACTTGATTCATAAGAGCTCAAACATCTCAAGTTGCATTCATATTACAGAAACGTAGAGGTATCAAAATAGTTCTACATCTTATTTTTATTACACTACATTTTTCCTCTTCACTGAATAAATGTACTTCGATTTAAAGTATGGTTTATTATTATTTTTTCATGTGTAAAATGTTTTATTTTAAGAGTTTTTCACGTCTTTTAGCAGGTAAACCAACGTGTGGAGGTCGTGTTATTTCTTAGCGCTGCATCCTGGCCCGTCTCTGTTTGTCATCATCTGTTTAACGTACACCAGCAGCGTTATTTACCACCAGTTAAAGACCGGTTGTGAATGGGCTGCTTTGGTGTTGTCAGATTGCCCCGCGGTGATGTCATCGCGGCCGCCACATGATCATTACGGAGGATGCGTAAACACTGTCCTTTCATTTGCAAAAAGAAGCGCGCTAAACCGTGGAAACTCCGGGATGGCGGCGGCTCTAATAAGCAACGTCTTCAGGAAGATTAATCCCTGGGAGATTTTGTTCCTTGGTAAGACAGCGACACACTGATCATTACGTAGATTTAGAAAGTTACTACATCTACTTATTTGTTGCTTCTAGACAATTTGTGCTTGTCTAGTCGCAGGGTTTTCCCTCAGTCTGACCAATAAAACTAATTTAAAGCCTCATGACCTTTAGAACAAAGACGACATGGTTCATAAACATCGTCCAACTTTGTTTCCAATCTAACAGGACAAAATAGGGATATAAAAATTACTGGTGATACTTTTAGTGCCATTATAATGTGGAAATTAAGAACTACTAAAACTGCAAAACCCTGTTAGTTCACCAGAAATATAGAGTTGGGCTCAATCAGCATAACTGTGAAAATTATATGACGGAGCAAATTTAGCTTTTTCACGTTATTTTAGATGTAGAAATTGTGCCACTTCCTGTTAGCCGTGGGTAATCCACAGCAGTTGGATCCTGGATGGATACAGGGATCATTGATGCAAGATGGCAACAGTAACAGAAGCCTAAGAGCAAAAATAATAATTTATAATTAAGTTTAAAGTAAATGTGCTTTTCCACTCTTGCTTTGTGGTCTTTAGGTATTTGGAGAAACTCATTTTTCTTGGCAGCCTAATCAGAACCAGAACGTTTGTGCAACTTGCTGCAACGTTTCACAACTTGTTCTTCGACAGATTCCTCCAGAGAATCCGGGACTGAGCAGCAGAATGGAAACTACATTTCTCTTTTACGCTCAACAGGGGGGCCCTTAGTTTCCTTCAAACCGCCATTTACATCTTAAGTCACTATTATCACTTATGCTATGATTCCTCTGTGTTGGTACCGAGGTTGAGTATTTGGTTTAAAGCATTCATGCTGGGTCAGAAGTTTACATACACCGATAATAGATATGAATTTTTGGCCTTTAATGATTTATTCTAACAGTTTTTTTCAAGTTGGGAATACTGTAGATCAGTGGTATCAAATTAATTAGTTTCCATTTTGGACCATAACAAGAAAACAAATGTCTTCATTTGCTAAAATATGACTAAATAGCTTTTTCTGAATTTGATTACTTCTTCTTAAAGTTAAATAATATTAAAGATAATTTCCCTTGGATGTAATTTGGCAATTTATAGATAACACTGCTTTAATTTGATTAATGTATATAATATGTAAGTGGCCCTCTGAAGGCTAGCATATAGCGGGCCGGATTTGGCCCCCTGGCCTTAAGTTTGACATTTGCTGTAAGATATAGAGCTTTAGCTAAATTTAAAACAAAGATGTGGTGCAGAAGTGTCATAATCCTAATTTTAGACCTGCAAATGTGAAAATATAGAAAAATCTGCATTAAAATATGCATTAACCCGTACTTAACTTTAGTTAAATTGTCCTAGCATGACACAACTTCACTTTATGCTTTTTCTAACCAGCAACAGGCTTCTGGGGTAATTCTGGCAGAATATTTGACCACTTTTCTTCAAGATTTGACTTCATTTCAGTGACCTGGCTTGTAAAACTTCCCAGGTATTTGTATAGATCAGGTAATGTTAACATAATTTATCCAGGTTTGAAATAGAACACCCAGTTTCATCCAAGATTCAGTTTTCCTTGTGTTGATTGGAGGTGAGACTGAACGCCTCATGTTTGGCATTTCGCACATTTTTCTTGTCATTTGCAGCCGAGCTGCTCCATGTTTGTCGGAGCATAAAACTTTTCCACAGAAGGCATTTTGTTTATCCAAGCTTAAAGGTGGATCAACGGCGTCTTTCTTGAACGATTCACACTCTGATCACTTTAAAGTGACGCTTGCAGTTCCCAGTTCTATTTTCATCTTTCTTAAGTGATGAGACATCAGAAAAACTCGGCTGAAATCTGCAGTTGTTTCCAGAGAGCTCCAAAAAATTTTTCCAACTTGCATCAGTCTAACTGTTCTGACTGTTGGTCAATCTAATCGGTTTGGATGATTGGAAAGAAGCAAAAAACACCTGCTCAGTTTGTTGTGATAGAAAATCAGAAGAAATTCAGCAATGCTTATATTACTGCACGAAGAAATTCAGCAATGCTTATATTACTGCACGTAAATAGTAACGTCTATGTGTTTGATTTTGTTTCAAAACAAAAAGATCCACAATAAAGTTAATGTGCACATTGAGAATGAGGTGCTAATATTGTACACTGCAAAAACACAAAATCATGCCAAGTATTTCTGTCTAGTTTCCAAATGTTTTATCACAGTTGAACTGAGGAAAAACTGACTTAAAAGTAACTTTCCAGCAAGTCATAGGAGCTAATGTTGAGTCAATAATTGCTTAATATTGATAAAAATATAGAACTATTTCCAATGGCAGATTATTTCGCCTGTAACCTGGAAAAATGTTTTGTTAGAAGTGAAATAAAACTGGATTGCTTGGCAACAGGCCGGGCTGGGCTGGCATTGATAGTGAAACAAGAACTTTTTTAAATCAATATTAAGAAATTATTGACTTAAAACAAATATATGTTATTGAAAAGTTTCTTGTAAGTTATTTCAAGTATTCTAAAATATTTGCACTATAAACCAGACAGAAATACTTGGTATGATGTTGAGTTTTTTCAGTGCAATCTGGCAAAACACAGTCCACTTCTTTTTGCTTTACCTGTAAATAGGTACCAAAACTTATATTTTCCTACTCTGGATTATAACTCCAGTATTCGTTGTGAAATTCAGTGGAAGAAGTTTATAATTTTCTTCAAATAAAAGCTCTCTGTCGGGTTTTAGCCTCAGTTTTTCTCTTTTCGGTCCAAACTGTTCCACTGATGTCACCGTTCCAAACGGAGACGCTGTGAACTGCACGCCTGTCAGGTAAACAAGCCTCTCCTTGTCCGGTGAAGTGAACACATGAAACACAGAGCAGCCTTCAAAAACAAGGCACTTCTTGTCATTTTCTCCGCTTTTACTCGTGTTTTTACTCACAGGCTTCATGGTGGCTCATAACTCACAGGTTGAGCTCCAGTTGTGTGCAATGTTGACACAGTGCTTCGCCCGCATTCGCACCCAGTATTGAGTAAGCAGCATCATTATCACTCTGCGTCTGTAAAAGCTGGGAAAGCGAAGTGAGGACATTCAAAACAGAAAAACTAAACAGGCTATTCAAAATGTATCATTTTATCCTTTTTTTTGCTTTAAAATGAGCAATAAAGCTTCTTTCTCACTGTCTGATGTTAATTCAGACTAAAAATTTTCTGCTTTAGGATTTCCAACATTATTTTTTAGCAATCTTTAGACAAGTCTGCTAAGATACATGTAGTTGTCATGCCACAGTGGGGGCCACAGTGTCATTGCGTGGGTCGGCGCGGGAAGCGTTATGGATGAATTAAAAAAAAACAACAAACAGTTACACTAAACTGTTTCACTGTAAAGACGGTTTGTAGTTTGTTTTGTCGCAACCTGAAGTGTGAAATAAATTTCAGTGAAGATGAAAACAAAATAGGTTTATGTCTGATTGAACGATGTTTGATTTTTTTTTTTCTGTTTTGGAGGGGATGTCATTGTAATCCATACAAAGGGGGGAATCTTTGGGAACCTCTGCTTTAAAGGTGTCATCAGTTAAACATTGAACATTCAGCTTGATCAGTTCTCAGAAAAGGTTTTTTTTCTGCGCTGCCTCTTACTTTCTCCCCTTCTGGCTCCTTGAGCTCATTTATTTTCATTTTGACAGTAAAGGTTTCGCAGTCCGTGGGCAAAGGCCGACCGTCTGCCTGCGTGGGGAAGAGCAGGATGGGATTGTGGGTAGTCTAAACACCGTCTTGCTCTGTGGCTGTATCTCAGAATGCTTCTCTGTGTGAGCGTGGGCGACGGGCCGTCCTGAATTACAGCAGACCACACGCACCATGAGGTAGCGCCTTGGCTTCTGTGCCTTATTTAGCAAGTGAACAAAGTTTGGTCAAGGTGAAGGCTGGAATTTGGGAGGATGGGATGGCGAGAGGCCAAGAGTCATGATGTTGCCTCCATTGTGCTCCTCGGGCTTTTTACTTCCTATTAACAGAGTTCGGTAGTAACTAGTTACAAAGAAATTACTTTTACTACTCTGTACTTTTAACTTTTACTTGAGCAACTTTATTATGAAGTATTTCTTCTCTTACTAAAAATTCTGGATTTTCTACCCACTGAATTTTTGGATAAAATAAACATGTTTTCCCCATGTTTTCAGTTAATTAATCTGCCAATGGAACTAGTTCTTTTTCAGCAACATTAAAGATTCACTTTCTCTGAAAAGCCTCTACATCTGGCTGAAAAGTTACTTTTAAGTCGGTTTGTCTTATTTCAAGTGTGCGAAGATATTACGTGGTAAGATTTTGTGTTTTTTGCAGTGCATCGTCTAAAGACCGTCGCTGACTGAAAGCAGAGTATCATTTGTCATGCCGGTGCAGATCGTCAGATCATTTGAGATGTCCTGTTTGCTTTGATTCATCCTCTGCCCTCTGGCAGCGTCTGTACTTTCTTACAAAGGTGCTTCAAACTCCAGAAACTTGTCCCAACATGCTGGAATTCAGAGAATGTAATTCTCACTGGAAGGTTTAATGTGAATAAAATGATGTTTGGATGGTGTTATTGAGCAACAGCTGAATATTCGCCGGTCACAAGGGAAATGAAGACATTATTCCGCATTTCTGAGACATAAAGTAAACAGCTGCCCATGCTATGCTAACGTTACATCAGCATTGCATGACAAGTCTGGGAGGAGAGTGACCTTAACTTATTCTAGCCTTCAATCTGATCAAATGATTGCTTCCTGTTGCTCTCCACTGGGAACCAAAGTGTCGCTGCTGTTTGGTTTACAAGAGTCTTTTTATCTGCTTGCTCAGTAAATAACATTCCAGAGAGTCTTTATTTTCGCTGAAGCACCGACGTTTTAAACGTTTTCAGGAGAAGAAGCGTGACGTCAGCATGAGGCCATAAGGTTATGCTTCTGATTTCATTGCTGTTGCTAATTCTGGCAGTGATAATCATCAATTGGTTTTAGGAGTCTGTGTGTTTAAAAAGGCAACAAAAAGTTTTTTAATTAAGTAAAACTTATTCCTGATGGAGAGGAAAGTAGGTCAGTTATTCCTGTTCGACTTTAACAACCTTCACATGTGGGTGTGACGAGGAATTTGGTGACAAAATAAATATATAATAGGAAACTGACAGATCATCAATACATCATGAGCCACTGCTGTTAGCTTAGCACATAGCAGCTAAAAGCAAAATCTTACTGACTTATTCTTTGGCGGTTATTCTGCGTTTTCTGTGGCTCGTTGCACGAAATCAATAACACCTCCTTCTCCAGGTTTCAGGTTGTCAGGTTTCAGCATGTGCAGAAATCGTCTCCAGCATTGAGCGCATGCGCGAAATTTAGAAACTTATGCAAATAGTTTCCGAAAAGTTTTACTGGTTTCAAAACGTAAATATGCAACTGAAACTAATTCTCATAAAAAAGTAAAAATAAACTCATTATTCTAGCATTTATAAAATAGAAATATTCTCATGGTCACTTCATTAAGTCACTAAAACTATTTTTAGACATTAAATAACATTGCAGAATACATGTTAAACACTTAATTAACTGTTGCGCAATACATTAGTTCACATTGTTTACAGTTTACTGCAATATTGTTTTGACTGCCCTATAAATCTTTTGCTATTATTAAATCCAGATTTGAACAACACATTTGTTTTCTGGACATCAGTTCTAACTTTGACTGATTTATTGATGTGTGTATTTATTTCCAGAAACAGAGTCGTGCTTCATCGTACCCCTGAAGCTCGGTTCGTTGGACCACTCTCAGGTTTCCAGCTGCTGGTTCAGCAGGACTTTAATGAAGCCGCTCAGTTGTTTGGAGTTGGAGTTCGTTTAATTGTGTTGTTTGAAATTTGAAACACATTCTTACTGATTTCTCACATGACACGGATCGCTCATTAAGGCGTGTGATTAGTTTTATAACAAGGCAGCAAATCAAAAATCCACCGTCTCCATCTGCTGCCCTTATTATCTAAATAGATTTAATTTGATGATTTCATAATTTATTTTGTTACTTTAACTTGGCGTACACTTCATAACTTCACTAAATGGCCTCCATTAATCACTGATTGGTTTCTTCTAAAACAATAGTACTGCATGATTGATGTTTCTTGCTTATTTTGTTCACGTTCTGAACAATAATGTAATAAAATTGTGAAAAAAACCCTGAAAAGCACAGCATCATGTTGTTGTAGACCAAGAGTCATTTAAACGTTTTGAACTCACAGCTTCTTGTGACATACAAAAACACCATTGTCCTTACTTTGTGTATTTTCCATGACTGGATTTGTTTACATTTTTATTTTTAGGTTGTTACATTTTGCTTCTGTGGTTCACTTTCACTCTCAATTAGAAAAACCTGTTCCCCTCCTCGTCTGTGGGGGGCGCTGCACCTTGAAGAGAACAACACAAAAACCTGGGGGAAAAAAAGTCATTGAGCACAACTTCTGTTTTCACAACATAAAGAGAAATGGATTTTTGCAGATATGATATATATTAGGCTATACTAGCGCATTTGTCCTGGTTGTATTTACCCAGAATGCCCTGCTTTTGGAGAGGGCTCCATTCACGTATGCAACCGCACCAGAGTTCACTTTAATTGAACCAAGACTGAGATCTAATTAAAGGGAACCAAACAGGGCTGGAGTGAATGCTAGAAACATACTAAGAGAATTACATTATTATGTTTTCAACCAGTTTGAAACACACCTGACCAAAATGAAACCATTTATACCTTTTTTTAATCCACTGTAAACATCTTTTCTGTTGTTTAGAAAAGATGCTGCTGTAATTTAAAAGTGGGAATCTGTAAAAACTTGGATCCACCAGCACCACTGGTGTGTCTCCTGAATGAAATCCAGGACATTGAAACATCCCTGTCCTCTTATTCAGAGACCTAACAGTTATTTAACAATGCATGCCATGCACTCAAACATAGGAATTACCTCAGAAAGGACAGTGCAGAGGTCTGTAGTAACTGTCTGCATCTTTGGCATGTGTGATAGGAACACAAGGGAGAACTTTGCTTTGGTTGTGTGCAAAGAAACTGAGCGATCTTATGAAAGGAAGGCTTTTTATAAGCTGGAAACGAACCGTGTGCTGTCAATAGAAAGAGCATCAAAGAGAAGGCTGATAATTACTCAGGTTATGATCTTGTGTTCCCCGTAAACATCCAATATTCTACATCAAGAGTTCAGGTAATAAATAAAAATGCTCCCAGAGCTCTTTGCTATAAAAATGCCTCACTCGCTCGTTTTCTGCCCTCTTCAGGGTGGCAGGGGTGATCCAGTTTACCCCAGCCAATCAGAAAGAGGCGGACAAAACCTGGACGAATCACCAGTCCGACGCTACAAAATACAATAAAACAGGATTAAATTAACTCACTTCTAAATGTTTTTACTGATGGAACAAAAAATAGATTTAACACATGTTTGTCTAAACTGTCATGAAATAAACTGTGGAAATAATCAAGCTTCTCCCAGTGCAGAGGCAGGCGGCAGGTCTCAGAGTTTTCAATCAGGCCAATTTTCTTGTGATAGTTTGTTCCTCCGCCATCAGCGTGTTCACTAGGATGATTGACAGAGCCTCCTGGCTCTGATTGGTTGTTTTTGGTGCATTTCTTTGGTACAGCAGTAGCAGCTCAGGGAGCAAGTAGAGAAAACTTTTTCACAGATTATATGTCTCATGAATCATACTGTTCGTGTTGTGAATGCTAGTTAGGCTGTTTAGTTGTGAACTAGCACACCTAGTTCACAACTGGCTTGTAAACTCAAGGCTAGTTAGCCTTTTGTTGCATTCACAAGGCTAGCTAGCTTTGTGATTGCTAGTTAGCCTGTAGTTAGCATGACCACCAATGATGATGGATTAACAGCGTTCCTGTGAAGGTAAATTGTTTCTCTACCACCAGCACATTTAGCAGCGCTAAGCCCCTCCTCCTGGCTCTGATTGGTTGTTTTTGGTGGGGAACAGTGCATTTCTTCAGACGACAATAGTAGCTCACAGATTATCTGTCATATCAAACTGTCATGATTAAATTGTCATAGTTTTTACTTGTAAAAAATATATTATTTAAAAAATTGATCAGGTCTTCATGACTTGCTTTTGATTTCACCTTCTGACCTTGGAAGATCAAATTAATCAAGATCCAATACAGATGAAAACATGGCAGGGATTATCAGGATTGCAGTGATAAACTATTCTTGTTTCTGAAAGTGTTACATGTTTAATATTAAATTGGTAACTGTACAAATGTATAAGTTCATGTTTTTGTGGATTTTTAAGCCATGTTCTAACCAAATATCTTCATTCCACCTGCTAACGAACCCTGCTAGTCAGCAACCGTTCAGCAGAGACACAGTAGCTGGGTCACCCAGAGGTTGAGGGCCGTCAGAAACCACATCTGGAAATCCCGATTCCCACGCAGAGCAGATCAAAAGAGATCATGAGAGTGATCTACACCTCTCCCATGTGGCAAGTGTTTAACATGGTCGGGGGTGAGGACATTAGCTCGGTTCTTGTCCCCGCTGTCGTCCTCCCAGACTTGTGGCTAAATCATGCAGACAGGCATATCTGACCTGCTCCATCTGGACCTGCTTATCCCTTTACGTGGCGGACCGAGATGAGCCATCAGCCGCCGCAGACAGACGGGATTCTGGAATGACGTGGAGGACGGTTGGCTGGAAGAACTTCCCGTTTTCTAGGAAATGCGTCAGGGTTGACAGAATGGACAGTTCGGGTCATGTTGCAGTCTGAAAATCAGTTGTTGCTGCTTTACACTTTATAAAGTGGGGCTGTAACAATTAATCAAATTAACTGCGATTAATCGATTATTGAATTAATCGTTAACTGTTATACAGATTTTTTTTCAAATCTGGTGTAAAAAAACATAGTCAGAGCAGTAAATGATCCAAAACTATACAGAAAATATAAACATTTTGCAATTAAGATAAAAACACTTTTGTCTCTTTTAGCCAAAACTATTCAAGTGGCAAATTTAGCTTCAATAAGTTAAGATGTCTCCAATAAACCTGCTAACTGGACCTAAAACATTTATTATTGTTAGCCTTGCCTAAAATGGCAAAAATAATTAATTCTAGTCAATAAACATTCATTAAATTTTTTGACGATTCCCTTTATTTTTAAAAAAAGGAATTATTTTTTTATCTGCATCTTGTATTTATTCCCAATATATTAAAAAAGTGTACGGCTGAAATGACTAATCGTGATTATTTGATTATTTAAATAATCGTCAACTAGTTTAACAATTAACTAATTGTTAACTGGACTATACAGATTCGAAAAAGCCATTTGGTGACACAAAATCATACGCAGAGCAGTAATTAAGCCAAAAATGGACAAAAAATAGATATAAATTTCACATTTAAGATTAAAACGCTTTTGTCTGCTTTTTTAGCTGAAGTTCCTGGCCATATTTTTAGCTTCACTTAGTTCAGATTTACTAAAGGAATGCTATGTTATTGCATTTTAGGCAATAACAGTGTCTATTTTTTTATTTTAAAAAATTATTTAATTATTTGCATCTTTTAATGCATAAAAATGGCTTAGATGTCAAACTGAAACGATTAATTGGATTCATTGATTATATAAATAATAGTCAACTATTTTAGCAATTGATTGATAATTAAGTATACAAAAAAGTTTAAGTGGTTCAATTAAAAATCTGTAGAATGTGCCACTTTTATCCGATTAATCATCAGAATAATTGATTAATCGGTTATTCTGATTAATCGATTAGTTGCAGCTGCTTCCTTCCTGTTAAAGGGAACGAAGTGTAAAGTGAAAAGAGAGGATCAGAGGACGGTGACAGCAGCGAGTTGAGCTGCAGCAGGACTTTACGGTTTCCAGCAGACATTCCTTTACGGTGAGCGTGTGCGTTTGTGTTTCACCAGGTGCCTGGAATGCTTCTGGACCAACAGACAATAATTCACTCAAACAGCCTTTTGTGTTTCTCACCGCTGCACATTTAAGTCGGCAAGGAAGACAAACGTTGGACTCTTTGGGCAACAATGGAAATCTCTGCACTGCTGCAGAATTCCCCAACAGTCGGCCATTACATTGTTGGGGATTTATGTTTCCCAGCGGAGCAGCTCACCCCAACGTTCAGATACCAGAGCAAACTGGAATGTTCAGCATTTCGCTCCAATATTCATTCGTCATTGCGTTTGACTTCATCAGTTCAACATAATTCAGTGATCAACAGCAATAATGTGCCAGGAATGTCGTGTTACCGCTGACTGACGGCGTGACTGACGGCACCACGGCTTGTGTTTATTCTCACAGCCATAAATAGTCCTCGACTTTCACCTCACTGGATGTAAAAGAAAATAACTGAAGCAACTTTCAGGAATTTTTAGATAATTAAAGCTACATTTTAGGCAGTTTTCTACCCTGAGATATTTCACAGCAGTGGAGATAAGTATCAGTACGTCCATAGTGTTACATTACAGAACGGGGCCTGCGTGGATACAATGTTGGATCAGAACATTTTCCACAAAGACGTTCAGTTCATGATAAATGAACAAAATAGGTATCAAGAAAACAGGAAAATGGGTTTAACTATTTTTTTCATAATCCAGCCTTTGGTTCAGAACATCTCAATGACAGCAAACTGCTCAGAATAAACCCACATCACCACTCCTCCACCACCATGCCTGGCTGGAGGCATTCGGGATGGATGGATGGATGGATGGATGGATGGATGGATGGATGGATGGATGGATGGATGGATGGATGGATGGATAGATGGATGGTTGGCTGGTTTGTTGGTTGGTTGGATGTAAAATTAACAAATAGATGGATATTTCAGATTCTATACTTAATCAATCATTAATATCAAAAACTGTCAACCTTTCAAAATAAAAGTCTTAGTATTTTAAGTGATTGGTGTCTAATCAGGTTCCATGTTGCTTATAAATAAAAAACATTCTTCAAAAAAGGGGTTGTGTAGACCTTTCAAAATAAAACTCTTCAAAACCAAAAAAAAAATCATAATTATTTTAAAGATAGTCAGAAGCTTCTTCGGATTTGCTGCAGTACAGCCTGCTGCAGGAGATCTTTCCTGCCAAGAGCCATCACGATCCACAGTAACTCTCTAAAGCATTTGAATTAACTTTTAATTTCCCTTTGGATTTATAAAGTATTTTTGAGTTTGAATTTGAAAACCAGCTGATCAAATGTGCTGGAGTTCCGCTGGGGTTGCTAGGTAACGTTCAAGTTCCACTGGGGTTGCTAGGTAACGTTCGAGTTCTGCTGGGGTTGCTAGGTAACGGGCAGTGTCTGCTGATTTGTGATGTTACATTTTGAACGTTTTTGAAACGGCTCATTTTCCAGACACCAAAAAAACAATAACTTATTCCCATAAACGGGCTGGATGTTTTTTGTTTTGTTTTTAAGATTTTAGAACCAGGTGAGACCAAAATGTAGGTACAAAAACATGTCAATCGTCGCTCAGGTTTATACATCTGGTGCAGTTGGCATTGCTTTATTGCTCCATTATGTTGTGAGATGCTTGTCATCTCCCAAAGGCGGCCGTATGAGAAAAAGAAGAGAAGCTAGAATTAGAGAGTGGCTACACAGAGGAGGACAGAAATAGCTGAGGGTGTGTAGGCCCGACTCCGACCACTGGCATGCACGAGGAAGCAGCCTCCATTCCACAGGCTAGCAGATGGTTTAGAGTCGCTACATCCCACATGCGAGCGCCGGCCGGTCTTCCCCACCCTCGGCTATTCTGGGCCTCTCTGCCACTGTGGTGGCTTTCACTCAGCAACCGCACAAATAAAGCCTGAGCAGGAAAAGCTTGAGAAACAGGAAGGTCTGGAGGAGATGTTTGTTCTGCACGGCTTCGTCTTTGTTGTTGTTGTTTTTACTTTAATTATGACGTGTGAAAGCCACTTCAGGGGAGTAAAGCTTCGCTGCACTGCAAAAATACAAAATCTTATCAAGTTTATTTGGTCCAGTGCAAATATGTCAGAACACTTGAAATAAGAGAAAAGTAACTTTTCAGCTTGTTTTAGTCAACAATTCCTAAATATTGATGAAAAAACTACTGTTTCCACTAGCAGATTATTTCTATTCATAATAAAACATTTTGCCACATTAGAACTGAAATAATCTGCAAACGAAACGTTTTAAATCAATATGAAGGATTATTGACTTAAAACAAGCGCATATATTTTGCTGTTATGTGAGTTAATTTCATCTTATTCCAAGTGAACTAAGATGTTTGCTCTAGAAACTGGACCAAAAAATCCTTGGTAAGATTTTATGTTTTTTGCAATGTGAAGCAGAAACTTACGTTTATTTAATGAGTTTCTGTATTTGAGGAAGCTTCAGTTAAACTGTTTGCTATTAGTGAAGTTTTTCCTAATTTATTCAGTTTCATTTTAATGAGGCTAAATACCCAGTGAAAAACTGTAATCTGCCTTAATCCCAAAGATATTATTGGTGAATTAGTGAGAGAAAAGATCTAATCTGTCCAGTATTGATGCCATCTATTGATAAATAGCCTAATTCTTTATAAGTTTAGTAAGAATTTTGTTTAGTGTAAAATAGGTTTAAAATGTAGAAGTTGGACTAAATGGGGAAGATAAATATTTATAGCGTATGTAAATATCTGTTTCAACTTTATTTTCTACACTGGCCCAAACTTTAGTATCTCCAGCATTTAAATGTAGAAGAATCCAAAGTTTCATCAGAGTTTAAAATGTATAAATGGGGAGAAAGTCTTGATCAGAACCAAACGACCTGCAGCCTGTTTCTCTGCACCTGCATTCACTGTTTCATTTAAACATCTCACCTGAGAAACTTTGCATTTCCATTTGAATCCCAAATCTGGGTCGAGACGCAGCCGCGCCCAAATCCAGCAGCTTTCATGTTTCCTCATAACGATTCAAATGATAAACGTTTAAAATCCAGTGGATGCAGTGAATTCTTGATCTCCTGTTTATTATTACTTTAACATGAAAGTAAAAAGTAATTTGTTTTAAACAACAAAGTTGTTGTTTGAAACAATCTTCCTTCAACTTGAAGAAGCTTGTAATTTTTCTGTGAAAATCTTTTGCATCAGTCTTGATTTGTGGTCGGAAGCCTCAGAATAATTTCGGGAACAAAATGGCCGCCAGGGTGAACTTTGAACTGAGTCTTTCTGTTGGCTTTGGACCAATGGGAGAGCACATTTAATCACTGCCTATTGAGGAAAAAAAATTTTTTACTTCATTTGAAAACAAAAAAACTCAAAAACTTTTTTTAAGATTTCTTATTTTTTGTGGCTTTAAACGAGTTTTCTGGAGCAAAAAGTATAAATTTTTATTTATTTTTTTAAAGATCTTGTAAATTTTGAGATTTTGCTGGTTTTGTTTAGCTGGATTAAAACCTTAAAATAGTTGGTAATATTAAAAAATTACCCTTTTTATGAAGGATTTTGTAACCTTTGTGATTATAAATTGGTTTTATTTGCTGGATTAAATGTGAAAATGTTCAAATAGGTTCAGTTTGAGTTTCTCCTTTAAGGCTAACTAAAGTTTCACAACAAACAAGTTACACAGAACAGCTTTAGATGAAGACATTAAAATCATTCAGTTGTGTTTTTTCAGACATGACTCACGCTCGCGCTCACAGGTGCATGCTGGGTAATGTTGTCTGCATAACTGTGTTTATCTTAATCTTTTAATTCCTCCACAGATGTTGCGTCTCGATCAGTCCAGACTGCTGATGAAACTCATCATTTCCACCAAAGTAAAGACAACATGTCTGCCTGTAAAGCGTCATAATCCCAACACTCACTCTGACGGCGCCACCTGCTGGACAACAGCTGCACGACAACAGAAAGGAATCCGTCTTTTTTATGGCTGTATGTGGAAATCCTTGTAGAATTTAAATGTAAATTGTTTTGACAAAAGGTTTTGTTGAAAGCTTTAAGGATCTCTGAGAGTGGATGAGTGCAGGAGGTTTTTGTGTTTACTACTGAGCTCTGGGTGAAGGACAGAAGGGCAGATCAAGGCCGGGGATGTGTTGATATTACATCGGAAAGGATTTTTCCAACAACTAAAGTATCATTTTAGCTGAAAAAAATCACATCTGGATGTAGCTCAAGGTTCAGTAAATATACACTTTTCTGACTTTGTGATGTTTTAAAGACAGAAGAGGAATAGATTAAACCCAGAGCAGTTCTCTGATGCAATCTCACTTTTTCTGGACTTCTATAAATTTATAGAAGTAAGAGCAACACCAATTCCACTCCTGTTTACTCAAGTAAAAGTAAAAAGTAACTGTCTACTAAACTGATCAAAACATTATCACGGTCATCAGATGGACCAAAATATAAAGCTATGTGGAATTTTATAGACAAAAAAGTCTGAATTTTTGGGAAAATCCATGCTGCTGCTTGTGTTCAGCAGCATCAAACCAGTAAGACAGAGCACATCTTACTGGTTTGATGTGTTTAAAACCACTGAGAGAATAGACTTCAACTGCTGTTAGTTTATAAATCACTGAACGGCTTAAAGATCTGCTGTTGTATGAACCGTCCAGACCTCTTGGGTTTTCTGGTTCTGGTTCTGCTCTACATCCCCAGAACCAGAACTAAACATGTGGTGTATAGCAGCATTCAGCTTTTATGCACCACAAATCAGAAAACTGTAAAACAGCCAAACACCAAATTCCTTTACTCTAAAATCCCTTCAGAGTTGCTTGAAATAAACATTAATCAATAATCTGATGGGCAAAATGTAACGTTGAATTTTTGCATTTTTCTGACACTTTGACAAGCCTTGTTGCAAATAAACTTGATTGATTGATTGATATTCTGCTTGTATGTGATGCAGATCTTAGTTTCTTCCTGCTCATCTGTGACTGAAATTGATGCTCTGTTTCATAAGGATGTGACGACTGCAACTGCTGTTGCCGCTTTTGTTGCTCCTGCTGTTGCTGCTGCTGCTTTTGCTTTTGCTGTGCTGCAATTGTTGCTGCAGCCAGCCGTTGCTGCTGCAGCCATCCGTTGCAGCTGCAGCCAGCCGTTGCTGCTGCAGCCATCCGTTGCTGCTGCAGCCATCCGTTGCTGCTGCAGCCATCCGTTGCTGCTGCAGCCATCCGTTGCTGCTGCAGCCAGCCGTTGCTGCTGCTGCAGCTGCTCCCTCTGTGTGGCGTCCAGCCGGGAGAAGCCTGTCGACCGTATCAGTTCATCTTTGACCCAGAGGAGCGAGGCCTTGCTGCCTTATCAGCACATCTGCAGGGCCAGCGCCAGGTTTGTCTTTATTTGAGTTTTTTGTGTGCTGCCATGCCTCTGGGTTTCAGATGGGCTTTTTGTTCCTGAATGCAGGCTGTGGGCACGAAGAACAATGCCGCGTTCAGAGAGCGAGGCAGAAACCGCACGTAGCCGTCCCAGCATCATTATGTAAGGAAACTCCCGTCACCTCCCTGCCTTCATTCCTCTCTGCTGCTTCGTTTGTGTCTGTCAAAATAAATAAACACAATTAGAAATACCTGCTTGAAATATGGTAACTGTTGGGCGTTTGAATTTCTCTCACACGTACAAACAAAATAAAAATAGCAGAAGGAAAAAAGACAAAACTCTCGAAGAAACATTTTGAATTTCATGGCAATAAAGTCAAACAGAGTAAAGAGTAGTTCAACAGCTAAAACAATGATATTTATTTATTTAATTCGTTTATCTATTTAAGTATTTATTTTTCCTAATCATCCCAGGTGTTTCTGTGTTTTTACTATATTTTTTGAGATATATTTATTAATTACTATTTTATTCAGTTATTTGACTTTCCTTCCAGAGTTGCTTTTTATTTAAAAGTTTGTTTCATTTTTGGAATCTGCAGCTCAGAGGAGGAGCTTCATCGTCGGAGGCGGGGCTAAGTCCATTCAGGCGTTTTGCACAGTTGATTGGTTGCCACTGACATCAAAGGATTTCTCAAACATGCATGGAAAAAAAATCAAAGCAACACTCCAGGTTTTATTTTACTTATTTATTTATTTATTTATTTTTATTTTTTACCATTCCCCCCCTAAATCACATCAACTCTGAACTTTCCTCCACAGCAAATTGGACTTAAATCAGCCGGAGCGAGGTCGGCTCGCTGCTCTGGCTGCAGGTCCAAGGTTGCTGCGATAATGAATGTGTAGCAACAGTTCAGGCACATTAAACCAGAACTCAGTGCAGAAACGTCCGCAAAGGAAAAACTTACCGACGAGGTGAGTCACTGTTTCAGCTTCATACTGCAGAGTTAAACTGAGAACAACTAAACTGGATCATAAAAGCATATGATTTAGGTTTCACCCAAGGGAGGAAGGGAGAGGTTCAAATTTAAAGTTAAAGGTTTTTCTCTGTGCTGTTGCTGTTGGGATGACCTTTGATTGTCTGGTTTCTGATTAAACATGAATAGCTGCAATGCATGGAAAGATAATAAAAAAAAAACAAACAGGGTTAGTGGTTGATAGAAATTATGGGACAAATAATCTAACATGGAAAAAATCTTTTTAAAAAAGTAACATTTATTTTTACTTTTGACTGTTGATCTAATTAAATTATTCAGTTCATTATTTTTATTTTATTGTGCTTCATAATATTAGATTCTCTTTCAGTTTAATTTGAATTCATTCTTAGATTTTTATTTTATTTAGCAAAATGTGTAAGCAAAACGAAAGAGTTTCTGCAGTTTCTATGTGTTTCTAACACAACAGTAATAGTTTGGAGAAACCTGTTGTTGTGAAAATCCCGTTTATCATGAATTCTAATTTTTTTTAAATACATGATGGAAAAACAAAGCAACATTACCTGAAAAGACTAACATTTAAATGTATATTTTACTTCTTAATGTTTGTCAAATATGTTTATTTTGTTAATTAATTACTCTATTGTTTGTTTTTATTTCTACTTAAACTAATTTGCTCACTAAACAAATTTATTTCATTTTTGTAGTTAATTAATTCAGTTTTTGTTTTGTTTTTAAATCATTTTTTAATCAGTACCTTGTGTTGAATAACATAATTTGTTGTATTGTTTCTATTGTATCTTACATTAATTAATTTACTTTTTATATAATTTTACTAAGCAAAAATTGTATTATTGATTTTTATTATTATTATCATATTATTACTATTTTTTAAACGAAATTTTCTTTTATTTAGCGTTTACCTGGAACCTTCTATTGTGTCGCATAATTCCACACGGAACGTTTTGATCGTTGCACCCGCGAGCTGTCAAGTCAACAGAAGTCGCTCCTGTCGTACCGGCCAGGTAAGACGTGTCATAATGGAAACTTTCAGTTTTTGTTGTAAAACTCCCAGTTTCTGAGTGAATATGTTGTTGTTGGGTCTAACTGGAAGCAAACCAGTATAAACTGGTTGTGTTAAGCCAGTGAAAGCTTTGACTTTGCTAATTAACGCACCTAGCTTGTTTTGACGCTGTTAAAGACTTTGTGGAGAAAACTTGAGAAGCTTGAAGCAAAGTTCAGACGCCGCTTGAAATATTTATTTGAATGTTTCGCAGCTCTCGTGTCAGCGGAGGCTAACAGCCCCTGGGTTATGGTTAACCTGGTAATCCTGGTAATCCAATTATCTCTGCTAACTGGCCAGACACAACAACAACACTACAGACTACAGAGATTACTCAGCTAGGTGTTGCGTTGTTTTTAGACAGTAGATTAAAATTCTCAAATATGGATCAGTACTGCAGGGGGTTGATGGGAATTTCATAACAGTATCTGGTTTAAGCATACAGTAGCCAAAACAGTGACAACTCGATCATTTTAAGACATATTTTACCAACAATGTGAACAAACTGAGCAGAATAGAAATCTCCTTTATTGTCCTTTATTGTCCCACAGTTGGGAAATTCAGGTCCGAGAGCAGCAAGTCAAAAGGGAAATAAAATATGATTTGGAAAGATGTCTTTCTGTTGAAATGTTCCTGAATTTATGTCTCAGTAAAGGTTGAAAATGTCCTCAAGTGATTAACAGTAAATATGTTTCACCATACCGTAGTATTCATGTTTACGCTTTTTCTTCAAGTGTGCTACAGAAGATCTTCCTTGCCAACAACCATTTGGATTAATATGAGCTACAACATTTAGTTTTCCTTTGCTTTGAATTTATTTTGTACTGAATTTGAATAAGGATTAAGTCAATTAGTCATATGAAAAATTCAAACAGTGCAATATCTTCCCTTTGCACGTTTATTTCTCTCTTTCTTTCTACAAAAACCTGATGATGGAAATCTTCAGTCTGGTGCTTTGGTCTCATCCACGCCAATTTTGTTTACAGAGACTCCATAATTAATTTTATTGTTTCTGTTCTCTTATTTATTTTGGCTTTTTAAAATGTCTTCCAGTTCCAGTGTTAAAGTTTTATTAGAATTTAAAGTTTATTGACAAACATTAGAATGTGTTCCTGCATTATTATTATATTATCGCTATTATATTAAGTGAAAAAAGTCTCAAAACAACAACAGTATCGTCCAGTTGAATTTCTTCATCATGACAAGCCTAGTTTTAACCTGATATAAGTAGACTTTCACTGTGACACATGTTGCTGGACAATAAATCGACATTTTAAAAAGACATTTTAAATATTCAAAATAAACAAAACAGAAACAAATAAATTATAAAGTCTCTGGAAACAAAATTGAAGATGTTCATCATCCAGTTCTTGGTAAAAAGAGACAAACCAGGAACTATTGATCTATTAATTATTGTGACATTTTTTCTGATTTTAATAACAAATTGTGTGTTTCCCTGCAGGATGGCTCAGACGGACAGCAAGGTTCTGGTGCTGGGAGCGCTGGCCGGAGTGGCCGGCATCAGCCTGGCCGTGGTATGTTACCGCGGTTTAAGATCCAAGCGAAGAGTCTCCTGGCCGGGATTCCCGGGATTCTACCAGAACCGCACCAACGACCCGGGATCCGGCCTGCTGCTGGTGGACGGCCCTGTTCTTCCCAGGGGTCAGGCCGAGGTGCTGGAGCGCCTGGAGGCCCTGATCCAGTGTGTGTCTGAGCTGAAGGAAGAGATGAAGGCGCTGAAGACCGCGCTGCCCGCCCTGCCGAACCAAGTCAGGGAGGAGCTGAAGGGCCACAGCGAGGCGCGGCGATTCAGCGCCCAGCACAGGACGGCAGCGACGAGGAGGAAAAAAGCAGCAGGCGCCGCCAGCAGCCCAGACAGACGGAGCTCAGAGGACGCAGAGAGCGAGGGAGGGTGAGTCTGTCAGGGGCAAAATTATCCAAATATTAAGACATCTCTGCATGCAACCATCCAAAAAGGGCCTAAAACTGAAGACCTGCAATATATGAAAATCAGCTAAAAGTAAGTCCAAATATAGAAGAAAGAAATGAAACAATGAATGAGAATAAGTAGCAAAATAAGGAGCTTCTACACTGCAAAAACACAAAAATATTGTTGTATTTTTTGTTTAGTTGTAGTGCAAATATCTTATTGCACTTGAAATAAGAGTAAACTAACTTACAAGTAATATTTCAGAAAACTATAGCAGCTTGTTTGAAGTCAATAATATTGATTTTAAAACTTTTAATTTCCCTGACAGATTGACTTTCAACAGGTCCTGTTACCTAGCAACCCAGTTGTAGTTCCCATCAGATTGTTTCACCTGCAGCATTGGGAAGCATTTCTTGGTATAAGTGAAATAATCTGCCAGTGACATTAGAACGTCTCAGTGAAACGCTGGTAAAAACGTCCGAGGGTTAATGGAGGAGCCATGACTTCCTGAAGTCTCAGAAAGGACAGGAGATTTTAAAGGGACAGTGGCCCAATTTCAAGGTGTCACATTACAAGTGAAATTTATTTCATGTCACATTTGACAGCAACTGAAGTTAACATTGTTACTTTATTTCACTGTAAAATGGCAACATGTGCCTGGAAAACATTTACTGTTTTAATGTTGCTGAAGAAACGCAAACCATTAAAAAATTAACTAATTTTATTACACATGCTATGACATAATGACAGTAACCTGCACTTTACAATGTTTTAAATGATTTGAATACCTTGAATAAATAAAAATACACAGCAGATTTAACATTGTCCCATTTTTTAAAAGTTGGAACAAAACAAAGAAAAAAAGCAATTACAGCTGATTGTTCAGTAATTTAAAGACCCATTTTAACACCAGTGCTACTTTTCTGACTTTACCAGGTTCTAACAACTTTGTGGATAAATTTTGGCCACTTGTTCCCAACATTTTATTGAGGTTTACACACATTTATAGTTGCTTGACTTAAACAGCTGATTTCAGTGGGTTAATGTCAGCACATTTTATTTCTTGTTAGTTTTGTCAGTTCCAAGTTATTTCAGTGACCATTAGCAGGTTTCTCCATGTGTCTGAATCTGAATATAATTCCCATCTTAACTTTGTTCAATCAGATTATCAATATCTTTATTTCAGCTGACTCCAGAACTTAAAACATAAACAATGAGACTAGCTAACTCGTGTTCAATTATTGGGGAAATTATACCTTCTGTTGGTTATTCCCCCTTTTTAATTCAGTATAAAGGTGAATGGATTTTCTTCCCCACCTGTGGAACCAGTTTGGTCGTTTTATGTTTCAAATTACCCTTTGACACATTAGCCTAAGGTGCTGGATAGAAATGGCAGAATAATCAAGCAGCTTCAACCGTGAACCGGCACCTTGAACCCACGCCAGCCTCCCATGGGGTAAACAGCAGATGGGTTTCGTTTTTCTCTTTTAAAAGGTTCAACTTATGAAAACAAACACCAGCAGCAAAATGACAGAGATTAATCCAAGGTCTGGAGGCAGGATTGGAGTTTCTCTTGTGCTTGACTCGATTTATTTATCACAAACTGCACGACTGAGAAAACACATCAGAAACAGTTTTTCTCATAAACAGGGATGAAAAAACTGTTTTGCTAATTATCTTACGGACCGCTTACAGCGTGGCGTCATGCATGGAGGACAAAAAGCTGCTTTTTATATTAATCCATCCAATTTTCTTTAATCTTCATGGTTTTGTTTTTTCCAGCAGCGGAGATTCTGATTGGTTCCTTCTGTCTTTCTTGTCAGAAATTTTTCCATTTCTAGTTTAACGAGAAAACCAACTTTATAAATTTGACAGGCATATAATTATTTCCCAGTGGATCTTTTTCATTAATAATAAGCAGTCATTTACTTAAAACAAGCTCATGTTTATTGCTGAAAAGTTACTCATAAGTTAGTTTTATCTTATTTAAAATGTACTAAGATGTTTCCACGAGAAAATAGACAAAAATATCGTATAAATTTGTGGTTTTGCATTGTGGTCATCACTTTTAAAGCACATTATTAACCCCCAGGTACTAAACCTGTCAGAGTCGAATTTTTTCGTTCAAGAATAAAGTATTTTAATTTGAATTGTTTGGAAATCTTCTCCCTCATGGCAGCAGATTACCAACAGGGGGCGCCAGTGAAACAGAAACAGCAGCATGTTGTGTTGTTGCTGAGAATGATGGATGTGTGTGAAAGCATGACTTTATTACACTCTGGAAGTGATCAATTATCCAAGCCTAATGGTTTTTGCTGCCTTTTTTCTTTGTGTCTTTAGACAAGCAGTAATAATATGTTATTTCAGTTTGTCCTTCATGTTTGCAGAGGTCGTTCACCTGTGACCACTGTGACAGTTTAAGCCTAACTGCAGGGTCGCGATGCACATCCGTTCTGCAGAACTCGTAGCTGTTTATGTCACAGAGACTTGCTCTCTGTTCGAAAGGAGATCCATCAATCACGCCGCCCGTGAGCCAAGATGTCAGTGCCCTTATAGGAAGACGTCTTGTAGGAACTTGTAATTCGTTAAACAGTGAGTTTATTTGGATCACATCACCGTAGCTCAAAGACTCTCTTTTTTTATTTTTTATCACTTCCAAAAAAAATAGCATTTCTGACACTGGATAGTTGTTGATTAAAACAGATGTTAGGCAGAGTTTTGTTTGTGCGCGGTACAAGCCTGTTCAGAAATGTTAAGACGGAGAAAAAAGGCGCTCATTGTCTGCTTTGTGATTAAAAGCTTTAGCCGAGCTTCCACATGACGTCATTCAGGCTTTGCTCCACACCTGTCTGTTCGCGAGACGTTCACGTCCGTGTCGTCTGATTAATCGAAGGCGCTCAGCCAAACAAACACATTTATTCACCTTGGTTTTTCCGGGGGTAATAACACGTTTGAAGAGTCTGACCACCCACAACTGTGTTTTTAATTGATTATTCAACATTCAATTAGGGCCATACAATATGGCTTTTTATACCAGAGCCAATTTCCAAATGTAATTGATTTTTTTCTTGTAATTTTAGTTTTTTGCAAAAGTGGCTTTTATTCCAGTTATCTCTCTCATCAGTTGTAGGACAAAGTATTAGGATAAGTCTAAAAGAATTGGACTATAGTCATAAAATTACAAGAAAAAAGTTGTTTTGATGAGAAAAGAGCGTCCATAAAGTTATCAAAATATGTTCAAAGATCATTTCAAAGTCTTGCTGCAAATAATAATTTGATGATGGATGATTAAAGTGGACCTATTATGCGTCATTTTTATACTTCCATTTGAGCTTCAACTGTTTTTAAAAGCAGCGCAAGCGCTTAAAAAACACCCAGACAGTTTCTGGCAATAAATGAGCGTCTTTTGGTGTCTGAAAAATTAGCCGTTTCAAAAACCTCCTGTTTATTGAGTTACCTAGCAACCCAAGCTGAGCTCCAGCTCTGTCTTGTTGTTGACTTTCCATCCAGAAACAACTCGCTGCTGCAGTGTTGGTTGTGCAGGAGGCTCCACTAAACACTTGCTTTCTAAGAAACTTTTTATTTTTATAAAAAATGTCTTCAGTTGAGCCAAAAATAATTGGAAAATATTATTACTTTAAACGTTTTGGATCTACGGTGAGTATAATCTCTTCCCAACATCAAGAGAAAGAAATATAAGTGTTAATATCGGGCAACTTTATCAGCTTAATTTTTTTGTTCTTGGCCTGTGAATACTTGACTCTACAGTTTCGCCCACGTGACAAAAAGTTTAACAGACTGACTCTGCAGGTGGACGTCAAGAGAAACTGACACTTTCATTACATCTTTCATGGAACGTAATTGCCACAGGTATTTTTTCATGTGTAAACTGAGTTTCCACTCCGTTTTCCCCCCTCCGGCTATTTCTGGAACAAAGTTTCACCACATCCGAGCGGAGATGCTATTTATAGCCGTATAAACACTGCTTCCTTCATTACCGCCTTGTAATGTCATCTCAAACAGGTGACAGCTTTCTCATTCGCCTGATGAGGCGAACAAAAGTTTCTGTTTCATAAAACATTTCATCGGTTCGTTTGTACTCTACGGACGGATGAAAGAAGAAGTGTGAAATTTCCAGATGTAAACAATAACATGCGACGTGTCTATAAGCAGTTTCGAGTTTAAAAAAAAGAAGCTTGTGGTGTTTATTTGCAACATAGTCAAATTTATTAAGTTATCCTCACAAGTTAATAGTACTCAGTTAACTTAAGCTAAGCATTTTGAGGCAACTGCTTTGAATATATATTTTAAGTAAAGACAGCAACTTTTACAGTCGTTAAATTTTATGTCATTAAACATGAAATTATCAATTTAGTCAAGTTGTGTAAACTTAAGAAGTGCAGCTTGAACGTGCTTACAGTTTTCTAGGCACCAAGTTTCCGTAAGCGTTGTAAGTAAATTCCACTCATTACGTTTTACAGTGTAGGGGTAAAACCCAACGCTTTTTCTGGAAGGGATGGAGGCTAAATAACTGGACTCCCTCCAGTCAGTCAGGCATTGTTTAAAGGCAGCCTTTCATTGATCCTGTCAACAGAAGATGAATTAAGTTGGTCGGCGTGTTCCCAGGCCCAGAGATGTTGGGATGGTAACTCTTGTTTGTTTTGAACAGGGTAACCACAGAGACTGGCACCGCTAAGCTCTGTTCAGACATCCTTTCTTTGCCCCTTGGGGTCTTCAAACCGAGGGGATGATTCCCAGCACCGGTAGAAAATGAAAGTGCAGCTCTCTAATCCTCGACTTTTTACAAAAGGTGGAGCGCTGCAAGGCGACATTTTGAACGTCTGCTTCATCTGAATACGGAGCAACAAAACAGGATGAAGAAAAAAAGAGTTTTAGTGCAGAACTGAAACCTGAAAAGGGCTTGGCAATAAAACAGTAACAATATATGTCAGGATAGACACGTGTTCAATATCAATAGGTAATAATAAAGTCTGAACCGTAAATGATCCGCGCTATCTCAATAGGCAAACGCATGTGCTTGGAGACAAATGGAAAGAAAATAAGTGGACACTGTTGAGAGAAAGATACATGAACAAAATGGCTGCTGTTGGAATCGACCCACATGAGAGAGCAGAAAAAAATGTCAGGCGATGTGGACAAGCTGCCTCCGACCTCCTACCACGATATAATGGACTAATCAGTGAACAGAGTGCGAACAAAATGGAGGATCTTCATGACCTGAGATCCACTGGTTTACGAAAACCTACACTGCAAAAACACAAACTCTTACCAAACCATTTTGGTGTAGTTTCTAGTCTAGATATCTTAATTTTGTCTTATTTTGAGTTTAAAAGTAACTTTTAGTGACATTTAGAGGCTCGTTTTAAGTAAATAATTAATTAAATAACAGATTATTTAACTTTGCCATGTTTTAAATAAAATAATTAGTACTTTTTCATCATTATTTAGAAATTATTTACCTAAAAAAAACCTCTGTATCTTGCTTTAAAGTTATTTTAAGTTAGTTTGTCTTATTTCTGGTGTGCAAATATATTTGCTCCCGAAACTAGACCAAAATTTTGGGTTAAAATTTTGGGTTTTTTCAGTGTATGAGGTAACGTCATTTCTGAATTTTTTAAAACTGTTGTGAGCAAATTATCTGTAGATATTTGACTCCGCAGAGGAAAACCATGTTTTAGATGGTGATGATCCCTATTTTGCAATATTATGACATCTTCGCTCAGAGGCGGTCACTTCCAAGGTCTCTGCAAAGAAAATAACGGCTCCAAAACAAGCTAACGCACATTACATAAACACGGTGATACAAAAACATCCTTAGTGTCTTCTTTCTTTCAACATATGAGATTCATGAGCCGTGCAATAATGGCGTGACAGGAATGCAGTGATCGCTCAGTCCTGCGCTGCGTGTCTCTCCAGCTCCACTAAGTAAATAATTGGATGGCGGCAAAGCCGACTGCTGAATGAAGAAACGGTTCAAAACATAAATGAATCAGGGAATGAATGAGCAAACAACGCAGCTCGAAATAAGACCGGCCACATTCGTTGCAGCTCCTTGTGATTTTGTGCGACGAGACTAAAAATTAAAAAAGCGACCACAAGAATGAGGGTAAACCAAAAAGCACGCCCATTTAGATGTCTTTTAATCTGAGGTGTGTTGGCCAACGAATAATTTGAGTTTGGGTTTTAGGGTTTATTTGGGGAGTTAGTATAAAGAGGAAGGCTGTTAAAAGGATTTAGCTCTTTATCCTAAAATTATAGAATGAAAATAGACGACGATTAAAGTTGCTGATAGCGTTAAGTCTGGATGCTCGTCCACGTTTCTGCAGAAATGCTGCGTGTGATGGAGGGTCGGCCACTAATTAGCTGCTGTTTCATCAAATTAACGCGTTTCCTTTTACAAATATCTACCTTTAAATTAAATGATGCAACTTCAGCTTCCTGACACTTCCCACAGCATTTCAATCGGACTTAGGTCTAAACTTTGACTGGGCCATTTCAAGACATCGAGTATATTTTTTTTAGCCATGATGTCGCGTTTCTGTATTTGGAATCATTGTCCTGTTAATGATCCAGTTTGGGTCACATTTTCCTTTAAAATGCTGTTGAGTACGGAGAAGTTCATGGTGCTGTGGCAGCACAATGAGCCCAAATCATCACCCAGCCACCGCTGTGCTTAACAGGAGGAATGAGGTGTTATTACTGATATGTTGGATTAATTTCAACCCAACAACACCAGGCTTTCTCCTCGCAACCCTTTCAACCATATCAAAGTAAAACTTTATTGTTTAACATTCCAACTAAAACTCAGAGTCGGGGATGAAGCTCTGATCTTTATTTATTGAGACTCCTGTAAAGATTGGCTGCTGTCCTCTAGTGACTTTCACACATTATTCTTTGTTCACAAAGATATTCACACTCATATCCGTCTCACTCAACACAAACCTCAACAAGTGCGTCTACAAATCTTTCTCGTTGAGTGGGAGATCCAAGAAAGGTGAACTTTCATCTGCTGAACAGACCATTTTGAGTAAAAGGTGACTCATTCAATTTGCACCTTATTCAATGTGTCACCTATAAACCTAGCTTAACCTGTTTTTACTAGTACTGTTACTGATGTTTTGGGGGTTTTTAAACTATAAAATAAACAAAGAAGGGACTCTTAGTCTGGCGGGGGTCAACTAAAGTCTGGCGGCCTGCCAGGCTTACGATACTCTGGGGGAAACCCTGAATGTTAATTTGAGAACCTGCTGAACCAGATTATTTTATTCTGCTCTGATTTGTAATCCAATTTAAACTGGATGTACTTTCTATTTAATCATTACATTGTTTAGATGTTGAACTCTGAGGTGATTCCGGATGCATTTCCTGCTTGGCATTGTGCTAACACACCTCAGAGCTCCACAACGGCAAACTGCCAAAGCGCCTTCGTTTATGAGGCGGTCTGCTTTTCTCATCAGTTAATGAAAGGTTTTAATCAGGAACATTTGGCTGCTACTTTCCATCTGTAATCCAATAGAAGCATTTCCATTGTGTCTCTGTTGTTGTTTAACAAATGAACAAGATTTCTTGATCCCAGAACATGTCTCAATTTGTATTGAATAAAATCTCTGCAGTGCACACAGTCGGAGTGTGTGTTATTGGGTGGAGTTAGCATACGGCGTTTGGTATGAAACACCTGTCGGACCTACGTTGTTCCTGTCTGCGACCCGCTCTGACACATCCCCTCTAAACCATGCCTCACGGCCCCAAATATTCTCTAACCACCACTGACGCAAATGCAGCTGCTGCCAACACTTAATAGACGCTTTTCATGGTGTCTGCATCTTTGATTCTTACCTTTAACTTTATATTTCTACCTCTGGCTTTCAAGTGTTGGCTTTGGGTGTTGGTGCAAGCTCTCGCCTCCGATTGAAAAGGCTCCATAAAACGTGTAACGCGAGCGTTGCGTGCCATACCCTGCTGAACAAGTTCCCCCATGTTCCTGGAAACTCTTCAGGTGTCAGACGTCAGCCACTAAAAATTATAAACAATTAAGTTCCCCCACTTATGTAAACATACCAGGTGCTGTTTTTGTGTGCAAACAAGACGTGAAGATTGATCTGGTATAATCACCACCTGGTAGCATGTGGTTTATTAAAATGTTCAGTATGACAAGATTGCTCTGAATGAAGAAAAAGCTCACAAGGAGATTATTGTTTCTTCATCAAGAGCAAGAAGGTGGAAACTTTCCGCCTGTTTGTTTGCCAAATTTAGCATCCTGCCAGCAAAAGGTGTTTGTATTAAATCAGTTTCTGAAACGTGTTCACTCACAGATCACATAACGTTAAATTGTAATATAACACAACTTAAAATGTTATTGTCTTGTAGCTCTTTAATTATTGCTTTCTTTGTTTGGTAAATGTGAATGGCCACAACAAAACCATTGATTCTTAAAGTGTGGATTAAGTTTTCCAGTGACAAATTAATTTTCATGCGTTTGATAAGTTGTTCTTTACTGCCAAGTTTTGTGTGTGAAACATTTTAGGGCCATTTGTAACTTAGAAGTGCAATAAAAGAAAAAAATAAATTAAATAAAAACAGACTTGAGTTGCTTTGCCAGAAACAAAAATGTTCTACTTCTCCATTAAAGAGAAAAATTATCCACTCATTTCTTTGTTTTGTAAGTTATTTTGTAAGTTAGTTATTTTAAAATAATTTAAAATCAAGTAATGCTGGAGTTATTTTCTTTTGAGAGATCAGGTTTTGTTATTATTTTTAAACACAATCCTTTGGTAAGCTAACTGCAGTACCGTTGTGACCACTGGGGGGCGACGAGAAAGACTGTACATCCTGCTTTATTGCTTTTTAAATTCTCAATATTAAAGATTACAAGTCAGTTCTTGTTCAGAACCTTTTTATTATTATTTTTAATATTTCTTTTGTTCATTTCATTGTAAGATATGCAGAACAAGAAAATATGCGCTTTGTGTCCCATAACTGTCCCAGTTCAGTCCCATAACTGTCCCAGTTCAGTCCCATTAACTCCCAAAATAATCACATGCAGCTTCAAAGTATAAGAAAACCTTGTTTTAATAATAACAATTTCTCATCTGCATTGGCTACAAATTGCAGCTTTGAGCCAATAAAACTTATTTCATTGATTGTGATCACAGGTACATAACTGCACTGACAGACTCCGAGGATGAAGAGCAAAGCGATGAAGAGCAAACTCCAGGCAAGCTATCCATCCTCCTCGACAGAATCGACCGCTTGCGTCAGGGCGGCGAGTCGGACAAAAGAAAAAGTCTGAGCGTCCTTCTGGAGCAGAGAGACGAGGTGTGTTTACTTTCTCTGCCAGTGAGGCAGAAAACATGGCGGCGTCTCATGATGACGTTCTCTTCTGCAGTTTGGGCAGAACTCAGAGTTCCTGTGGCGGCTAACCCGAGCTTACTGCGACGTTCACGACGTCAGCGGCACTCTGGAGGAGAAGAAGACTCATGCAGAAAACGGTAACCTGCAAACATTGCTGCACAATTTTACGGAAAGACTCATTCAACATTTTTAACAGTTATTACGTCTAAAATGTTCATCAGCAGTTCAGCAGATTATCTGGAGGTTTTATAAAGATGTATTTGGACTTTAGCTCAATTTCCAAAACAGTCCTAACCAAACTGAACAGATTATTTATTTAAACAATTCTTTACACTGAACAGATTCTTTAGTCGAAATAGATTCCTGAGTCTGAACAGATGAACAAATACTCTTTACTCTGAGTAGAGTCCTCAATCTGAACTGATTCCTTTTTGAACAGATTCTTTTCTCAGTGATCCTAATTGTTATCTTTTCCACAACTGAGCTGAAACATCTGGAACTATTCATTTTCAGTTCAAGAAAAGTGTGGAGAATATTTAAATTAACTTTGGAAAAAAAATCAGTATTTATGCATTTTCTCAAAAAGAAAAATTTAACAAATCCTGAACACTGTATCTTTGATTTGCCTCATCACAACTTTTATAATTTTAACACTTTAATTTTTGACTGAATTGATATTCATTTATATGTTTAATTTTATTTTTGATGCTAGAAACTTAAAACTGAGATTGCTGTTTCTCTAAATCTGGTTAGAATGCTGAGCAAAGTATTAAAACTACCATTAAATGTGTATGAAAGTAGGAATTTTAAAATATGCTTCACTTTTCCACGTTTTGTTCCACATCATCCGCAAATAACAGTGCATTTTATGGATTTATATCTAATTTATGGCATAATTATATATTATTAAGTCAAAGGAAAACAATGCATTTTTTATTTCCATTGAAGCATTTATGCAAATGATTAAATCTGAGTTTTTTCCAGAGTCCATGAAGAAACCAAACTTTTTCCAGTTCCTGAATCATTTCCTACACACATCAACGTTTGTTTTTCTTTCTCTTAATGAACAGAAGCTATTTTTACGAGTCTTCTCCGGTCCAAACTGGACGGGCCGGTTCCGTTAATCCTTCCTCATCATGGCGCCGCTCATCAGCCAGCCGACACCTGTGGCTATTTTAGGAACACTTTGACATTTTTGGAGCTGATCTGTCATTTTCCGCGGCCCGGTGACCGATTTAAAACTCCTCCTTGATGCCGTTTCATCTAACTATTGTTTTCGTCGCTTTCATCTAAAGCCAAATTTTTTCTTTTGGTCAACAAAGCATTTTATTTCACCAAATATTCTTCATTGATAAATAAAATAAAATAATTTAGGCATGTTCATAAACATTTTTACTGAAGCATCCACTCCAGAAATAAATGTTGCATTTGAGTTTAAATGGAAGTTAGTATCTTTTTACTTTTTTGTTTTAGGTAAAGCTGTTGGTGAAGAGGCCATTAAAGTGAATCCCAAATGTGCTGAAAGTCATCAGTGGTAAGTTTTTACATTTTCTCCCTTTTTTATAATTTTATTCTGGTAAATGATTGTGCGTGTCATATTAAAATATAATTGAGTTTATTTAATACTTAATTAAAAATAGGAAGCTCATGTATGGAGGTGGCTTGAAAACCGAGTTACTGATATGGAAAAATTACATCGTCAGATAAAGTGAAGTGGAAATTTTGGACAAAAAGGACGAAAATTTATATAGTGAGTAAAAAATAAGAAAATTTCTCCAAAACAGTTTCTTTTAATAAAAACTTGTTTTTCATTCATTGGGTAGAAAATCCAGAAATTTTACTCAAGTAAGAGCAGAAATACTTCATGATAAAGTCATTCAATAAAAGTAAAAACTAAATATTAGTGAAAACATATTTTTTCAAAAATATGAATGTAGTTGAGTAAATGTTATCCAACGCTGATTATGTTTATTTAATGACGTATTGATTGCTTATTTCTTATGTTTTTGGTGATTTTGGCTTAAAAATCAAAACGTTACGTTGTCGGACAAAAAAATATTTTCAAGACAACAATTAATGCTTATCCACCTCTTTCTCAACCACACGTCTTCCTTCCACTTAACTATAATTTTTTTTTTGTATTTGTTGAGATTCCATCTGTTCCTGTTCTGTCAATCTTCATTCTGTTGATTGTTTTAGACCCAAACTCAAGCACAAGATGTTCCTCTGAGTTGGTGAAGCAGAAACTTTAAATACAGTTCATGATAAAGATATTGCGTTTTACAAAACAAGAGATTACCCAGAGAACATGGATAAATGCTGGGTGGTCTTCTAGCTTTTCTTTTCACCCAAGTAGTAAAGAAGTAAAGAAACGTGAATTCTCAGGCGATCCAATCAAACATATTTATGTCAACTAACTTCCCAAGGATCAATCTGATAGAATCACATCCAGTTTCAGGAATGCAAACTGAACCAGGCTTAACCCAGCTGACATATATTGACAGTTATACTGGAAGAATTGGTGTGATTAATGTCGGATATTACGGCTGTAGTTCTTCATTCACTGTTTACACCTGCACAGGTGAGGTGCTTTGGGATATGAGGGAGAAAATGTCATTTTTATCCAGAAGCATCTGTAAATCTGCAGATGTTGCATGTTAGTCAGTTTGACAGTGACTAAATATTTTTGCTATGTGTTTGTTGCAAAAAAAAAGTCATCTCTCCTTTTAATTAAGTCTGAAAGGAAAAATCCGGTTTGCAGGCTCTTTGTGTTTCACATCTAAAAAATCTGCTCATGTCAAAACTTGACTGCTGATTAGATGAAGAATTTGCCTGAAATGTGTCCCGTTACATAAACTGAATAAAAAGACTCATCGGCTTTTCCTTGCTGTCTCAACTTAAATCAGACCAAACTTGTTTTAGTGATTTTTGACCTTTAGGTCAAAGGTCACATGTGGGGTACCCCAAGGTTCAATCCTAGGACCCCTCTTATTCAATATTTATATTCTCCCACTAGCTCCGGTTATAACAGGAAATAATATTAGCTACCATAACTATGCGGATGACACACAGCTCTACATTACAATGTCACCAGGTGACCTTTGACCCCATCCAATCACTGAATAAATGCTTAGAGCAGATAAATGTGTGGATGTGCCAAAACTTTCTCCAGCTGAACAAAAACAAAACTGAAGTCATTATTTTTGGACCCAAAGAGGAACGATCTAGAGTCAATGCACAACTTCAGTTATTACAACTAAAAACTAGCGATCAGGCCCGAAACCTGGGAGTAGTGATGGACTCGGGCTTGAACCTCCAGAGCCACATAAAGACAGTAACAAAGTCGGCCTTCTATCACCTGAAGAACATCTCCAGGATTAGAGGACTAATGTCTCGGCCAGATCTAGAGAAACTCATCCATGCGTTTATTTTTAGTCGCATTGATTATTGTAACAGCATCTTCACAGGCCTGTCCAACAAATCAATCAAACAGCTGCAACTGATCCAGAATGCTGCTGCTCGCGTTCTCACTAGAACCAGGAAAATAGAGACATAACACCAGTTTTAAAGTCCCTCCACTGGCTCCCTGTAGCTCAAAGAATAGATTTTAAAATACTGTTGTTAGTTTACAAATCACTGAACGGTTTAGCACCACAATACATCAAAGATCTGCTGTTGTTGTATCAACCTTCCAGACTCTCAGGTCTTCTGGTTCTGGTTCTGCTCTGCATCCAGAACCAGAACCAAGAGAGGAGAAGCAGCTTTCAGCATCTATGCACCAAAACTTTGGAACAAACTTCCAGACAACTGTAAAACAGCGGAAACCCTGACTTCTTTTAAATCGCAATTAAAACACACCTGTTTAGAGTTTCATTTGAAATGTAATATGTAACAATGTATTGTCTATTATATGTTGCATGACTTTGTGTTCTTGTGTTTATGATGTAAAGCACTTTGAAATGCCTTGCTGCTGAAATGTGCTATACAAATAAAATTTGATTATTGTTTTTTATTTTTATATAATTTTATATTTTACTTTTTACATGGAGGTCTCCTCTCTTCCTCTTTTATCTCACTCCTGATCTTTATTTTATTTCAATAATTTATTGATATTGATGAAAAAGAACTAGTTCCATTGGCAGATTATTTTGCTTATTACATGAGAAAATGTTTTTTAAGTGTGAAATAATCTGCCAGTGTCACTTCTGACTTCAAACAGGGCTCTATATATCTTGCAGAAAAATAATTGAAACTTAGTTTTGTCGTATTTCAAGAATGAAACATTAAAATCTCTGAAGAAGACACAGATCAACTTCCTTCTTCACAAAATATAAACAAAAATGGAGATTTTAGAGTTCGTAGGATTTCTCTTTTGTCTTTGGTAAACAATAAAACCAAAGACATTTCTCCCACTGGTGCTCAATTTGGGTCCATTTACCCAGAATGCCCTGCACTTTAGTTCACTTCCTGTTTTTGGAGCGGCCTCCAGTCCGCTTGGCGTTCACATATGCACTCAAGCTGCACTGCGGTTCACTTCATCTGAATAGATTCAGAGGTTTGTAGCTTTTTTGGGGTTGTACTCCGTTTTCACACCTCCAGAAAAACAAACTAAAAACAAACTAAATTTTCTCGACAAATGAACTGGACTTCAATAAAAGTGGACTCAATAGGAACGTGGTATTTCCTTGTCGACGCTGAAATGGTTAAAAACTTTCAAACGGTGCCTGGAGTCAAAGAGAAAATTACACAGTTTTGCTGCTACTAAATGCTGTTGCTCAAGCCTTAAAGGCGTCAGTGTACTTTGTATTTCCAACGAATTCTTTGTTGCACAGAAGATCCTCCTTTGTACTATTACTGCTTAGAATAATAGTATAATTTGATTGTTTACACAACGAGTTCTTCCTCATTCTGAGTGTCAGAAATTCTTGAAACACATTTTTGTTTGCGGCTGAGTTCATGCAAGTTCGTTTGGTTTTTGCAGACGTTTCTTCGTCTGCAAGACTGAAGCCTTGTTCTCTCAGCAGACTAGAGAACAACTGGCCTCGGCTCGCGATGTCAACCGAAACACAAAGCCTCGTTTGTTTAGCTAATAAAGAGAAACGGCTTAATGGGTAATCTAATTTTTGCTAATGGGATTAGCAAGATTCTGAAATGAAGCAGTAAAAGAGTCGGACTTGAATGAGCGGGTCAAATTAGGTTAGAGCTGCTCTGAGAGCGGAGGAGGGTGGGACGGGTGGAGCGCTGCCAGGTGTTGAAAGGAAGTTTATGTTGCAGGTAACTGTTTACTTAGAGCACAGATGCCGTGAGAAAACTTGTCACCGTTTTTTTCTTTTTCTATGAATGCTGTTCATCTTGTCACACTTTGGCAGCTGCTGTTTAGATGCAGCACAACTTACTTTCTGCTCCACCACTGAAACTACTGATTTTTTTACCCCCTTTTCCCAAAAGCACAATCAGGCATTAAAGGTCACCTCATGTGGGACTCTCTCACCTCATGTGGGACTCTCTCACAAATAATTTGTCCCCCCAACTCAACCTTTACACTCATACCTAGAAATGGCTGCAAACAGATGCACAATAATACAACTTTACATCTTTGAAAAGCATTAGTATATCCTCCTGCACAACCAAAAACAATACAGCAAGTGGTTTCTGGATGGTACAACAAAGCAGTTGTATTTTCCAGCAGCCATTGTACAGCTGTAAATATGAATGTACTAGAGCTTAGCTTGGGTTCCTACACTACAAAAACTCAAAATCTTACCTGTATTTTTGGTCTAGTTTCTAGTGTGAATGTCTCAATACAATTGTACTAAGGCAAAACTGACTTACAGGTAACTTTTTAGCAAAATATAGGAGCTTGTTTTTGGTTTCTTAGTCCTTAATATTGATGAGAACATACCAGATCCACTGGCAGATTATTACTACATAGTACTTTTTATTTTAAAAATTAATATTAAGGAATTATTAACTCCTATATCTTGTTGAAAAGTTACTTGCAACTTAGTTTTGTTTAATAACAAGTGGACTAAGATATATTACTGGAAACTAAACCAAAAATACTGGGTAAAATTTAGTTTATACGATGTAGATAACTGGCCAGGCTTTGCTGGGGTTGCTAGGTTACGAGTGGAACTCTGCTGGGGTTGCTAGGTTACGAGTGGAACTCTGCTGGGGTTGCTAGGTTCTGGCCGTTGGCTAGGAAACGGCCAATGCCAGCTGATTTGTGATGTTACATTCCAAAGGTTTTTGAAACTGCTCATTTTCCAGACATCAAAAAATTTATTATACATTTTTTTATGTTTTTTTTTTTTTTTTTTTTTTTTTTTTTTTTTTTCATTTTTAGAATCAGTAGAAACCCAAATGGAAATACAAAAAATTGGGCAAAACGTAAATTTTTGCATAATGCATGTCCTTTAAACTCACGCAGTTAAAATGAAACATCGCTGGAGGATTGGGAGGACATTAATCTGTAAACTCAATCACATAAAAATGACGTTTAGATGTTAATGAATGCAGACAAAGAGGGAGTGATTGACAGTTTAATAGGCTGGGTGAGGAAGGCTAGCTGAACAAACCTGCTTTGATGATCTGAGCGGAGCAGCGGCTATGAAAGGTGCTGCTGTTCTGGCTTCGCACCGCTCCTGCGTCTCATCTTGCCGATGAAGCTCAGATGTTCTTTAAAAAAACAGAGAAACTTTTGAGCTCTTTTGTTGGTGCTTTAATGGAAGAAATGGGTTTGGCATTATCAGTGAGTCATCTCATGTTCTGCACCTTTTTACTCTCGCTTTTATTCACACTGCAAAAACATAAATATTACCAAGTATTTTTGGTCTAGTTTCTATTAAAGACAAAAGTACAAACCTACTAGTAACTTTTCTGCAAAATATTGGACCAATAATTCCTTAATTTTGATGAAAACGTATTTCCACTGGCAGATTATTTCACTTATAGCATTGGAAATGATCTGACAATATTAAGAAATTATTTACTTAAAACAAGCTTTTTAATCTTAATTGAAAGTTTGTTTTGTCTTATTTCAATTGTATCATTTGCATTGGAAACTAAACCAAAAATAGTAAAACTTTGTGATTTTTCAGAGCACTGGAAACATTTTTGTGGATGCTGTCCTCATATTTATTGCCAAACTTTGCCGAAATGCCTGTTTCTTGCTTGTACAATTGTAGCAAACCAATTGAGTACGCAGTAAAATGCATATTTTGCTTCATTTCACAGTTTTTCTGTCATTTTGGTGCAAAGGCTTGTAGACTTCACTCACAGCGATCCTCTGAGACGGTAGAGAAAAAGTATCACTTTGTTTTTGTCCTGAGCTAATTGTGTCAGCAAGCTGTACACATTGCTCACTGAAACATTTGGCAGTTCCTCATCCTGTTTCTGTTTTAGCCTGGAGTCCCATCTGGCAACTCTCTGCGTTTGGCTGTTCGTGTTTGGATCTGAAATCTATCTGCTGTTTCCGCCAAGCACCTGTCTCTTTGGGCTCTTTGTTTTTGCCCAGTGGACTAGGGGATTTCTTAGAGATGTTATTGGAACATGTGCACCAACTTTACGCAATGAAGCGCTCTTTCCTCGCCTCTTCTTCCCCTGTCATCTATTGCAACTTCTCTCCTCCCCTTTTGATACTTTCCTTTTCTTATTAGCGAGGATAGAGTTTCAGCTCTCAGTTAAAGGAGCTGGTTGGCTTCAGCAGTTGGGGCCCTGAGGCCAGACACACCTCTACATCCTATCTCTTCCTCTTCCCTGCTCTGTGCCTCTGAAATAAAGCAGCATTGCATAAGAGCAGTCCTTTCAACAATCCAGTATTCATGTTTAAAATGTGGCTCAGCTGCTTCTGCATGCACTGTAAAACATTGACGTTTCAAGTTGAACATTTTTAACTTGAAAATGAAAGTCCACCTGCTGCCTTGAAAGTGCAACTCAGAAATTAAAACAGGACAGAATAAACACTCACCCAAGGAGAATTCAGAGAGACCATTTAACCTGACAGTCGTGTTGTTGGGCTGTGGGAGGAAGCCGGAAACCCAGAGAGAACCCGCCATGCACAGGGAGAGCATGCAAACTCCGCGCAAAAAGACTCACTTTAGAATAATTTAAATTTCAAATTTCATGAACAGATTCGGATAATAAATTTTATTAAACATCACAGTGAATTCTGCTCAGACATTCAATGAAAACAGGACGTTAAAATGAACATTCGCCTTAATAATATATAATTATAATAAATTGTTTAATTCTGCAATATTTAGCCTTAAGACTTTTTTCTTTTTCTTTTACTTGAGTAAAAATATGTTGCAGTAGTGCTGCTTTTCCTGGAGCGCATATTTGGCTTTTCTACCAAATCTGATCATAAGTAACTTTTCAGTAAGAAACAGAAACTTTTTTTAGTAAATAATTCCTCAATATTGATTTAGAAACACAAGTTCAATTGGCAGATTTTTCCTTTTATAACATGGAAAAATTTTTTGTTTAATAAACTGACAGTGAAACTGGGTTGCTAGGCCAGTTGATTGAAATAATTTGATAAATCAGTAAAACTTGTTTTGTTGACATAAGATAAGTGTCTATATCTTGCTCAAAAGTTACCTGTAAGTTATTTTTGTCTTTTTTTCCAAGATATTTTCTCTAGAGACTCGACCAAAAGTACTTGGTATAACTTTATGTTTTTGCAGTGCAACGTTTTCTCGAGCTAAAGTTGAGAAGATCCGATACCCACGTTGCTGAACTCTCAGCTACTTGCATGAAAACAAGAAGCTGAATCCGGGATTAACACACGGAGGCGAAGGAAAAGCCGACCGCTGTGGCTTTCAGCAGATCTTTAATCAGAGGCGACGGATCTGTTCAAAGCCTCTGCATCCAGCTGCCTGTTTTCATTGGACCTGCTGGTGACAGATAGCATCTCTGCTGGAAACCAGCAGCGCCGCAGCAGAACCAGCCAGTGGCTGTGTGGGCTCGTCCCCCGCTGCCTTCGCTAAATAAACACGAGGTTCTTTAGTCAAGGAGCCCACAGTTCCTCGTCTGGTGTTTGCCGTTCAGGGTAATTTGAGGCAGTATTTGTCTAATCCGTGTTGATTTTCCATTAATGATTGTTTCTCTGGTGTTTGATTCCCCTCCACTTCACTTGAACATGTTATTTAATTTGTATCTGTCTGTTTGGGGTTAAAAATCTCGAGCCATCATGTTTTCTAGCAGAGCAGGAGAAGCTTTAATGTTTTACTGAAACAAAATGGAGTTTAAGGCATTAAGGAGAATTTGCAGCAGCGTAACGTCTTCGATGTTTGTAACCTTTTGGCACTTAGTACGGAAGAAAGAGAGTATAATTAGAGTCTGATAGTTTTAGACAATGGATTTTAATCCTTGTTATTTAAATTCTGCAGAAAAATATTCACCTTAAGGAATTTGCCTATAAAAATTTGTTTATAAAAATTTACCTTCAAAATTTCACCTTCAAAACTCTTCACACATAAATGTTCGCCTTATATTTTTGTGCATTTTATTCTTTCGAAAGAAGCCTGAATCATCATGTGAGACCTTAGAAACAACCAGAATCCTTATCGATTAAGGCTTGTAAACAATCAAATGTTGCAGGTTTTTTGCGACGTTGTTTCCTTTCTGCTCATCGTATTTATTTAGCATGAAAAGCTGCTTACACAAAAACTGATTTCTGAGTTTTATTTTGTCTTCACAGGTACGCCATCATGTGTGGAATCATGGCAGAATACGACTCGATACAAAACAAGATAAAGAACGGTTACATCTTTAAGGTGGGCTACACAGATGTAAAACTATTTTCACATTTTGCAAGCAAAGGTCTGAAGGTGTTTAGTTTCTCTGGATCTTGCTGGGAAATTAGTTGTTTAATCCTGAAAATGTTATGGTGACAGAAGGCCAACTTTATAACCGTCTTTATGTGGCTCTGAAGGTTCAGGTTTCACTCATCCGCTTACATAACCAGAGCATGGAGCAACGGCACGTAGCATTTTCTCTCCTCTCAGCAGTTTTCCCAAACACGGTGTACCTTCAGAGCTCTGACAGGTGAATGAGAGAGAGGAGAGAGAGAGCTGAAAAAGGCAGAAATGAAAAGAAGGGGAGGGTCTGCGACCGCGGGGGAAGTGTGCGGCGCTGCGGCAGGTTTGCGTGTGAGAGGTGTTTGTGAAATACTTGTGGGTTGGTGAAGCAGGACAGATCAGGTTGGGACAGAAGGCGGTGAAAACAGGAGCCGTACCACGAGTCAGCGTTAAAATCCGTCTTTCTCTCTCTCTGTCGTACCATGAATCAGCAATGAAATCCGTCTCTGCTGAACCATGAGTCAGCGTTAAAATCCGTCTCTCTCTCTCTCTGTCGTACCATGAATCAGCGTTAAAATCCGTCTCTGCTGAACCATGAGTCGGCGTTAAACCCTCGTTTCCCTGTTTCTGCCCCAGGATCACCTGGATAAAGCCATCGAGTTGAAGCCGCAGGACCCCCTGTCCTACCACCTGCTGGGCCGCTGGTGCTACGCTGTACGTGGTGACCTTTCCCTCCTGTCTGACCTCAGAGAGTATGGCAAGCCGTTAGTATCAATAATGAGACGTTCTGATTTTGAACACAGAAAATGTAAAAATGTTACAGGAAGACATTTCTGTTAAATCCCAATTAAGTAATCAGATCTTAAAACATTAGTTAATGAGGGTCATATTTAGAGCATAAGTGCTTTAGCACAGATGCTAACATTTCAACACAGAGCATAGATTTACAATTTTAACATTTGTTTATGAATGCTGCATGTGAATGCTGCGAAATCATTCACAGGTAATATATTAATAAAGGCACAGCGGGACGGATCATCCAGGAAATGATGGACAGAAACAGTCTAACTAAAACTAACTGGATGTCGGACAAATTCTGGGATTTATTATGAGTTTCTGCTTATTTCCAAGCCCAAATGAGCAACTTCACGTTCAAAAACGAGCCCAAAACTAAATTTCCTTTTCAAAAAAGAAAAAGCCCAAAACCGCTTATAATTATCGGACTTGGCGACAGAAACTCAAAATACTTCCTGTTTTTCCACCAATAAAATGTGCATCTCCCTCCATTGTTTACGTTTCTGTCGCTGCTGATACTGACGCATAAAAACGTCGGTCACTCCCCAAAACACGTAGAGGAAATTAAATTAAATTTCAAAAGATAGTAACGCAAAGTGGTTTCGATAATCCAGTTGTAGTGGATTTGATATAGCAACGTGTTAGATTACTCGTTGCTCAGAAAACTGGTCACTGATCATTATTTTGGTTACAATGTGAGATTTTTTTTTCATGAATTCATGTCAGCTAGCTACAGGTTCTACTAAATCTGAAGACACGTAGAAATTATTAGCTAATTTAAACACCTGCTGTACTGATGACCTGTCAGAGTTGGTGTTTAGATCGCCTCTTTTTATTTTTTAACTGAACCAAAACACTGAATTCTGCTCCACATCTACATGTCAAATTTGTCATAGTCAAGCTAGCATAGCTAATCTACTTCCTTCTCATTTGCTATTTTTTCTGAATTAAAACTTTTTCCGGATCTTGTTATCTAGTTGTTGTCGTTCTAATAATTAGTACCAAAGCACTGTGTCCCTTTGCTTTATATATCAGGAGAACATTTAAGATTTAATGCATTATGTTGACAACTTGACAGCTAATACTAATGCTAGTCATAATTGGAAAGCAGCTTTTTTGGCGTGACGTTGTATTGCAACGTTTCTATACCGAAACACTGTCAGTAAATACTGAGCATTTCCATTTCACAACTGCTGAGTTTGTAATAAAAACCAGTTTAGAACAAGCCGTTAATCTAGGTCTAATTATTGATGGTGACGGCTTGCCGTAGCGCAGACTGTGTGTGTTTTTTTTAGCAGTTCGCTCCCTGGGAGGCTAACAGCAGCCATTGTTAGCTTTAAATCAGATTGCAGCGGAGTGATAGCTCCATCCTGTTTCTGTTCGGCTCGTGTTCTTTCCGTTCTGCCGTTTGTTTTTGATTCAGATAACGGCTGTTTTATGGCCATCACGCCACGTCTTTACTCACTGAGTCATCGCTGCTATATTTGGACTTTAGATCAAATATAGGGGGGTTTATTGGCACATTTTCAGATTTTGTTTTCATGCAACGTTTAAAAAATTAAAGCAAGAAATGTGAACTAAGTGTTAGTTGAAATGTAAAAAAGTTAGTAGATTTTAACCTTAGAAATAACTTTCATTCCTGGGAAAGGAGGGGGAAATAAATTAATCTTATTTTTCCAGTAGAAACACTGGAAAAATAAAAATAACACTGGTGTAATTTCACTCAGAAAATTGGTGAAAAATATTAACTTTACTATTATGCTGGTTTACAAACAAAAAAAAAGAACACCATCCATGATTTTATTTTGAAATCCTTATAAAGGAAGCTTCATATTCAAACTGCAGTTTTGTCATAAAGTGAAATCCTTTGATTAAATTCGGAAAACATTATTTACAGTGGAAACCATGTATTTTCATAGACATACCAAAAAGTTAAATCAGGTTAAACTTTTCTTGTTTTAGGTTAGTTATAATATCCCAAACAATGTTAAAAATTATATTTAACATTAAAGACAAGAAAACATGACGATATAATGTGACTTTAAAATTTTTTTTAATGGAATTATTTGTGGAAAATTTGAGGATTTTTCTAAAATATTCGAACTAAACTGCAGCTTTAAAAGCTAAAACGACGATTTGCAAACCAGCCAATCCAGGAAACCGTTCCATTTTCCTCGGCTCTGATTGGCTGAACGCCGCCAATGAAAAATAATAGAAATTTTAATGATTTCAATGAAATTGGTGCTAAAGGTCATAAATTACTCTGTATCTTCCTTCTTATTTTTTGTCTGGTATTTTCCTGTTTTAAGGTCGTTATTCGGTTATTTCCCAGGTTGCTCAGTTGTCGTGGATAGAGAGGAAAGTTGCTGCAACGCTATTTGGAGAACCTCCAAGCGCCACAATCGAAGACGCACTGAAGAATTTCCTGAAGGTAAAAACAAAAGCGTTTTTATTTTGAGGTCCTGGAAAATTTTATTTTGGTGTTTTTAAGGTTTGGAAAGTTATTTATTCAAGTAATTTATAGACAATAATTAGTAATAAAATCTAATGTTTGGTGAAAAGCTTAAATGTGGGCACCAGATATTTAAAGATTAGGAATTTTTTCTCACTGTTTGAAAACAAATCAGATAAAAATATTATTGTTTTCGATTAGCGAGAATATCTAAAAATATTTCTATTTGCTTTATGTCAGAAGTGAGATGTTTTTCAGTGTGAGAGAATTAAAAAACTTAAAATTTAGTTCCATTTTAGTTTCTCACAAAACATTATTAATAACCATATTAAATAATATCAAGTAAAGGTGAATTGAAACAGTCGTTTTTAGTTGATTTGTATTGTTTTTTGTCTCCAAAGTGGTGCTGAGAAAGTTTGAAACTTACCTTGAAAATGCTTAAAAATGCTTGGATTTTATGTGAAAAAGTTTACAAACCCAGTTATTTTTAACAAAGTGAAGCAGACGAGTGAAATTTAACAATTAATAATGCAAGTGAGTCTATTTGAGGGGCTAAATACTGAATACGGTGATAAAATCCACCTTAACATAGAGCTAAACGTTACATTGAATTTGCAGGGAACTGCTTGAAACCCATTATTGATATAGTATTGGATATTGATATCGGTGTATTTTTAAATAAACAACCTGTTGGATGAATGTGGATTAATCCTAATTGGTTGAAATGAATGAACAAATACTCTTAAATAACAGAGAAAGTTGAGTTTTTATTTAGTTTTGTTAGTTTTTGTTCTCACAATCAACCAGAATCGAGTTTATTTTGCGCCGCAGCAGAAATTTTCCCTCCTGCGTTCCTTTTTGTTTTAATCTGTGTGTTTTCAGAGCGGTCTAATCTGCGTTCCCACATTTCAACTGTTTATACAGCAGAGAAAATACTTTTGCCCCTGGCCAGTTTTCCTCTGCATGCCTCTTCTCATCAGCTGGGCTTTAAGTGAGTCGTGCTGCGACTCGCTGGCGAAAACCTGGGAGCACGTCTGCAGCTGGAGGGAACAAACCCAGCGCCAATTCAGACTCAAACCGCCACTGTTACAGAAGGTGGAGTAAAGGCGGGGCCGGTTACCGTGGCTACCATAATTGCACCTGACCAATCAGCGTATTCGTTTTACGTGAAAACAAAAAACAGATCCTTCCTCCAAACCGTCTCCAGCTGCGCGTCCATTAACTGTAAAACTGCACAAATCGGAATTACGAAAATAAATTTGCTTGATGGAACTGTTTGGTTTTTTTGTAGGATTTTTTATTTACAGTAAAAGTTTTGTGCGCTGTTGTAAACAGTCTGTTGTCTTTTTGTATTTCATCCTGCACTGCAAAGACACACAATCTGACAAAGTATTTCTGGTTTAGTTTCTTGAGTAAACTAGAAATAAGACAAAGTAACTTAAAAGTAACTTTTTAATTGTTTGAAGTCAATATTTCATTGATCAATATTTCATTGATATTGATGAGAAGGCAGTAATAATCGGGAAGATTATTGCAATTTTTTCACAATCGTTACCAAGTTCCTCTGGCAGTTTATTTCACTTATAATGAAACGTTTTTCCCATATTGTGTATTAATTTGTCTGCCAGTAGAACTTTTTCACCAACATTAAGGAATTATTTAGTCAAAGAAAAAAAAGCTCTTGTATCTTTTCTGAAAAGTTACTTTTAAGTTAGTTTTTTGTCTCTTTTTGTGCCGCGATGCTGCTGTTGTAGTTTTCACTCTGTGCGGCAATAAGGAATATTTCTTTTCTTCTGATCTGTTGGATAATCTGTTTTCTGCTGAGGTAAATCCGCCGGCTCAGAAATGGACCAGTTTTGTGTTTTTTCTGTTAACGCAGGTTGAAGAGATTCATCCTTCGTACTCGAAGCTGAACTACGTGTTCCTGGCGAAGGTCAGTGACGGTTTCTGATGATCCCGTTGGCCGTAAACTGTGATTTATCTTAACTTTACAGTTTTTTGTGGCAGTGTTATAAAGCTTTGGGGCAGAGCGAGAAGGCCAGGAAGATGTGTGAAGCTGCATCGTCCATGAACACCGTCTGCAAAGAGGTTCGCTTCACTTTAAACCCAAAACATTTCCATTTTAAACCAATAGAACATGAAGTAAAAAGAATTTCATTCTAGACATGGAGTTTTTGCTCATTCCTCAATCATCGAGGTCTGGACTTTGACTAGGCCATTCTACCCTCTATTTGTCTTTTCTATAAATTCACCACAGAGCAGTAATTAATCCAAAACTTTCATGTAAGAGAAAAAGACGTCTGTAAATATGTGTCACCCAGAACTCATCAAGTTTTAGCTCTGTAAAAAATCCTTTGCTGTCCAATTACTAATTGGTTTATCCAGAAATTTATTTATTTATTTCCAATGTTGGATAAAACTGTTATTTCAAAAACCAACAGAATATTTTTTATCAGATTAATTGATTAATTGTCGGCATAATCGATAGATTAATCAGTAAGTAAAATCTTTAGCTGCAATTTAGTTTTATAGTTTCATCAATATTCACTTTTCTTAATCCAATCTGAATTGAGGGTAAATTAGTTTCTTTTTGTGTGTGTCTTATTTTGTTTAATGTTCTATCAAATAACAGCCAAAACTAAATTTGTTGATTTATTTCAGAAAGTTCAAAGACAAAGTGCTCTGGGTTTTGGTGACATTTGTCCTTCTTACCAGTTGGTGGCGCTAATGCCACTGCCAGTGGCTATGATGAATGAACACGAAGAAGAAGAGGAACTATTCACTAAGACTGTCTATTGACCAAATACATGTGCAATTTGACATTTTTTAAATGAATTTGCTTAATGGAAATACAGCAATTTAAAAAACACAAATTTGTTTGATGAAAAGTTTTGTTGGTTGGATGAGCTATGTTCTTCTGGCTGGATGCAAATCGGTTTACTTTACAAAACTGCAGTGGAAACACTTTTGTCACATCACATGAGTCACGTAATCAACAACTGGATGTTACTACTGCCAGAAACAACAAACAAGACGACAGCAGGAAGTTTTTGATGACTTGTCACCTGAACAAATTTATTCTTTGTGATTTTGTTTCTTATTAATTGGGGAAAAAAACATAACAGCAAATTATTTTTTTATTTTTTAACATTAGCAGAAAATTGACAAAGTTTTACACACATTTCTACTTTCGCTTTACAATAACGCACCACTGCCAGTGAAAACAGAATGGAAAAACATTTAAAGACAGTTAGCTTCAGTTAGTGGCTGAACAGTTCAAAATGAGCCAAAAATGACTTTAAAATATTTTTCTTTATTCAGGATGAAGAAGCGCAAAAGGAGCTGGATTTACTCTACCCTTCAGTCAGAGTGTGAAAACGCGAAGGAACCATTCTGAAGTTATTTATATGTATACATATATAATATGGGGGGGAATCAGTAGGTGAAAATATCTGTTTGATTCACTCTGTGAGTGCAACACTATCATATATTTTTATTAGTTTTCTTATTCTTTTGGTTAATTCTCGTTTCTAATCATGAAAAAGTTCATATCTGTCCATTTTTATGTTATAATCTGAGTTTATGCACTTATTATGTATGTGATTTTTTTTTTTTGCTCCAGACTTTATACACATGGGTGACGCCATATACACTACAAAAACAATCTTACCAAGTATTTCTGGTCGAGTTTCTGGTGCAAATATCTAACGACACTTTAAATACGGCAAAACAAACTAACAAGAAACTTTTCAGCAAAATGAACAAGCTTGTTTTAGCTCCTATATCCATATTTATATCATGGGAAAAATGTTTTATTATAAGTGAAATAATCAGCCAGTGGAACTAGAACTTTTTCATCAATATTGAGGAATTATTGACAGAAAACATGGTCCTCACTGAAATGTTAGTTTAGTTAGTTTTGTCTTATTTTAAGTGAAGATATTTACACTAAAACAAACAAAATATAAAATGTGTTTTTGCAGTGAAAGGCTCTGCTGCAAAGATCATTTCATGAAATCATCTTCAGTTTCCACCTACGCTAAGAGAAACGGGTCATATTTCAGAGAATCCCACAGAGTTTGAGGCAAATTAAAACATTTACCTGGAAACAGAAATGAAACTGAAAGATCCTGCTTCACTGTAAAAAGTCATCCGTAACAGAATCTCAGCAGTTTTCCCAACAACTTTTATTTTGTTGCGCCAGATGAATCATTCAGCTCTGCTTCTCCCTTTTCTGATGTTTTTATGCAGAAGCAGTGAAGGTTCTGCTGGATTGTGGCTCCGCAGTGGAATTAGATTATCACTAAATCAATGATTCATTTAAAGACCAGAACATTATTTGGAACAACAGCATAATAACGACTGATGGAAAAGTCTGACAGCGAAGATGAAACAACCATTATGGACGGAAACATAGAGAGCAGCAGCAAGTTTCAAAAAACTCTGAAAGTTGCATTAATTTCAGACATTCTCTAGAAAAAAAGTGGAAACTTTTTCCAAAAAACAATTTCCAAAAGTCAAAAATTTCCTAAAATATGTGAAATTTTTATATTAATTCAAGATATTTTCTTGAAAAAAAATTACATTTTTGTGTTCTAACAGCTAAAAATTTGCAAGACAGAAATCTCAATTTTTTAAATAGTTCTTTTAAAAAAAACTTGGAAATTTTAAATTTTCAGACACCAGATATTTTTGAGAAAAAAAATGCAGTAATTTTAAGTTTAATCTGAGAAATTTGAAACTGGGTCAAAAATTTGCTCAAAACATCTCAGAAAGTTTAAATTCAGAAATTTCAGACCTCCAAAGGTTGAAAATTTTCTCAGACATAAACAAAATCTCTGAGATAAAACTTGGAAGTTTCAAAATCTGAAACTTTCATTCTGAAAAATGAAAGTTTTTCAGAAAACTGGGTTCACCTGGGTTCACCTGGGTTCACCTGGTTAACGTGAACATGTTTTTAAATTACTTGGTGTTTGTGGGGGAAGCGGCGAGCGACGGGAAAAATTCCCCAGGATCTGTGAATCATCTGAACCCTGATTTACATAATTCCTCCTGAAGCAAAAGTAGAAGTTTACAGAAAGTGATGAGGGTGACTGAAAAAAAGGAAATATTGACTTTATTCTCAGAATTCTGACTTTAATCTTCTGAGAAAAAAGTCAGAATTCTGAGAAAATTATCAACATTTTGAGAATATTCTGAGAAGAAAATTTGAATTTTGAAATTTAAACAATTCAGAACATAAAAAGTCAAGTTTGATCAAAATGTAACCAAATTCTAAGAAAATTCAGAAAAAGTCTGAATTCTTAGAAAAATCAAAAGTTTGAGCATTTTTTTAATTCATGTTTTTCAGAAACCCAAATTATTTTCTGTAAAAGTCAGACTTTCTTCATTTTACTGTTGTATTTTTTGGGGGTAATTTATTTTATATGAAGATGATTTTCATTACATTTTATGTATAAAGTTCAAATGATGCCGTTTGAAGGTCAGATAAGCTGTAGTTTATGTAAAAAAATATGTAACAAAACCATGAATATCAGGAGTTGTGAAAAAGAAAAGTAGATGTATCTGTTGGTGTTTTGATGTTTTTATTAATCTGAATGTATCTGAGACCATTACTGTTGGATTGCTGTTTGATATTCCTGGATGCTTTATTGATGTTAAATCTCACACTGATTTTAATTCTGACATATTGGCTCCCAGATTATTATGAATCCTTTTGGATTGAATTATGCAACTTCAGTATAACTTACGTTTGTTTTAAGGCTTTTTATCCAGCATGTACGAAGAGCTTCGGGTCAAATGTACGACACCGAATCAGGACCTTCGTAGAGAAAATACGAAACAGAAGAATCAGAAAGTTTTACATTATTCAGAGTAAAAGTCTAAATTTTGCTAAAAGAAAAATCTGAAATTTTGAAATTAAACTCAGAAATTTTCTAGGAAAAGTCCAAATGTAAGAAACTCAGAAATTTTATTGATTTTTTTTACTTTTTAAACTAAGAAATTTCCTTGTTTTTTTTTTTTGTTGAAAATTTCAGCAATTTTTGATGGAAATTTAGTCGTTTTTGCCGCTAAATGACCCTAAAGCGCCGTCATACAAACAAACATTCATATCCTTTTAAAGCTTCTTTTCTTCCTGTGTGTCTTTGTTCTGCCTTTTTTTACCAGCTGAATGTACGTAAATGATTTAAATATTTTTCTGACTGGCTGAAGCTGCGGCTCAGTCATTACTGGAAAGTGTTAGTAAATCTACAAATTACTGACTGGAGGAATCGTTTTCCTGCCTTGTTTGTGTTCTTTTCTGTTTTATTGGTGTTTATTAAAAAAACAGTAACACGTTTTGTAATCTCCAGTGTATAATTAAAGTAATAATTTTTTATGTTAAACCAAATTGATCTTCATCCAAAGTCATCCTGGAGTAACAAGTTTGGTCGTGTCATGCAGAATTCGCCTCTGAACATTGTGTGCCAGCGCAGCGGGGAGTTTGTTCGCCTCCCGCTGGTCTCGTCATGTTTCATCTGTTTTTCGGTGCTTCCCAAATCAGTGCAGGTGTTTGTTCATGGAAACTTCACCTTTCCTGCCTGTTTTTATAAGCCTCCTTTAATCAAGCGCTTCGGTCGAGACAGCTGTGGTGTCTGCACATGCAGATGTTGCAAACGGGTTCAGAAGCTGCACCATTAAACGTTTGTTTGGTTTTTTTCCCTGCTGCTGCACCAAATTTTCATCCAGAGGCCATATTTGATCGATTGCCTGTTTCATTGCCTGTTGCATTGCAACACGATAAAATCCTATATTTGCTGAGTCAACTTGACTCATTTAAAGGGGCAGCGTTATGTAAAATCCACTTTTTTAGCTCCACATGTTTTAATGTTATTCCTTCAAGAATAAACCTTGAATCTTTCATACATGTTTAACAAGTCCTTTAATCTTCATGGCAACCATTCAGCTGCGCAAAACGCCTGGTTGGCCCTAGCCCCGCCTTCGAGGCGCAGCTCCTCTCTCACTCAGCTCCATCAGACTAGCCAGCAGCAATTAGCAAACACCTGGTGGAACTGAGAAGCTTCTGAGCTACTTCTCAGGGCAACGCTGAAAAAAATGTTGATTAAGGGTTAATGGAGGAGAGATGTAGGGATGACTTCCTGAAGGCGGAGTTTCAGAAAGAGAAAACATTTTAAAGAGACAGACGCCCAATTTCAAGGCATTTAATTACGATGTCAAATTTCTTTAAAGTCATATTTGATACATGCGGCTACTAAAGTTAACATACTGACTTGATTGTTATAATTGATTTAAGTTTTTACATTACTACAAGTTGACTTAACATAAAATTTCACATTTTATCCCTGTTGAACTAATTTCCAAGTTTAATCAACTTTGTAATGTTCATTAATTACTCAGAATTTTTTACAGCTTTGGAATGTTTTTTTTATTGTAAATTGTGTTTGAGTCTAAATAAGAAACAAAAGAAAATTTTCAATATTTTGTGCAAACTAAGAATTTTACAGATTCTGACCAGAACACACAAACAAAAATTCATTTCTGAATATTGAAAATGTATGCCTTCAAATATGTTTACATTTTTCTGAAAAATAAATAAAAACAATAGACATAATTGCATTAACTCTTACTAGTACTGAAAATATTCTTAAATTTTCTAAGTCATAATTTGTTACAAACATTCTTAAATGTTTAAAGAAAGTTTTAAACTTATACATTTTTAAATGTAAAAGTATATTGACTTTAAATGTTTTTATTTGTTTCATGGTGTAGTTTGTTCTGTTGTTATCAATCTGATTGTTAGAGAAACCAACATGTAATATTGGAGCCATATGGAGAAAATTATAAAATTACAAGAATAAAGTTATAATAATATAACTATACTTTTATTATTTTCAGGATCTATTGTGCATTTATATACTTGACCTTATCTATAAAGTTTTATAGTTAATGTTAAAATTAGCTCTGATCAATTAATAAAGTCCATTTAGATCTTTTAGTGTTGCAATTTGGCCTCCATCCAGTAGAGGGCGCCGCTGGTCATCATTAAGCGAAGAAAGACCAATATGGCGGATGTGCCCAAGCAGAATAGTTAAGAGAAACGGTCCAAACAGAACGCAGTGGGGAACAACATGCGCTTTATACTGTTCTGTTTACAAATAATAAATCCTCAAAAAGCTCCATAAGTTTCTCCTTTATAGCGCCGAGCTGCATGACGAAGTAGCATTAGCATGTTATGGAAAATGTCATTAGCGTTAGCATGTTATGGAAAATGTCATTAGCATGTTATGGAAAGACAGTTTGCTCTCTTGCCGAAAGAGAAAATGTCCGCTTATTATTTAACGGTTAGTCGGTCGATAAGATAAGTCCACTTTAGATTAACTCATTAATTATAACTTACATCCCTAATTATGTGTAATTATGTCTCTTTGTGAACCAGAAGTTTGTCTTTGTTTAATCACCCCACCATGAGAAATAATCACCCCACCTTGAGAAAATAGCTGTGCAAATAGAATAAAATAAAATGTGATCGTAATGCTCATAACAAGTGCATTCACGCATTGAACTTGACCCAAAGTCAACCCCTCTGCTCAGCTTTGGACTATTTCTGGCTAGACCTGCTGTTTGTTCAGGACTCACTTCAAATAACCCCAGTCTCAGCCCTGCTGTGACATTTTGCTGTCTGAATACCACAACCTCCATAATTCATATGCTGCACATCCACACATTCATTCTGCTGAAGTTACACAACTTGCATGTGTTTTATCTCCAGCCAATGCAAGATGCAAGCTATCAGTCTCATGCTAATCTGGCTAATGCAGACTTGACAGGTTAAGCTGTGATGATATAGGATGTATCTAACAACCAATTCATGCAACATGTCAAGTTGCTTTGCAATGTAGCGCCAGAAAACGGCTCTTTAATGATTGGTGTCCAAATGCTTTGCACAGCAACATTTTCTCTGTAATCGCCATTGGGGCTCAACATGCTAGTGACTCAACATGCTAGTGACTCAACATGCTAGTGACTCTACATGCTAGTGACTCAACATGCTAGTGACTCTACATGCTAGTGACTCAACATGCTAGTGACTCAACATGCTTGTGACTCAACATGCTAGTGACTCTACATGCTAGTGACTCAACATGCTAGTGACTCTACATGCTAGTGACTCAACATGCTAGTGACTCAACATGCTTGTGACTCAACATGCTAGTGATTCAACATGCTAGTGACTCTGCATGCTAGTGACTCAACATGCTTGTGACTCTACATGCTAGTGATTCAACATGCTAGTGACTACATGCTAGTGACTCAACATGCTTGTGACTCAACATGCTAGTGACTCTACATGCTAGTGATTCAACATGCTAGTGACTCTGCATGCTAGTGACTCAACATGCTAGTGACTCTACATGCTAGTGACTCAACATGCTAGTGACTCAACTAATGTTGACTCAACATTAGCATGAGGGCTAGTTAGCCCTCATGCTAACTTTAGACTCTTAGCTTATTTAATGCTATGTTGTTGACGCCATACATGCTACTGACAGCATTTAAGCTAACCTTAGCATTTTGGCTAATTGTAGCTTATTCACTAATGTTAGCATACAGAATGGAGTGAGTCCATATTTTCACTATTAAGATTCTGAAAAGTAAATTTTTATTCAGCTCTTTTCACATTAAACATAAATCTTGATCAGGGCAATAAATCAATTAATCACATGATAAATTGAAACAAACTCAATAATTTCGATTTGCATGATTTATTATTTTTCTGTTTTCTCTCTTTCTGCCAAAAAACTGGATTAAAAAGGTTTTTAGTCTGTTGCTTTGGTCTCAACTAAACCTTTTTTTATTTATTTTACAGAGAATTCATAATTAAATTTATTTGTTGTTTCTGTTTTGTTTATTTTGGATACTTAAAATGTCTTCCAGTTTCAGTGTTAAATGTTAGAGTTTAAAGTTAGAATAAAATTACAGTTTCAAGAAAATATGCAAAAAAACATCTCATTAAAAGTTATTCTGCAGCTTCAACAGAAACTAAGTAGGAGAATTTTGAAATGCAGCTTAATATCTTATAAACACACTAAATACAAACAAAGTGCCATAAAGTCAAAGGTGTGGGGAAACTTTAACATCCAGAGTGAAAAGACGTAAATGTTTCAGCTCAGCATTTTGTAATGTTTTGCAGTTTGACTAAAGGAAGCAATGATTTCACTCCCATTCATAAAGGTTATGCTTGGAGAGCTGCCACACGTTTCTCCAGGGGCTGTTTAGTCCTGGGAATTACCTCGGATTTGTAAAAATGGGAAAAAAGAGAAAGCTGGTCGGTATCAGCAGCCATCTACTGTCTGATTCTGTCACGCTCTGGTTAGTCGGCAGCTATGTGCCTCACTTTGAACGAGTACAGGATGTTCCAGCAGGCCCAGATAAAAATCAGAACAGGCAGAAGGTTCTTAGAAACTTTTCTCTTTCTGCTCCCGGCTGCAGCTCAGGTCTTGGAAAGCATCGAACGGGACAGTTTTGGTTTATAACATCAAAAACCAAGCTGGATAGATTCATTTGGATTAAAAGTAGTAGACAGAACTGACCTACACTGCAAAAACAAACTCTCACCAAATATTTTTGTGTATTTTCTAGAGCAAATATCTTAGTACAATTTTTTAAAAATTAAATTAACTTCCAAGTAACTTTTTATTAAGAAATGAATACTTGTTTTAAATAAACAATTCTTTAATATTGATGGAAAAATGTTTCTATTGGCAGATTATTTTACTTTGACATGGAAAAATAACCTGCCAGTGGAACAAATCGCTTTTCATCAATACCAAATAATTATTTACTCAAAACAAGCTTCTGAGTCTTTCAGTAAAGTTGTCTTTCGAGTTACAGGTTGGTAAAATTTAATTTCAAAAACCTTCTGAAGGGAAAGTTACAAATCAGGAGGCGCTGAGGCTGAACTGAACAGAAAACATTTAAAATTGATAAAAAGCAAATTGTATCTCCAATATTTTCATTTTGTGCAGCATGGGTCCAGAAAAAAAGAAGCTTAGCAAACTGGCTGTGGATAAAATCATTTTATTTGGTTTTCTCTACACTGTAAATGTTTACATGTTGCAGTTACATGAACCAGATCCTGCAGGAGCCAGTAGATCTCTGCCTCTAATGTGAGACGTTGAGAATCAGATTCCTGCGCAAACACACCCAAAGTGAGCCCAGCTTTAGCGAGGAGGAGAAATAACCAGGTTCCAGTTTCACATTTTCTATGCAGTTTCTGCAGTTTAATGCCCTGCACTGCAAAAAAAACCAAAGTCTTACAAAGTGTTTCTGCTCTAGTTTCCAGTGCAAATATCTTCATAAACTCGAAATAAAAAAAAACTAACAAGCAACTTTTCAGCAAGAAATCAGAGCTTGTTTTTAGTCAGTAATTCCTTGAAATTGATTTTAAAAAGTATTTATTTCTGCTGGCAGATTATTTCACCTGTAAAGTCTCGTCAAGTGAAACAGACTCCAAATGGATCAAAAACTTTGTTTACATCAATATTAAAGAATCATTAACTGAAAACATTTTTGTTTGTTTTGTCTAATTTCAAGTTTACTCAGATTTTTACACTAGAAATTAGACCAGAAATACTTGGTAAGACTTTGTGTTTTTGCAGTGTAATAATGAGATCCTGTCTCCATATACTGCTGCACACTGTCAGCCAGCTGGCTGAAAGAAACATACTCCACATTTCACTCGAATCCCTCTGATGCTTTATAACAGCAGCAAGATTTATTGGTTTTTCTCTCTTAAGCAAAAATAATTTCAACAATTTTGCTGTAAAACACGTAGATATTTTATTATTTTAGTCGTCAGCAGGTCAGAATTTCTAATCCTGCACTGCAAAAACAGAAAATATTACCAAAGGTTTTTTTTGTCCAGTTTTTTTCAGAATAACAAGTTTTATTTACATAGTGAAAATATTTCTGTATTTTCACTTAAACTAACTTAAAAGTAACTTTTCAGTAAGATATAAGAGCTTAAAAAATACTAAATATGGATGAAAAAAGTTTCACGTATTTCACAGTCAACTGAGCCGTCGCCTAGCAACCCACAGTGTTTTACGTTTAACATGGTAAAAATGTTTTTTTACATGTGAAATAATCTCGTAGTTTTTCTCTAAATCTTGATAAAAAATTTGTTCTTGAGTTAGTTTTGCCTTTTTTTCAGTGTGCTGATATATTTGTACCAGAAACCCTCGGTGGTGTTTTCTGGTTTTGCAGTGCGCGTCTGTAATGTCCTTTACATTTTCCCGACTCTGTGAGCGTCCAGAGAAACGTCTGTTCACATGTGAAATCTGACCGTCTCTTTACAACAGCATCTGTAAAAAGTTAAAGAATATATTAGATTAAATAGTATTTTAGTCTTTCTCTTCCTGAGGAATAAACTGGCATATGTATTAATTTACACGTTAACATGTAGAGTTAGCAGAGCTGCAGCAAGGAGCTCATGTAGCTGCAGCGGCTTGTTTCCGAAACACAGTTATGAAGAAACACGACTGAGAAACATTTGGCTTGTTATTCAAGCAGATAAAGTGATTTTTCACCAGGCAGCAAAGCAGCAATAAAGGCTTCAGTGTGCAGGTTCTTTTCCACCTTGCAGGGAAACGTTGTGCAGCAGCTCAGTATCAGGATCAGAGCTTCATTGTTGTGTTTTTCCAGACTGTTTTCTGGTTCTGCAGCCGCTGCAGGCTGCAGCGGCTGCAGGCCTCGGCTCTGACCGATCAGCTGCGGCCGGCTAACGTTGGGGACAGATGTGCCGTCGCTGTCTGAGCGCAGCTACAAATTCAGGTGCAGACGCGTTTATCAGCTCCTCTGGTTAAAGCTCTGCTGAGTCTTAAGTCTCTGCTACTGCAGCAGCGAAAAGATTTAGAAAAATCTTCCCACAGCAACCAAATGAGCTTTTCAATGAAATTGAACAATCAATAAATTAAGGTGTTTTTTAACGGCTGCCATTAATGATTATTTTAATGAGTGATTAATTGATTATTCTGACGATTAAGTGATCAATCGGATAAAAAATATTGACATATTTTTTATCTAATATTAGAAATACGTTAAAAATGCAAATAATTACATTTTATTCCTTTACTAAATCTGACCCGAGTGAAGCTAAAACAGAAAAAGGTGGGAGGTTTTTTCTAAAATGCCAAATGTAAACACCATTGCTGAGTGCGATGGAGGAACCGTCATGCTGTGGGCCTCTTTTTATCCCAAACACCCCGGACACCTCGTTATGTTCATGCAGGATTTCTACAATATCAGGGGATTTTAAATAAAAAGAATCTGACGATGATCTGAAATCTCTTGTGAGAAAAAAGTTTGAATTTTTCTACACTTTCAAGTCCGATCATGTTAATATTTCAAATATTTTTTTAGGCTGTTCACTTATATTTACTAGAGGTGCTGATAAATGTCTGCTTCCAAATATCTACTGCATATTTAGGCACAAACCAAATCTCTGCTCTTCCTTATTCTTCATTTTCTGAGTCCTTAGACCAGGAGTCTGTTGCACAACTTGGAAAAAACAACTAAAACATTTAGACAAATATCTACTTTAGGAAACTTGTCATCAGTTTAAAGAGCCACTAATTTATTTATATTTTTAGTATTTAAAATGAAGCTGATTGATAAACTTTTTTATGTGATGGAAAATGCAATAAATCACATTTTTAAAAACTAATCAGGTATTTTAGTGTCATCCATACACTGCAAAAACACACAATGTTACAAAGAGGTTTTTTAGTATAATTTTGTCTTATAAGTGAAAAACTCTGCCAGTAGTTTTGACTTAGAGGAAGCTTTTATATTTTACGGAAAAGTTGGTTTTGTTTTATTTCAAGTGGTGAAATATTTGCACTTAAAAGGAGACAAAAACTCTTGGAAAGATTTTGTGTTTTTGCAGTGTAGCTTCTAGCGACAGCTAGCTTCTAGCGACAGCTAGCTTCTAGCTTCAGCTAGCACCAGCTAGCTAGCTTCTAGCTTCAGCTAGCTTCTTTTCTCCATTTTTGCAGGAATAAAATGTAGACCTATTAAAAATTCAGCATCTGTTTTTATACTTGTACTAAAACGGTTGTTTTTAATTTCTGGCTGAAGTTTTCAGGTCCGATGATCCATTTGTGGCTCCGGCGCCGCAGGTTGCGGACCCCTGCTGTGACCTTTAATCTTTTGCCTGTGATTCTGCGGCTGCCTGCGCCGCGCCAGCGTCCAGCAGAGTCACGTCGTCCCGCAGCGACACGGCGATGGCGTAGTCCTCCGGTTTGAGGGTCAGGCCGTACTTGTAGTCCAGGTTCAGCGTCTTCGCCGGGTCGGCGCCGATGTGGCACTGATGCACCAGCAGCGCCGTGAACAGGAACAGCTGCATCTTGGAGAGCTCCTCGCCGATGCACCGCCGCCGGCCCAACGAGAAGATGAGCACGTTGGCGGCCAGGTCTTTGTTCAGCGCCCCCTGGGGGTCCAGGAAGCGCTCCGGGTCAAAGGTCCCCGGGTTGGACCAGGTGTTCGGGTTGTGGTTGACGGACCACTGGTTTATGAAGATGACGGTGTTCTTTGGAATGGCGTAGCCCATGATGGAGGTGTCTGTGATGGTGGAGTGGGGGATGGTGAGTGGGATGAAGCTGGTGAAGCGCATGACCTCGTAGAGGAAGGCCATGACGTACGGCAGCCCGTTCTGGTCCTCGATGGACGGCAGTCGGGTCCGGTCCACAACTCTGTCCACCTCCAGCTGCAGCCGCGTTTGGATCTCAGGGTACCTGACGGCGAGACATCAACTTTTTTACAAGCTTGTTAACGCTGCACCGCTCCAGACCAAAACCAACCAATCAGAGCCAGGAGGCGGGCATTAGGCTGTCAATCATCCATGTGAATGCCCTGCTAAATGTGTTAATGGTGGAGAAACAATTTACCATTATAGGAAAACTGTTTATCTGCTTTCATTGGCTAGTTAGCATGCTATGATATGAGGAAGAAGCTGTAGTAACAGTAGTGAGGATGATTGACAGCGCTAAGACCCGCCTCCTTTCTCTGATTGGTTGTTTCTAGATAGAAATGGGAGGAAGAGGCAGAGTTTTCACAAATATATGATAAATATATTTTTATAAAAGTTTCAGAAAAAATGGTTATTTGATTTGTGCTGAGGCAGAAAAGAAAAACAGGAGGAAACAGGAATGGAGATGTTTCAACATAGACAGTAATTAACTCATAAATATTATAGAGGAGCTAAAATATGTCAGTTATTTCCTGAGAGTAGGAAATAACTGAGGTGTTAAATCAGTGATTAAACTTTTCAGTGTTTTTGTTTGTTGTGCATTTGGACTAAATATTTTTAAGATGCCAAATTTAAAACGCCTAAAAACTTAAAATCCGGATAAACTTTCAGATTTATTCTTTTTTTCCTTCCTTTTTAAATTTCCTGTTATGGAAACTGAAGCAGGTAAAATCTGACATTTAAACGAAACTTTTGATCAGTTCAACTTTAATGTTTCACATGAATCCGGTTTTAAAGCTGAACAGATTATTTTATCAAACATCCCGGATTTGAAGGTTTCTTACTTCACCAGTATGAGGACGATCCACTGCAGCGCCGTGGACAGCGTGTCCTGGCTGGCCCCAAAAATGTCCCCTATGGTGGGGGTCACGAAGTCCGTCCCGGCGGAGAGCCCCGCGCGGTCCGTGATTTGGTCCAGAGCCACGATGAACGCGTCCGTCATGTCCCGGATGGCGCTCGACTCGATGGACTTCCTGTGCTCCAGGACTTTATCCCGGATGAACACGCCGAAGTCCCGGTTCAGGTTCTTGAAGTCCTCGAAGATGGTTTTGATTGGGTTGGGGAAATACTGGAGCCACGGCATCACGTCCACGATGCTCCCCGCTCCCACGGTCTTGGTGAACTTGTCGTTCCTGCCCACCACCTCCCGGAACTCCGCATCCTCGTAGTTGTACCTCCTCCCGAAGCAGACGGCGCTCATCACGTTGGCCGTGGACACCACCAGGTCGGCGCCGGGCTGGAAGTACCGCTCCGCGCGCGTCTTCTCCACGAACCGCCGCAGAAGCTCCCGGAACTCGGCCTGGACGTGCTGCTCGAAGGTCCGCTTGGTCTGCGGGTTCCCGGTGGAGAACATGCGCACGGTGGACTGCGCCACTTTGCGGTGCGTCTTCCACCAGTCCGAGACGGTGCCGAACGCCATGCTCCGGCCGTCGGAGATGAACCGGAAGGAGGTGAAGTCCGGCCTCCCGGCGAAGTCCAGACCCTGCTTGATGAGCGCCGGGCGGATGGCGTCGCCGTTCAGAACCACCACGGTTCGGCTGCCCAGCTGGATCTGGAAGACGTTGCCGTACTTCCTCGCCATGCGGGTGCAGTACAGGTGCGGCGCGTTGCCGAGCTGCGCGGCGTTGCCGATAACGGGCCAGGCGAAGGGCCCCGGGAGGCCCGGAGGGGCCCCGCGGCGCCGGAGCCACACGGAGAGCAGCAGAGCCAGGCAGGCCGCCAGCAGGGCCCCGGGGGCCAAACTGAGCCCCGCGGGGGGGAGGAAACCCTGCAGGGACGCTTCCATAACGCAGATCCTGCGGGACGAGAATAATGAGAATAATTGTTATAATTGTAATAGATTTTCTGGAAGGAATTGAGCTCGTTTTTATCTTTGATGAATTACCTTAAAAGCAACAAGAACCAGATGATTCCTCTACATTTCTGCTGCGGAGGTTTTGCAGCCGCAGACTCCCCGCTGCGTGTTTTCTGTGTGCGCACTTCCCGCTGCGGGTCTTTTATCTGCGGGCGGCTGCAGCATCACGGCCCGTCAGCGGCTCCGGCGCAGCGGGGGGGTGGGGGGCCTCGGCGCTCCGCTTCTCCTCCCACCTCCTCCTCCTCATCATCATCATCATTATTATTAGCGGTTGTTGTTGATGAATGTTGCATGTTTATTGTCATAAACCATTTATTTCGAATTGGGGTTTTTAAAAATCGCTTTTGCAGAACAGAATCTGAAAATTCAAAGCAAAACAGAAAAAAATAATTAAAAAAAAAGACATTTAGCCTGAAGATTCATCTCCAAATCCAAAACATTCTGTGGCAGCATGTAATGTTTTATTATTTAAAAGTAACATTTAGATAAATTCAGCCAATCATGAATGGATTTTTACAAATTATTTTCATTATTATCAAGGTGGAATAATGCATTTAAATAAATTCAAATCAATCACGACAAGAGCATTATTATTATTATTATTATTATTATTATTATTATTATTATTATTATTATTATTATTATGACGTATTTTGAGCAAAATAAAATACAGAACTTGAATAAAATCAGATGTTCTTCTTTTATTTCATCACATGTCATATTGCTGGTTTTATTTAGTTTATCAAAGAGAAAACATAAACCTGTATAAACTTGAGACTCTCCAGCCTGCAGGTTCACCAGAGTTCATCCTCTCATCGTTTCTCATCTCGATCCGGACAGAAACATTTAAAATGCTTTTTTTTTAGGTCTCATTTCAAATTAAAAGCTTTGCAGATGATTAAAACAACAAACTGAAAATGTCCTGAACTCTAAACGTCTGGTTTGTTTAATAAATATTTATTCAAGGCAACTTTATTTTTATAGAGCAACTTTCAGCCAAAGGCGATTCAAAGTGTCTCTACAAGAAAATTAAAAACAAGAAGACATTTATAAAAACAAACCTGAGAAGAATTAAGTGTTACAAATAAGGAAGCCGTGAGAGCCAAAAAGGATTTAGTGGTTTTAGTAAATTTGAGACAGAGAGCCTGGCTGCGCTTCCCTGCGGAGCCACAAGGGGGCGAACCAACATGCGGTACCGGGCGGGAACGAAACCAGAACCCGACCCAACTCAAGGATTAATGACGTAGAAACCAAAACATGAAATGTTTTATCATCAAACATTCAGAAAACTGATCAAACTCGCTGCGGAGCATCAATAATAAAACCTGCTGATCACAAAAATCTGATCTGAACGACATTTAATGTTATTTCCTTCTCGCATTTAATTAATATTACTATTATTATTATTACTGTTTGGCTTCATGCTGATCCTCTGAATGTTTCCCTGCAGAATTTATGTTTGTTCTGCTTTGGCGCAGAGATGTGATGTTTGCGGAGCTTCAGCACCGCGGACAGCGGCTCAGAGCGACTCGACGCGTCTGACCTCAGAAAAAACATTTCACTTCAGATTTCACCAAAAAAACTCATAAAACGAACATGAACCCGTTTAACATTAAACTGCATTAATATAGAGATATATCCCGCCTTAAAAAATGGTCATAAGAATTATTTTTTAAATATATTTTACTATAAGAAATAAACAAATGTGTCTTTTTGAATAAACATAAGTCAAAATAGATACTCTTCTTAACATTAATTTCTTTAAATTCATTAACATTAAGTCTTTAATTTATTAATCTGATTAAATATATATATATATTTTTTTAAGTTACCATAATTATAATTATAATTTAGTTTTATTTTTTTTAATCCACGGCGGTTCGTGAAAAGGACGAGAAATTTGTCCTTTTGCATATTTCAGTTTTTATCTAAAGACTAAACGACACATTTATTTTTAAATACATTTAATAGAAAATGAAATTCGCTTCGTTCGACGTCACTCCGATGACGTCACAGTGTCCGCAGCTGACCCGAGGCTGGAGACAAACCAGTGGAAATATTTAACATTTATTCTGAATCTTTATAAGAGAAAACTGTCATTGTCCCGTTTATTGTTTTATTTCTAATATCTCAACATAAATATTATTTATTTCAGCCGCTCAAGTCAAAATGTGGATCAACAGCCATCCGCATGTAGAAAACAAGAAAACGTATTTTTAATGCAGAAATGTTCTGCTATGGCCTCCATCATCACAGTGAAGACAGCTGACTTAGTTGGCATGCTGCACAAGGAAAGTTTAGTGGAAGGAGAATCTGTGAAGAAAACAGATTAAAGGGTTTGGGAATCAGAGTCAATTTTGGGTTGATGTTCAGTTTGACGTTTCCATATTTAGGAAGAAACATAGACATAAATGTTTGCGTGTTTAACCTGTTAAATTAAGGACTTTCCTTTTTTCAGTCGGCAATCAATGTTAAAATATTTGTTTTCATTCTTTTTGGTTAAAATGTATTGAGTTAAATGCTGTGAGCAAAACTAAAGAACCAATCAAAACATTTCACTTCATATTTCCTGATTTCTTGAAATATATAAAATTTAGAGTCATATACTTAAAATATATATGACTTAAAAAAACAACTTCCTTAACTTTAATCATTTTTTTTTTAAACTTGTAGCATTGGCGACCTCATGGGGTGGTCAGCAGGGGGCCATGGCTCGCTCGCACGGACGGCCAAAGGGGAAACGTTTTCCCATCAAAACACACAATGATAAAAATCTAAATAACACAAACAATAAAAATTAAAACAAAATAATTATTTCTATATTTTTGGTTTATTTTTTTGTTCATTTCATTATCTTAAAATAAAATTTCTCTTTTATTGCAGTTGCATAATCTTGCCATTATTCCATTCATTCATTTATTTATGCAGTTCATGTCTACCTGTTTAAGTTATTTACACTCCTGACAGTTTCTGCTCATTAAATGAGTCAAACACAGTAATAATATTCATCCATCTTCTAGTAGATAAAAAATATTAATTAGATCAATTCCACACTGACTGGTTTTTTCAGTCTATGTAAAGTTTTCAAAGAGGATTCACCAATAATATAATAATAATATGGAAGGTAAAGTCATTTTCAGCACATTTTCAGCAACAAAGCAATTCAAAGTATTTTATACAAATTAAAAGGAAAACAGAAAGAAATCATATAAATAAATAAGCCATTGCGCCCCCTTTTGGTGGCGCCCATTTTCTGGAGGTCCCAAATCCTGGCATTACCATCTATAATTAGTTATTGCTGCAGTTCCACTCCCGCACTAATCGCCAGGTGAACTCTGCGTGACCCTTGAAAATCCGCTCATTTGCTGGAGTTGGGCGGCAGAGCGGTTGGGTCATTCTGTCCGGGTTGGCAGCGCGGTGACCTCCAGCTGCAGCGGACACCGTGACCCCGCCGGGTTCCCTCTCTCCCTCAGACACGCAGCCGCTCATCGCGTGTGAGCGGCTCATCGCGTGTGAGCGGCCTGCAGGAAGGCGTGTTGCAACTGACAGTTTGCACTCACGCTATGAATAAAAAAAGAAACGGCGCAGAGTTGGATTGCAGAAATTCCAGCCTGATGTGATTTCATCATTTCGCTCTTACACTGCGTGTTTTTACTATGAGGAAGTGACGTCATCTGCAGACATCAGGCTGATTTATGAATGTTATTAGCGGAAAGTTTCACAAGGCGACATTATTTTGGTAAAACCTGAGGTAATAATCTGCGGTTGCAAGGCCGTCACGCACACCACTGCCGCTAAAAAACCCGCAAAACCCGCTTGAACCGCAAACTTACTGTGCTAATTTATCAAAAGGAGTCAAATTAAGTTTATTAAGTTAATTAAATTGTCAAAATAACATTAATAAACTTTAATTAAGTTGGATCTCCTGTACTCTTTGTTTTCTCCCCTCTTGGAAAGATGAATAATCTTAAAATGAATGAATATTTTATTGCAGTTGAATAATCTAGTAATCATCTAAGTTCTGTTTGTGTCTGCTCCTCTTTGTAGCAGGAAGTTATTTACACTTCTGACAGTTTCCGTTCATTAAATCAGTCATAAATAATAAAATACGACATATAGATAGATGTTTTCAAGCCTTTATTTCTGTAAATTAAGTTGATTTATCTGCTTACAACCAATGAAAACACAACATTGAATATTAGAATACTACATTTAACCATAAAAAGTTTAATAAGTGAGGTCATAATGTTTAATATCTGCTTAAAGGTTGTTTTTTAATGCGACTATGACTGTAAAGCCTATGTTATCAACTCAAAATATGTTATTAGCTTTTATGGCTAACTGTATTTAGCCTGGCAGCGATTAATACGGGGCTGAAAAATGGCTTATTTGTTGTTAATCGATCATTTAAATAATCCCCAGTTTAGTAATAAACTAATCGTTATCTGAAGTCAACAGGCTAAAACAAAAAGACGATTTGCTGAAACAACAACATCATCGGAGCAAAATTAATCTAAAACCAAACAAAACAAACGTTTTGCATTCAAGATGAAAGAAATAAGTATGTTCTCCGTAACAACCAAGCCCAGTCCATCACCTAGCAACGCAAGCATCATGTTACCTAGCAACTGTAACATGCTCTGTATAATGGCTGCTGGAAAAGACAAGTGTTTTGCTGTTGACTTACCCTGAAACCACTTCCTGTATTCTTGATTGTGTATAAGGCTCTACTTCTGCTTTTCAAAGATGTTCAGTTGCACAGTAACCCATCTGTTTGCAGCCATTTTCACGTGAGTGTAAACGCTGAGCTGGGCGTGGCAGGAAGCAGCCCATGTGGATTAAAGGGAGGCCTAAAGACCACTCAAAAAATAAAAGTAAAAAAAATAATGATTGGAGCAGTTTTGTGGATAAAATGTAATGAAAATGTTTTGTAATAAAAATCGGCCACAGACCGATTTTAACCTGCTCAAAGAGGCATCATAGTTCAAGCAGTTTTAAACGTTTTCAAGGTACATTTTCAAACTTTTCCAGCATCAAATTATCAAACAAACAATACAAAAGACAGTTTCAACTCACTTTTATATAATTTATTACTGTTATTAATAACTTGTGATTCTACAGCAGGGACAAAATTAACAAAATTTGATGTCAATATAAATACCTGGTCTGAGAAAAAAACAATAATTTAACCAGAACAATAGCCTGATTTCTATAACATAAAACTTATTGATTTCAGATCAATAAATCCTGAGAAATTAGGGATAAAAAATATTCATTACACTGAAACAAACCAAACAAATTCATTTAAGGTGAACAACTTTACTCAAATTAAATGATTAAACACAATGTACAAAAAACGTTACAAAAGAATCTCAAATAAATGTTCCATCAAAGTTTTCTGGTATTCAACAAATACCAATAATTTGTGTGATTCTCAAGAAAAGTTTAGTCAAATTTAACTTCAGGCAGGGAGGAAAAAATGGGTCTTTGTCTTTTATTAGGCGTAGGGCTGAAAAAATGAGTCAGATTAATTGATTACTGAAATAATTAACTAATTTAGTAACTGATTGTTAACTGGACTAAACAGACTAAAACACTTTTGGCGTCAACTTGTTCAATTCTACTTTTAGGCACCTTTTGGTAGCCAGTTATAAATCTGTCAATTCAAAAATCAATAGATTTATTCCTACTATTGTATTGAACAGGCTTACATTGAAAATCAGGAGAAAATGCTTTTTTTAAAAACCAATCAATTATAAGAATAATTGATAGAATATTTGATAACTAAAATACTTGGAATGCTGCAAAAACACAAAATCTTATCAAGCATTTTTGGTCCAGTTTGTAGTGAAAATATCTTAGAACAAACCAACAAGTAGAACAATGTTGATGAATTATTTTTTAATGTTGAAACTGAAATAACTAGTAGAACTTTGTCACCAATATTCAGGAATTATTGAAGCGAGCGCTTATCTCTTGCTGAAAGGTTCAAAGTTAAATTTGTCTAGAGATATTTGCTCTAGAAACTAGACCCAAACTCCTTGGAGTAAACCCCAATTAGGTGAAAGATGAAAATATCTGGTTTCAACTGTAAATAACATTTTCCAAATTTAGGCCTTTTGGTCAAACGTCGGATTGAACTTTATTTTAAAACTGTGCAGTTTGAATATTAAGCTCTTTCAAAGCTTGAAATTTAAAGCACCTCAAAAACACACACATCCTGTTAGACGAAGAGACAAGCAGAAACACACACACACACGTCAGGAGCGTCTGTACAGCCCTGTCATGTTGATTACCATCCAGTAGAGATGAATCGACCTGCCGCCGCGTGATTGGTCCGACTACCAAACTAAACCAGTTATTGGCGACGAGTCAGAGAGTTGAGCGGCGGGGCAAAACCTCCACTTTGGTCCGACCGCGAGAGCGCCTCATTACGACTGGATGACCCCGGCGACTTCAAATGTCAAACTGTCCCACAACAACCCCTCCTCCCCAAAAAATGTTCCTTAAATCCTGCTGTTCTGTGAGGTTTTCCATCCAAGTTCATGAGAACGATGCTAATGAGAGCTAATGATCCCCAAACATCGAGGTATCTCTGTGTTTTTTGTTTTTTCCCGTCTGAATAAAAGCGTAGTCAGCAGCCCGTGAAGGCGTCTCCCCTCCGTTCTCACACTAAAAGGGCATTTTGCCCTTAAATCCTGAATTGGCGAGCCTGTCCGAGACCCGCTCCGGGTCGGTTGGGTCCGCCTGAACTGCTGGTGCTGCTTTGAGAAGAATAGGGAGGCTTTTGACGCGTTTCGCCGCATGACTGCGCTTTTCAAATCCGGGCTAACGGAAAACAGCCATGAACTCTTCTTTGGCACTTTTCCTGGGAGGAATCCAGTGGAAAATGGGGCCAGAACACTGTAAAAATATAACAATATAACCAAGTATTTTTATCTAGTGTGAGTGGCTTACTCAAATAAAACATCTCCATCAACTGATTATGCTGGACGGATAAAATTGGTGTTATTCCTGAATTGCAGTTGGGATGGGTCACACAAAGTCAGTCCAAGGTACCCAAATGGCCCCTGAACCGCACTTTGAACACCCATCATTATACGTGAAATAATCTACCAGGGAAACAGGCACCTTTTCATCAGTATTTAGGAATTATTTAGTTTAAATATTGATGAAAAGTTTATTCAGAGTTAGTTTTGTCTTATTTCAAGCGTACTATATTTGCACTAAAAACCAGATAAAAACATTCCATAAAACTTTGCTTTTGCGGTGAATGATTTTTAAATCAAAGCAGACGGTTTTGTTTTTGAGTGCTAAGATATATTTTCAGTTTGTGCCGACGCACAAATGGAGCTTTTTACTGTTTTATAAACTGATTTTTTCTGTCTGAGCGCCGCGCAGGGAAGGCCCTAATCTCAGCCAGACTGTGCAGGAAGTCGCTGTTTCAACCCAAACGGGGGTCGCTCTTTTAAACTCACTGAAGCTTAGAAGTCCCCCCTTCATGTTTATCTCTTCCCCTCTGAGAGACGTCAAAGGTGAAGAAGCACTCAAAGGGAGGGTAAGCCTGTTCTCATACCCCCTCCTGAGGCCTGTCTCTGGTGTTTGCACAAGAGATTAACGACGACAAACCGTCATGGCCGACTGGCTGAGGCCTGTAGAGCTGGAAGTCACGCAAAGTGCCGCCTTTTGTCCCACGTAAACCTTAGGATGCAATTAGTGTGGACAGGAAATGATTAGGACGTCTTTAAAATGGCTTGATTTATTATCTTACCCCAGAATAAAATGTGTTGCATAAGTGTGTTTTCCAGTGTCCTTTGAACAGATTACAGTAATTAAACACAATGAATAAAAACATCCGTATTTTTTTCTCACTCAAGTTAAATTAGACCAAACTTTAATTTAGGTTAGTTAAAATCACCCAAATGATTTCTCATTGTTTAAAGAGACAATAAACATTCTGTGAGAACTTCTGATTTTAAGACTTTTAACGTGTTAATACATAAATAAATACCTTTAATATGTAGTTTCTTTCTTTATTGTGGCTTTTAACAAATACACAAACTAAAACAATGATATTTGCTGAACAATTAACATCTTAGGAGCAGTAATCAACCTGAAACCGCACAAAAAAATTGTGGCTGCCATCAGCAGCAGTCTATACAGTTTGAGTTAATTTTATAATTTTAGTTTGGTGTATATAAGTTAAAGTGTGGTAAATATTTATGTTCATTGTAAGTTGTGGAAATATTTCTGAAGTGGAACCAATGTTTAATGATTGTGTCATTTAGGAACATATTTTCAGTTACACACGGCACTCGATAGAGGGCAGCATGTTTTTTGTCTCAGAAAAAGAAAAGGTTCGGCGAGGCATTAAGGCTCGTGTAGCTGAATTATAAGAAGACGCTACAGTTTCTGTATCAACCCTTTCAGGTTGAAGCGGCCAATGAGGTACGCATTTTTGTGTTTTAATTTGTGTGTAATAATCGTCTATTTTCTATGTGAATATTTTCTGTAAAATGTATTTTGTGTTTTGTACAGTTCTCACGGCATAAGCATTAAATGCCAGTAACAACGATGAACGCCTTGTTTCGTTTTCTACCTGGAGGGAGTTATAAAAATAAACACATTATGTGTTTTTAGTCGATGCAAGGTTGAAATTATTAATCAGATTGATTGTGATTAATTGCTTATTAAAATAAGCAATTAATCAATTTAGTAATTGATTAATCATTAACTGGATTATAGACTCAAAAATAAATATTTGCTGAAATAACATCGTCAGAATGACAATCAAGTTAAAACTGCACAATAAATAAACACATTTTTGCATTTATTTTTGTTTATTTATGTAAATTTCTGCTCTCCAGACCCAACTGTGAAACTTTATGGTGTCTCTTCCCTCATTTGATTCAAACAGTAGTTCATGTGTGAGTTTGCAGAAACAAGCTAAAAGAAAAAAGGTTTTGCTCAAACGTGGGAAGTTGTCATTGTTTGTCTGAATTTATCAATATAATTTTCAAGTTGTAGTCACAATATTTTTCTAATTTTCTTAGGAACATGTGACACACTAGCAGCAGGACAGTTCTGGGTTTTGTTTTCAATGAAACCCATTGGAGGCATAAAAATAGAAAATGTCTAGTGTGGTGAAGTAAATCGGGTCCAAGGGCATCGTGTTCCAGCGGGTCTTGAAACAGGAAGTCCCAGCGGCTGTGAACTGTAAGACTGTGGCTCATTGTTTCAGGAGGTTGAGGTATTTCCTTTGGGCGTGTGGCTGCTGCTGATACAGCAGCCACAGTTTGTCACATGGGAAATATGAAGCCAGATTACATCATGTTGTAAAGTACCTTACTTCACTCCAACGGCTTGTAAACGCATCTCCTGTCTTGACCTCTAAATGTTTCCCCATCACAAACGTTAATGTTTTACAGTGTACATTTATTCAAAAGCTCTCAGCAGGCCCACAAAAACTCGATAACTGTAGTAGGAGGCAGCTCATCCACATCATCCGACATATTTTCCTTCCTCGTCTCACCTGGGTTGATCTCGATTTCCTCCATTTTGCTCATGTATCTGTGGTCAAAAGTTTCTGTATATTTTGCTCTTGTTGGTCTTGAAGCCGTAGGTCCGCGACGCTTTACGCATGCGTTTGCCTACTAAGCTGCCGCATTTTACTTCCGGTTCAGACTTGTGGGAACTATGGATACGAAATGGTTTCCATTCATCCATTCATAGTCCAGCGGTGGTGCTAATGCTTTAATAGTGGAGCTAATTTTAAACGTTCAGCGAACTTAGCTTCCCATAAATACATTTCCCCAGGCAGAATTCTAAGGCACTAATTTATTTGGCTATTTTATGAACTTTTAAGTTGGACAACATTAAACATTTGTGTCTCTTCAAGTGGTTAGATGTTTATGATCATGCTCTTATTTTGAAGTGAATGAGTTCCGTTTCCTCTCCTCATGTTTTAGACCTGTACTGTAGGTTAGCGTTAGCAGAACTAATGTTAGCTCCACTACGTTTTTAGTTAGCGTTCCCCACCACTCCACATAACACTTTCACCAACTTTAACACCTATAATAAATTTAGCCATGTTGAAGATTATGTATTATGCTGTAACACAAATTGTGTCAACATGATGAACGTTAACACAATTGAATTTAGCACTTCAGCATTAGCTCCTGCTAATTATCTGGTTTAATATTAGCAAAGCTAATGTTTATAATTAGGGCTTTACGGCTAGCATTGCTAATGTTTTTGCTAGTAGTGTCTACTACTATTTTATCACCTTTAATTTAATGTCCATTTTGTGCAATCTAACAGAAAAAAATCCAAAGCTTCTCTCCAATATTGACACATTTTCTTATCATGCTCATATAAATATTCATATGAGATGTAAAGGACATTTTTTAATTTTAAGCATTTTAATGATTTGATACCAAAAAATTATATTGGAATTTTTTTGTTACCATAAATTTTCTTCATTGTTCATTGACAGCTTTTGTCATACAGAGAAACGTCCTTTGTAAAGTACTCGGTTGTTCTCTTAAATCTCTTTAATGTCATTAGGACATAAATAATTTATGGAAATTTCAGAACATGAGGAAAAAACATGTCATTTCATTATATGTATGGCCGAATGATTAATCAGATTAATCGATTATTGGAATAATCATCAACTAATTTAGTAATAAATGTGAGAAACAGAAAAGCAAAAGAAAAAAAGTGAAACCATTAAGACTGCGACTGAAATCACATTAAAAACACCAACCTGTCCTGAAGGGAAAACGTCTTGCTCTCCACCCGTCTCCATCCGAAATAAAAACATGAAAACCCCTGACAGAAATAAAATCCGGTCCCAGAGGATTTGATTTTTATAGCGAGGAGGAAAATCCCTGTCAACCTTATTATTGGCACGAAAAACAAAGAACATGCTGTTTCTATTCTCCCTTCTGAGCCAAAGTCAACATCAGTTACCACATTAATATGACTGATTAAAAACTAAACATTTTTCCAGATATATACTATATGTTCAATAGCTAGCTAAATTGGTCATCGAGGAGTATGAATTACAGATCTGCTTTTCTGATTCATTTCCTTAAATAAAAAAGATACAAATCTAGACTTCCATACATTCATCTATTGTCTGTTTATTCTTGCAACTGCCACCACAAAAACACTCATATTTAAGGATAATTTAGAGCGAACAATTACAGAGAACAAATCAACTCCATACAGAAAGGCGGCCTGCTGGGATTTGAACCAAAGACCTTTTTGTTGAATGGTAACAGCTGCAGAAATAAAATCTAGTTTCTCATCAAATCAGTGTTCTTCTTTTATTTCAGATTTTAAGTTAGTTGATCCCTTTTTCATTTTTTTCTTTTTTTACTTTTTCCCATTCTAATAGCTTAAAGCTAATCTCAAATTTCTAAGGTGTGTTTTTAATTTAGCCTAATCTTATAGATTTATGATTTCAGATTGAATAAAATGACACCATCTTTACTCTCAAAAGTCATCAATCTTTTCTAATGTGATACTTCAAAATGCACGTAAAAAAAATCTTGAAATACAAAAAGACCAGGTCTGAGGAGAGAACCCTGAGGAACACCTAAACACTAATCTATCACACATGTTTCTGATGCAACTCTGAATTATTTTCCCCAGAGGCTTTTGATTCATCATTACAACTGTTTGTAAAATAATTCGTTTTTAACATGTAATATAAAAACAGTGAAGTATATTCCTTGTTTTTAATAAAGAACATGAAATTAACTTTCTTGTGTCAAATCTGTCAGAAAGTATGTCCTTTGTAGACATTTTTGGAGCAATTTCCGTGGCTCCAGTTCAAGCTGAGGCGGCGACAACAAATCTCTCAGCCATAACGTTCTCATCATGTTGCCACAACAGAATCCCTCTAACCTGCTGCAGATTGATGTCACACTCAAACGAGGGAGGGGGGGGGTTCTGTTGCTCTAAAATGTAAGAAACGCTAACTAGACGTTTTTATGAACAGAAGAAAGAAATGAAGATAGTTTTTGATGATTTCTATCACAGATCTCCTTTTCAGCAACGATGTTCGGTTAATTCCTCACTGATCTGCAGCGCTGAAAGCAGAACATGAGTGGTTTGGCAACTTGACTCGTTGCACCGTGTCAACGAGGTTTTGGCAGGTCTAATCGTCAACGTTTATGTTTTCACGACAAGGTACACGTGTGAATCTCGCGTATGTTTCAAAAATAAAAAGTGAAAGCCCCGAAAGGAGCCTGCAGCGCCGAGTAAACAGACGTATGCGGACGCCGCGGGTCCAACGGCCGACATGCTCTAATAACTCAGACTGGACTCCAATTAAATCCAACGCTGTCATCTGCAGGGACACAACCCGCCCGTTAGCTTCCACACAATGTTTATTTCTCTGAGTGGCTCACGGTTCTTAATGATGTGGTGAACAGACTTTAGAATATGTCAGGAAGAGTAGGAAAAACTCAGCGCCACAGTGTCTTCACAGGTCTGCCAGAGTCCCTCCGCTGGTTCCCTGCGGCTCAGACAACAGACTTTAAACGGGACATTTTTACATTTCAACTGCTTCTGAAAACACACTCAACACTTAAAACAAAGAAACCCCAGACATTTTTGGCAATAAGTTCATGTTTATGGTGTCTGAAGAATGAGCTGTTTCAAAACCTTCCAAATGCAACATCACAATCAGAAGACACTGTCCGTTACCTACCAACCCCAGCCAAGCCTGGCCCGTTATCGAGCATCCCACCAGAGTTCCAGAACATTTGGTCAGCTGGTTTTACCGCTGCATTTGCTGTATAGTGACTGCTAGAACCACTTGCTAGTTGTGCAGGAGGCACCACTTCTGCTTTTCAAAGATGTACATCTGCATAATTGTGCATCTGTTTAAAGCTATTTTCACATGCGAGTGTAAACACTGAGTTGGGGGGCGTGGCCAGCAGCAGATTATTTGAACTTAAAGTGAACACTAATCAACATGTCTGATGGGTAATTGCTTGATGATTTTGAAATAAATAAAATTTTTATTGGTTGTTTCATAATATGTCTGATGTTTTTACAGTGTAAACATCAACACTCATAGAAAAGTGTTAGAGACAGAAAAGCCTCTTGTCATCACAGTAAAACCATCTGACCAAACATGCTGGAGCTCTGCTTTGGTTGCTAAGTGACAGACGGAACTCTGCTGGGGTTGCTAGGCAACGGGTTACTTCACTGAGATTTTCTAAACGCCAAAAAACATTTAAAGCTGGGTGTTTTTTTTATTTAAAAAACACTTGGCCTTTTTTTTAGAAGCAGTAAAGACAAAAATAGAAGAACAATACGTCGCCTTTGAACTTTGTGTTTTTGTGCCTGGTGCATGTTAAAAGTTAAAATGTGTTTGTTTTTCGTTTTCATAACTCTGGTTATTCAGTAAAATAACCATGCTGGAAAAGTAGACGGAAAGAATAGCTTTACTTCAGATAAAACTATTACACTAAAAGTAAATGTAACTAGTTACTATCAAGCTTTGGAGAGGACCTTCAGTTTTCCAGTCTGGATTCAGTTGTTCTTTTCATAAATTCATATCTGATTTATGAATGGGAAGTGAGAACAGCCTCTTTCATTCATCAGAAAGAAGAGACGGCGTACGAGTCGTCTCTTCTTGGTAGTTTACATTCCTGTCTGAAGACAGGTAATAGTGTTTGTGTCGGGCCGAACAGAAGAAGAAACCAAACAGGATCAACAAGCCTGCAGCGGCTGAAGCACGCAATGCTCCAAAGATCATCCTGCAGCTCCAAATGCACTCAAAAAAACAATTATACACATATTAATTCCTGTTTAAATAGTGAATTTAAATTAATTCAGGTTGAATTTCTTTGCTTCTGTGAGGCGTGAAACTACCTGTGCTCCCAGAAAGGTTTGTGTGAGACAGAGGGAAGCGCTGGGTGGTAAGATGAGCTGCAGAGGATTTATTGTTACAGTGCAACCATCACGTGTCGAGGTTCTGCCCCGACAGCTCTGTGTTGCTCCGACTTCTCACGAAAAGATCGAGAGAGGGAGGGAGAATTTGCAGAGAGGACGTCGCTAAATGAAGAAACCTTCAGGAGCCGCTACAAAAATCAGATAAGAGGCTGTGCAGATAAGCATTTTGTTATCTAGATACACTCATCATTAGATATGTTTCAGTGAGTTACTTTCAGGCGTGGGAAGAGCAAACACAAAAACTGTACTACAGTGAGAGTACTTCAACATATTGTTACTCAAATAAAAGTAGAAAGTACTTTGTAAAAATGGATAATCAGCAACTCAGTAACTGAATTGAGTGATTTTGATTTTTAAAAAAAAGTATTTAAACAATTAAGGTTCATGACAAATATTGAAGTTTTATGTGTTTTCCTGCCATTTTAAAGCATAATCAAGTAACTATTTTATAACTTCAGTTGTTATAAAAATATCAATATCAAGTATGAGTTAAAAGAAACTTTACTTCCTCAATAAACGCCTTAAAATTGGGCCTCTGTTTCTTTAAGAAGCTCCTGCTCTTTCGGAAGCTCCGCCTTCAGGAAGCCATGACAACCTAGCTCCTTTATTAAGGCCCTAGCAACGTTTTTATCAGCATTGCTCCGAGACGTGGCTCCTATAATGAGCTCAGCAGATACACAGCTCCACCAGGTGTTTGCCAATTGCTGCTGGCTAGTTTGAAGGAGCTGAGTGAGGGAGGAGCTACGTCTCGAAGGCGGGGCTAAGTCCACCCAGGCGTTTTGTACAGCTGAATGGTTGCTATGGTGATTAAAGGATTTCCCAAACATGCTTGAGATAATCAAAGCAACACTCCTAGTATGTTTTGATGAGGGGAAAACATTATGACATGTACAGCTGAAAAAAAATCGGTTTTACATGATACTGCCCGTTTAAATACAACTGTACTTCAATGAGAGCGATTCAATTGTGAGGAATTAAAACAGTTTTTCACTCTTTAAATTAAAAAATAATTTGCTAAACAAATCCAACAAGGTTTGATTGTGTTTTCTTTTATGTTTATCTAAAGAATTATTGGAGATATTTTAGAAGGTTTAAATAGTTTATGCTTCTTTCTACACTTTGTGTTCCTGCCATGACGGGAATTTAGATATTGTTTACCTTTTTCTGTATTAGTTTTGTCTTGTTTTTTGATTGACCAAAACATCAACCATTTAAAATCTATTTGGTGAAACTTTGTTTGAAATAAGATCATTTAGTGAAGTGACTCTTCATGATGAAATTACTCAAGTCGAAATAAAAAGTAAAGCATAAAAGTTTATTTTTCCAAAAAGTTACTCAGATAAATGTAACTAGCTTCTATCCAGCGCTGATTATTTTATTCTGTTTCATATAAACACGTCTTAAATGTTATCGGCTCCTAATTGTTTGCTTATTGTGCACTTATAACTTCATCAAAGATCAGCTGACTAAATTATTATTATTATTGCAACTAAAGTGGTGAAAACCATGATGTTTTTTCTTCCGTTTTACAATTATGTGCTCATGTTTGAAGGTTTATTACAAAATCATAATAAAATTCACTCAAAAGGAATTCAGCATGTGGAAAAGAACAAATACTTTTTGAAGCTCAGAGTCTAGACATATAATTAAAACCACAAGTAAAGCTACAGTGAGGTCTGTAATTTTAATGTGAGTAATACATTTGTCTGTGGTGAGACTGAAAACATAAAGTTAAACCAAAGCACAACTTAATTAAGATTTTACTTTCTTTGATATGATGTGCTCTTTGATATGATGTGCTCCACTGGCAGAAAGAAAGAAAGAAAGAAAGAAAGAAGGAAGGAAAGAAAGAAAGAAAACAATTTGAAAAAACTTCTTAATGAAAAAACAATTTGAAAAAACTTCTTAATGAAAAGTTTTAATGCTGAGGGATTTTCTTTGGCCGTATCAAAATTTATTTATTTAATAAAACTGCAATGGAAACAGTTTTAACATCACAAAAGTCACATAATGAACAACAGGAAGTTGCTACTAGGAGAAACGACAAAGAAGATGACAAAAGGAAGTAGTTAGAAGGCAATCATGTGGAATGTTTATGTGAACAAACTTATTCACATGTGATTTTAATTGTGTTTCTTATTTAGTGGAAAATACAAAGTTCCCACTACTCTGATCTGTAAGTGATTTGCACCATCTTGGTAGGCAAGTGGAGGGCAATGCACAGCAGATTCATGGCTTCGAAACCAATGAAGATAAAATGCATGAAAATTCTTGACCAACATGCGAGAAAAAGATACATCAACAAAATGGCGGCTGCCGGCATCGACCGGAATGAGTCGGAGAAAGAAAGTATGTCAGACGATGTGGACAAGCTACCTCCAATCTCCTTCTACAATTTGGTTTACTAGCTCGAGAACATGAAGAGTGCGTACAGAATGGACTCATACAATCAATGTTTGAACAGATTTATCAACAGCGTATGAACTGTGTGAGTCTGGTGACTGGCAGAGTAAGTGGACAGAGCAACAAACACGCAGGCTACATGTCTGTCTGAGCTAGCAGATAAAAGTTACATTAGCTAAGCTTCAGCAATAAGTACTACAGTAAATATCACTGATAAAGTACTCAAAAATTGTAATCGAGTAAGAACTGTAATGTTGCAGGTTAGATAGAAACGAGGCGAGAGCTACTTCAAAGCTGTGGCCTTTTTAGCATCACCATGGCAGACGTTTTGTGCACATCTGTAATGGAAATGCAGCTGCTATTCGCTGCAAGAACCCAGAACATTTCTTCAGAAATCCTCTGGAAGTTGTCCTTTTCAGATCTGAACGTGAGTAACTACTTTGATTAGGCCGATTTGAACGACCAGTGCCGCCGCTGTCCATTGTGCTGTCCGATTCCCTTTGGAACTAGCCTGTGCTAAAGCTGACACTTCCCACAGATGTCAGTGACTCACTTCTGTTTGCGAATGTTTGCTTGTTGCTAATTATTTGTACGTATTGTTTCCATTTAGCTTAAAGCCGCGGCTTCCCAGTAACCATGAACCATGTGTTTTTTTATAGGTCTGATCCACCCTGTGAAATTTGGCAGCGCAGCTGAAGTGGAACCTGCTGTGAGAATAAAATTATTTGTATCTCTTGGCATCCCACCCACTTCACGCACCGCTTCACAATGATTGTCTACCTGTTTGGTGCTACGTGATTCGACTTTAGGTTTATTTTTAACACTGGTGCATGGCTGCCATTGTGTCTGCGCTCTTGGCTCCGTGCCTCTGGTGTTTCGGTTAGAATACGGGGAAAAACCAGGTTACAGTTACGTTTCACAACAATGTGGTGCCATTTTGTCTGATTGTTTCTTGTTTTTTTAAATCAACCCATTTAGCAGTTTCCTGGGTTTTGATTTATCTGTGGATCTGGAAAAACAAAACTGTTTATCAATCTCACATTCCAAGCTATAAAAGTCTCTGAAGCTTTCTGTGTGCATTTGAAACTAAACAGTTTTGACCTAAAACGTCTCATTATGACTGAATTTCCAATAGAAAACAGTAGATATGTTGAAACGAAAACTGTTCTCACTTTTAATGAATTTAGTAGTTACATCATCATTTTATAGGTGGAAAAGTATAAAAAACAATAGCTTATTATTATTAAATTTATGCAATTATTATATGTTGTGAATTAACCTATCAGAGGCTTACAAAGCCATGACATCATCATCAAAATTTTCCCTAATAATTCTGTGTAAATATTATTCTAAGAGAATCTCTCTCAGTGTTCTGGCATAATTTTGATTAAGGTACCAAACTTAAAATAGAGGAGTTTCAGTCTCATTTAGGGCTGTAATTAAGGATTATTTTATTACTCGGATTAACTTAATGATTAATTGATTAATCAGATTATTCTACAGAGTTTTCATTTATTCATGTGTTTTTTTATACAATATTAGAAAGATGCAAATAAACAATTCAATTCCCCCTTAAATACGATTATAAACATTTTATAACGTATTATTCCTTTAGTAAATCAGAACCGGATGAAGCTAAAACTGCCTCTTGAGAAGTTTTGGCTAAAACATATTTACAGAACCAGGTTTTGTTATCTTAATTAGTTCATTTAGCTTTAAATATTTCTTATACTTTTTATGACAATTGTATTATGATTTACTTATTGTTTGCATTTATATTTATTGACAAAATGTGTGCAGTTAAGTAATTTTAACCTCATTTATATATCCTTTGTTATTAGCTAATTCAGAAATTTCCTGACAAATAAAAAATAACTAAACACAAAATGTATTTTTTTTTTCATGCAGTTTTGCAGCTCTGAATATTTTTTCCACCACATGGAAAATTTTTGGAGTCTGTGTACCTCTGTTAACAATTAATCCACTGCTACGTCAGTTGACGATTAATTTAATATTCAATTAATCGCGATTATTTGTTTACGTCGTATTCTGATTTTCTGTCAGAAGGAATCAGGATAAAGCTTACGTGTCGTTTTGTATAGTGTATGTAGCTCTGGCTGAGGGCCACGTTGAGAATATTTTGAAATGATTTATCGTGACCTGGCACTAACAGAGGTTTCCACCTTTCTGGTCGCTACCAGTAGCAAGCAGCTCATGAGAACACGATGTTCTCCTGCAGAACCATTTGACTCACTTCCATCTCACCAGGAATGGTGAGTAGTTTGCTCATCACAGCACAACCCTGAGGCTGATGTCACATTGACAACACGTTACTCACCGTTCCTCGCTCATGGAAGACGGCACCAAGATCTGACACCGTTTTAAGTTTTTCTGTTTTTCTTTGGAGCACAACTCATCCGCCCACACATTACACATCTTTCCCAGCAACACAGCTAATGCTGACACGGAGTGAAAATGAAAGGTTGCAGATATTTATGTCCACACGTCAGCATGGAGCAACAAATGGGAGTCATCTCATAACTTTAGGTGAAAACCTGAAAATTAAAATAGTTATTGATGATCAAAAATCTGTATTTACCAAAAGTTTTAAACATGTAGGTTGTAAAAACTCCAGTTTTGGAGCATTTTGGGGCTTAAATCTAAACAAACAGAGATGGAAAATAACCAACGACGGCCATTTTAGTTTTGGCCAACAGGGGAAGTAAGCGGGAAACATCTGTGCGCCTCTGTGATCGACTGATTTAGGTAATCAATATGTACAATTTAATTACCACCAATAGCTGCTTCCCAACCGCAAATCAACTGAGGATGAAGAAATGTTTTTTATGACACAATAAAGCGATTCACAGGCCTTTTCAATTTTATATTAAATTTGAAAAATGAATCGCAAACATCATGAATCAATATTTTTACGAAAACCAATTGCCGAGCGGGAACTTGTCAAGCTAGGCCCAGATAGCTTCGTGCTAGCATATGCTAACTGCGGCACAGTCCGTAACCACAAACAAAACCTTTAATTCAATCTTTGCCTTCTTCATGAATCCTCTGAATTATTTAACCCCCGTTTAAGTTTCTCTTCATTCTGCACTGAACAAAACTGAACAAAGCTCCAACCTTATGCGCTCTTCAGATGTCACCATTCTTGTTTATCCGAACATCCGGGCACCAGTGACGTCATTCGCGACTAGCGCCAGAACAGTAAGTATGGAAAGCCACAGGTGCCATAATTGAGTCTTTTTAAAAGTCCCAAATTTTATATTTAGTAGTGGTGGGGCCTTAATTAACATTTTTAATCGACTTAGCCCTCTCGGGCTTTTATCAAAAGGGGAACAAAAGTTTTACTCAACAAATTTTTATTTCCATTCAGCATTGAAATAGGGAAAGGAGGGAGGGGGAAAATAAAAAAACATAAAATAATTAAATGAATTGTAAAATCACAAATAAGATGATTACAGCTTTTTTCATATATTTTTCTATCCCAGCTCTGAATCTCCATTTGGTTGTACATTCAATTTAGAAAAGAAATCCTACAATTTAATTGTAAATTCAAATTCTGAAACAGGAAATTCTTAAAATTACACAGAACAAATTTATTAGACTACTATGCACTTAAATTTGTATTTTTAATTGAAAACAGACATTCTCCAACTTCTCTAGTTTCAGAGCAATGTTTGTGCTGAAGTAAATATTTAAACGGCAATGTTATTGGTTAATAAGAAACGAGCAACAAGAATAATTAAAATGTATTGTTTTAAACCTAGAAATAGGTTTAAATGTTCGTTTCAGTGGACGTTGGGTCTGAAGCCATGAATTGAAGGATCTGTAATTACGATAATTAATTACAATTAATCTAAAATTAAATCAAGGAAAACCAGCTATGTTTTTCATCACTGTTGTTTGTGGACGTCGCTTGTGCTTTAGATTTATGGGCATACTAGAAACACACACGTACACACACTCTATATGTTAAAAAATACAATTAGCTGCATCAAAATTTGTGTAATTAATTAATCAAAATTATCAAGTTGAAGTCCTGGAATCAATACTTAAGCATGTGAAGTTTTTATGCATCAAAATAAGCTAAATATTTTTTTTTTTGTATATTATTTACATTTTTCTTATATATGTTAGCCTTTCCATTGACTTCTAACACAGTTCCATAAAACTGTAAATTGCAGAAAGACATTTAATTTTCTTTGCAAATAGATACATCTCAACAGATCCAAACCCTGCGATTGGATGATTTAATCTCCATTATTTTTTTCTTCCACGTGAATTTCAAAGTCCAAGAGGAAATGGGCATTTTAGGATTTCCATACATCACATCCCACGTTTCTGAATAAAATGATCTGATCACCTTAAAATACTGTTATAGAACATTTCACAGGACAGTGATGATCTCAGTTGAAAACCATGAGAATAAACAAGCAGGAATGACGCATAAAATCCATATGAAGTCATGTCTGTTTAAATCAACATCTGGAAAGCCTCTACTTAACCTCTGCAAGGGATCCGACAGTCAGAGGAAAAAAACAGTAACTGACACAAACGTTATGCTTCATGTTTTAGAAGTATGCAGACATTTGATTTTTACTTGGGCTGCAGCAGGAGAAACTTTAATCCTGCTCCTCGTGTGATTATCCGGAGGAATGCGAGGTTGCACAGCGGGAATATCGGGAATGCGGCTGCAGGAACATATTTTCAACCCTAACGTGTCTCTGCAAAGCAATCAGGCAGATTAAGTAGCAGGAGAATGAGAGGAGACATTGTATGAAATAAAATGATGTAATCCATGACATGTTAATAAGAGAGCAGCTCTGAAGGCCTGATATTCAACTGTTGGCTGTGAATTATTGTTGTTTGCAGGGTCATTATGTCCAAAGCTGAAAAACTCTCCAATAAATCATTCTGCAATGATTTGCTTCTGTGCTTAATCTTGGATCCATTTGTGTTGAAAAACACAATATTTAGATTTAAGTTTGGAAACGGATTGTTTATGGTCCAGATTATTGAAGTTGCATAAAATGTTGAAATTTTGTTTATTGGAGATGCATAGTTTTCAGTAAAATCCAACTTTTTCTTCCTGTTGATGCATGAATATAATTTGACAGAATCCAGCTTCTTCTATCCACTCTTCTAAAGAGGAAAGACAAGGAAACTTGTAATACATTTTGAGAGTAACTTACAATGTGTTTGCAGCAAGTGAGCTGCAAACACAATATGAAAAAACCTGCTATTTTTCATATTTAAATGGTATGAAAAATAGCAGTTTACTATTTTTCATATTTCATTTTTTCATCTTCTTTCTCATATTTTTTTTAATTATTATTTTTTTAAGAGTTGTTTCAGATTTTATTTTCTCATTTTTATATAGTTTTATTTTCCAGTTTCTCAGACTCTATTTTTTAAGTCATTTTCTGATATTTTATCTTTTCTAATTATTTTTCAAATTTTATTCTTTAAATATCTTTAGCAGATTAGATTTTTTCAAGTAATTTTTTAAATTAGTTTTATTCAAATTATTTTCCAGATTTTATTTAATTTTTTTCCCAATACATATATGTATATATATTAACCCATAAATAAAATAGTTGTTGGTTGCAGCAGACCCTGTTGCCTCTGCAGATCAGTGGCTGATCCTCCACGTTGCTTCCCGCTGCTGCGGTTCAGTCTCCGGTCAGAGCAACTCAGGTGCATCAGAACAGCAGCAATGGCAATCTGCCCGACAACCATGGGAGGTCCAATCTTTTCACTGGCAGGAACATTCCCTCTTTTTCGATTACATCTATCTGCTAAGAAGATGTACAACTTCAACCCACCTGGACTTGTGCAGCTACTGATGCATGCAGCTGCAGCAGATTTAAACAGTCACATCCCCAACAGATGGTTTATATAGACCCAGAAAGGAAGGATATCATATCACCGCATTGTCAGAGAGAGAGCGTTACATAACCGTGCTGCTTCTGTTTATGTGTACGTGCAGCTGACGAGTGCATCCCACACACCAATGCTTCTGTATTTAAACAGTAGACATTCCTAAACTTTGATTAAAATCTGGCATCCACAGTGTGTGGCCAGAGTTTGTCTCTGTAGCAGAATAAAGTTCTGATTGGGCAACAAAATGGCTGCCAGAGTTCTGGTTATCAGACACAATGCAGACCCTATGCAGGTGGCAGAGAACCCAGAAATATTTCAACTAATTTTTACGCAAGTAAAAGTAAAAGGTAGCCGTCCAAGAAATTATTCAAGTAAGAGTAAAAAAATGTATTAAAGTACTGAGTATTGATCAAATTATCAATTTGATAAAATTACATCATCAGTGATAAAGTGGATATTTTGGCATTTTAAGGACCAAAATGACAATAATTCATAGAAGAAACAAAGAAAATGAAATCAGTAAAATTAAAAACAAGTCAAAATCAGTTTCTTTCAATAAAAAAACTCATAAAACTTTAACAAAAACTGCAGGTCTGTGTCTGGGGAATTTTTGGTTAAACATGTTTGTTTTTCATTCAGTGGGTAGAAAATCCAGAAATTTTACTCAAATAATAGAAGAAATACTTCATAATAAAATTAAACAAATAAAATGTGAAATTATGTTCAATTTAATAATAAAGATAATACAGCACAAGGCCGACAAATATACTTTTAGACACAGAAAAACACGAGTTCCCACAAAAACGATTAAATGTTGGAGAAAAAGGATGTATGTTGTGCTAATAGCACTTACCATTGAAGCGTTGTGCAACATAATTAATTATCCGGCCGGAAACACGACACTAAATAAAGAAGCTTCAGGGAACCTTCGACGAATCATCGCAGCTCTAAACCATATCCTGTTTTTTAATTTCTTGTGTGTTGTTTAATACACAATAGGTTATATCTCCTGTTGAGATACAACCTGTAACATGTACAGCAGGTGGTGGTTGGCACCTGTAAGTTGCTTGCGATGGTAGAAAATAAGCGATTACGTGAAACTGGCCGCCCACCGTGATAAACGCAATTTCAGTCCATTTAAAAATAGGTTTACAACACCAGTTAGAGATTTAGTGTACTAGTAAGCAATTAATATTTACACCTTTGTACGCACAAAAACTAAACCCCAGAAAAACGATGAAAACCCGTGATTAAAGAAGATTTATGTGATGCTAATAACACTTAGCATTCTTCGGCGGAAATGAGAGCAACAAAAAATAACTCCGGTCGGAACACAAGGCGCTAAATAGAACAACGTAAACACGATTTAACAAGGTTTCAAGTGAGATAATTTCACTGAAGGAATTTTAATCCTCCAATAATCCGATTAATTGTAAATTATACTTTAAATTTTGTCACTGCTGAGCCGGTGACACACTTCCAGCTGAAAGGAACCGTGAGACTCAAACTGAGAAAAGCAGAAACGTTCCGGACCTAAAAGTTTAACAACCTCAGCTGAACATTTACGCCACAGGTAGATAAATGATAAAACAAAAAAATAAAATTAAGGGTGGTGAAGAAAAGTGACAAATGCCAAAAAATATTCAACTCTTTCTTGGAAACATGAAGGAAGTCATATCACTTCTGTTTCCCCTTCACATTAGAGGGGAAATTCCACCTTTACAGGTTTATATTTTCTTTTCATGCATCCACCGTCTCATCTTTCACTTCCATTTTTTAAAGTATTTTTTATTAATGTCAATAAAAATAAAGCTTTAATTTGCAGCGCTCTGTCATTTAAAGTTTCCTTCCCATGCAAGCAGCAGGTGTTTGCAGAGACATTTAGGCCAGTCTGTTTGTTCTCCAGGTAGCTGCGCTGCAAGAACAGCTATTTAATGTGAGAAAGGCTTGTTGTGGTATCTGATTGGAAGGTTTTGCAGCTTCTCTGCACGGCGTTGCGTGTGAACCTCTGGCCCGCTGCCGGATAAGTGGCTGAGTTAAAGCGCAGGTTGCATAAGAGCTCAGGAATGTTTTTATTTTGAAAGGCTGCGTGTCACGGAATATGCTGTTTAAATTGGCATTATGCGTGCTCAGGAGTCACGTAGGGGGTTTTATTATTACTGTTAGCAGAATTGTTCTTATTATTTACAAAAGCGAGACTAATTCTTCCAAATCTGGGACAGTCTAAGTTCCTCAGTCACACAAAAATCAGCTGATTCATTGTTAAATCCTGGAAACCAATGGAAATAATAGTTACCTCTCTAAACTTTAAAGTGTTTCATGTACTAATTTTGTTTATTTATGTTTTTTTGTCCAACTTAAAATGTTTTAGTTAATTTGTTATGTAATTTATTAACATTTATTTAACATGAGGAGGACAGAGAACCCAAACTTTATACTCAAGTAAGATAATTACTAATAAATGGAACATTGATCAACATATTTGATGTTTATTGATTATTTTGATAATGCCAATCAACAAAATGTTTGTGACTGTATGATGTTTTCATGAATAAAGCACTTTTTTGCTTTCTTATCACAAAATTAACTCTTTTCTTTCTTTTTGCTCGCCTGTTTTCTTTGGGTTGTTTATTTAGGGATTGGCCACAAATTCTTCAAAACTTCAAGAGAACTAGCGTGATAACTAAACATTAAAATTTAAATATTTTAATCCCAAACCTACTTAATTACAACCTTTTAAAATCTATGACTAAATCAAGTTTTCTTCTTGAAATTTTATCAAAATTAAGTGTTTGTATCAATTCAGGATAAAGAAAAACTGATGTATTTTAGTAGTGCTAGATTATTGTAATGGTGTTTTTACTAATAGTATCATATATATATATATATATATATATATATATATATATATATATATATATATATATATATATATATATATATTCAGTTAGCAAAATAAAAACTAAATATTTTGTCTGTAAACTAAATAGCTTTCGAAATAAATATCTAGTTTGGGAGCTAAATAGTTAGCGAGCTAAAAGTTTGGTTTGTAAGCAGTATAGTTTGTTAACTAAATATTAAGATGGACTTTAAATATATAAATATTCAGGTAGCAAGTAAAATGCTAAATATTCGATTTATTTCCTAAATAGTTAACGAGCTAAATATTTTGTTTGTAAATCAACTAGCGTGATAACTAAATATTAAGCTTTCAAGCTAATAATATTTAGCTTGCAACCAAGTTATCTATCTATCTATCTATCTATCTATCTATCTATCTATCTATCTATCTATCTATCTATCTATCTATCTATCTATCTATCTATCTATCTATCTATCTATCTATCTATCTATCTATCTATCTATCTATCTATCTATCTATCTATCTATCTATCTATCTATCTATCTATCTATCTATCTATCTATCTATTAGCGTGGCGCCATCTAGAGGAAAAATTGTGAAAATGCGTCATTTTGCCTCTGGAACTACAAATCCCATGAAGCACTTCACTTTGCACCGCTTCCGCAAAGCTGCGTTTGTTTTCCTGGTTGGCGTTGGATGACGGTGTGCTTCAGCAATGGAGGGTGAAGCTGTGAAAGCGATCCTGTTTGACTTGGACAACACGCTGGTGGACACGAGTCGCGCCGGAGAGGAGGCGCTGAAGGAGGTGATGAAACGGTTTCCTCTTCAGTCAAAACTTCCGCTGATCGTCTCCAGCTAAAGTTCTCGGTTTGAAGTCTACAACCTGCGCGTTACTTGCTTTATGGAGACAACCCGCTGACATGTGCAGTATTTTACTTATTTACACGGCGTAAATTAGGAAGAGTCGATATTTAAACGATATTTGGGGAGTGAATGAAGACTTGGTGTCCGCTCCCTAACAGACTGCCGGCGCACGACCTGGAAAGGAGTTATGACGACCGTCAAGGGAGGAGTTTTCCTCCTAAAAGCCTGGAAAAACTCTTGTTTTCACGAGAGGTGATGGCTTATTAACACAACCCAAATTATACACAGTTAATATCTATGTTTGTAAAACAACATTCTAAATAGCTGAAGTAATTTAATGCAAAAAGACATTATTTAAAATCAGCTGTTAAGACTTTAATACCATCCTGGTTGTTATTTTAATATTTTTTCATGTTCTTGAAAATATATTTTTTAACACAGGAATACACAAGCAAATTTCTTTAAACAAAAATTAAACTCAGAGGAACATTTCTTTAGATCTAAGTATTCAGTTTTTTCTCATGTAAATTCGCCTTTTCTGTGCTATTCATTATTTTTATTGTCACGATTAATCACTTCAGTGCAAGTTTGATTTTTCATCAGACAGAACCAAAGTATGTGTCCTCTTCTACTGAGTATCTAAATATCTTTCAGAAAAGTTCTGTTTTTTGTCCAATTGATGATTGATTACTAAATTGAGTTATTTTAAAAAAAAATCGATTAATCACAATTAATTGTTTCAGCCCTAATCTGATTTCTGTCAAACAGAATCAAACAAAGCTTAAGCATCTTGATGTAAATGTCTTTCAGCAAATGGAAATTTTCAGTACAACTGACGATTAATTGATTACTAAGTTAGTTGATGATTGTTTTCATAATCAATTAATCACAATTAATCGTTTTAGACCTATTGGTTTGTGTATTTTGCAGACTGGGGAGCTTCTGAAGTCCAAACTGAACCTGGACGACGACACAATCTGCAGCATTTGTGATAAGTTCAAGCTGAAGCTGCTGTGTGAGAGCCCCGACCGGCCGCCCGGCACCTCGCAGGACGACATCCGCGTGCGCCACTGGGCGGAAAGCATCGCAGAGACGACAGGAAGCAGTGCCGCATCCGATCTGGCTTCTCGGTGCTACTATTTGTGGAAGAACAGGCGGCTGGAGCTTCTGTGCCTGACCCCGGAAGTGCGCGACCTGCTGAGGCAGCTTCGCGCCCGGTACAAGCTGCTGTTGCTCACCAACGGCGACGCTCGGACTCAGAGGGAAAAGGTGGAGGCGGCCGAATGCGAGGAGTTCTTCGATGCCGTGGTGATCGCCGGAGATCACGCCGAGCAGAAGCCGTTCCCGTCCGTCTTCCAGCTGTGCTTCGGGATGCTACAGGTGGAGGCGCAGGACTGCGTCATGGTGGGCGACTCTCTGGACACGGACATCCAGGGCGGGGTTAACGCCAAAGTTCGTGCCACGGTGTGGATTCACAGAGCGGACGGGTCTGAGCTGGACGGTCCGGTGAAACCAGACTTCACTGTCCCGTCTGTTCTGGACCTGCCGGCCGTCCTGGCACAGCTGCAGTGATGTGAATGTGAACAGATTGCTTCTTAAACCTCCATGTTTACAAATATTTTCATATTTTATCAATTTTTTAACACGACAATGAGTGAATCATGAAGAGGTGTGCTGAAGTTTACCTCCAAAAAGTGGGCATTAAAGTCGTTAACATGAAGATTTAATTATTTACCTGTTTTTGTTCAGTGGTCGAGTGATTATACAACTTAGATCAGTAAATAAGCTAGAAGTAACAAGAATGGAAGAGTTCATTGAACTCGTTCATTTCCAGGCAGAAGCTTTTATATGCAGGGTTTCCCTCAGTGTACTATAAGCCTGGCGGGCCACCAGGCTTTACTTGTGCCCCCGCCAGGCTTAGCAATGCTAATTTATTAGTTTTTCTTTTGATTTCCCATTAAATGTTATTTTAACAACATTTTAATCTGATTAAAATGTTATAACTTGATATTGTGACTATTTAATTAGCAAGCAAAATATTTAATTTGCAAACTAAATAGTTTGTATTTAAATGTTTGGAATTGGAGCTTCTGAAATGTTCAGCTCAACAAGCTGCTACTAACAATGATTATGTCATAAAACTGCGACAGTTAAAAATCTTTTATTTAAAGGTCAAAACATTCACTTTAGCGCTACCTGATAAACAGCTGCAGAGGAAAACGGGTTTTGATTGTTCCTTTCACTTCACATCCAGTTTCACTTTGATGTTCATCGCTGCCAGTTCAGCCACGAAGTAACGGAAAACGTACGGAACAGACACGGAGTCCACGGAGTCGCTCCTCCCACACAAACTGCACACCGTCTTCCGGTGGCGCATGGCCGACCAGAACGGCGGCGGCTTCTCCAGCAGCGGCGACAGCAGGCTGCCGCAGTCCAGGCACACCTGCGCCACGGAGCGGTCCGAGCAGTTGAACAGCCGGTCCTGCAGCAGGAAGGACGAGCCGTGGGCCAGCAGCGCGTCCCGCTCCATCTCTCCGAACCGAATCCCGCCCTGGACGTTCCTTCCTCCCAGCGGCTGGTTGGTCACCTTATCCCGCGCTCCCGTCGTGCGCACCTGGAACTTATCGGACACCATGTGGCGGAGCCGCTGGTAGTACACGACGCCGATGAAGATGTCGGCCTCCAGCTCCTGGCCGCTCAGCCCGCTGTAGAGCCGCTCCGTGCCGTAGTAGTTGTAGCCACCGGCGCGCAGCATCTCCCCGAAGTATTCCAGCGCAGAGTTCTGCTCGGAGAAGGTGAACGGTGTGGCGTCGTGGCTCAGGCCGTGCATGGCGGCCGACTTCCCTGCCATGCTCTCGATCAGCATCCCGATGGTCATGCGAGACGGGAAGCCGTGCGGGTTGAAGAGGATGTCCGGGCTCATGCCGCTCTCGGTGAACGGCATGTCCTCGGCCGGCCACAGGCGGCTCAGGATGCCCTTCTGGCCGTGGCGGCTGGCGAACTTGTCGCCGATCATCGGGTTACGCGGCACTCGGACGGTGATGCAGACACGTTTGAAGAGACCGGATCCTGTGTCGTTGCTGCAGACCTTTATGTTGTCAACGACACACGCCTCTTCGCTCCTACAGACACAAAACAAACAGTTAGTGCTGTTTTTAATCTGATCATCTGGAAAATTAAAGCTTTTGTCACATTTCGACTGCTGTGATTTTCTCCAGAGTAGCACTACAACATATTTTTACTCAAGTAAAGGTTAAAAGAAATTACTCACGTAAGACTGAAAAACCGTTTGGTAAAAAGTGTCTGGCGAATTTCTGGTAAAAACATTTTTACTTTTCATTCAGTGGAAAGAAAATCCAGAAGTTTTACTAAAGTAAGAGTAAAAATACTTCATAATAAAAGTTGTAGAAATGTATTTTTTAAAAAGTCACTCAGGTGATTGTAGTTGAGTGAATCTAACTAGTAACTACCCAAATCTGGTTCTCTTTCCCACTGCACTGTGTCAAATGGACCAAACTGAAAAACTTGTTCCCCTCCTCGCCTGTGGGGGCACCGCACCAAGAACGACTGAAGAAAACAACAAAAAACTTTCTGGAGAAATATGAGCACAACTTTCTTCGCAAAATGTAAACAAAAATGGAGTGGCGTCAAATTTCAGCAGCTGCTGGATTTCTCTTTTGTCTTCACAGATTATCCGTCTCTCAGTAATTATCACATTATGGTGACGGTTTTAACGAGTATTTAAAACAGACGAGTTAGTGTTTGTTCGGGGCATAAAGCGGTGACCTGTAGAAGTGGACGTGGCTTTGTCCCGTGTTCAGGTTGATGTAGCTGTAGAACGGATCTCCGCGCCGAAGCACCGACCCGATGCGAGGCAGCCCGTCCGCGTCCAGCTTCCCGTTCACCTTCGGGTCGCCCGGCTTGGCCCCGAACACCACGCCGTCCTCTCCCTTCACCTTGTCCGCCAGGTCCACCAACTCTGTCTTGTAGATGCTCCCGTGAGCGAAGCCTCTCTCCCACGATGACTTGTTCACGATCTAACAACATTGAGGAGCGTCAAACTTTTTCAGGCCGATTAACCCGTTTAACAAACAAACACGGACCACCTAACATGAAACTACCCCGCATCATGTTCATATATATAACCTGAAATGAGAATATTAGTTCTTATATCAGTTACTGACCCGGCTTTAAGCCTTTTTGCCCATTATTACTTCTAAACACAATTCTTTTGTAAGCTAGCTGTGCGCGTTGCATTTTAGCTGACGTCACGGCCAATAAATGGTTGTTTACATGCAGTACCTGACAGACCACTAGAGGGCACCCTGGGACCACAGCTTGATGAAACTGCTACACAAACCAGAGCGTTAACCGGCGCTTACCATGGCGTCCTCCATGTCGTAGCCCGTGTAGGAGATGACGGCGACGACGGCGTTGGTGCCGCTCGGGTAGTTGTCCAGGTTGTAGTGGTCGTACATGTAGGGCCGGACCAGAGCGCTCTGCGGCGTCTGGAGCCGGTACAGCTTGTTGTCGGAGCGATCCGTGAAGGAGTGCAGCGGAAATCCCATCGTCTGCTTCCCTGCAGTGGAAAATGGCCGATTAAACAATTCCCCAACGCTGTGCTGTCCCTCCAAGATGGTTTATTTATGATTGTTGCGGCTTAAAATTAGGGATGGACTTAAAGTTAAATCTCTGAAATACAACAAAACTGGTGACTTTTCCTGTTTTAGCAACAATGTTTTCTCCGTTATTTTATATTAAGTCAGATTTTAAGCATGTAGTAAAACTTTAAACCGCTGCTGTGTTAGCAACCCAGAAGGTTGTTGCTAGGTAACCAGAGAATGAGAGCGTTGCTAGGTAACCAGAGAACGAGAGCGTTGCTAGGTAACCAGAGAACGAGAGCGTTGCTAGGTAACCAGAGAGAGAGACAGTTGATTCCACCAGACTAGCTTAGCTCACAGAGATGAGACTTTATTGATCCCACAGGGGAAATTTTTTTCGTCCCAGCACAGCACACAATAAAAATGTAAATAAACAATAAATAAAGTAATAATAATCATAAACATATAACAAAGAAAACAGTCCAGACCGGCAAACTGCAAACTGTCATCATGGCACAAATTGATATAAAGAATTACAAAGTCTGTTTTTCAGTAAAATCTTGCTGGATGCTTGTGGCTTGGCTTATTATGAAATATAAAACTTACCATGTTGTACTTGACATTTTCTGTTTAAGAACATAAAAACCTCATCCTAAAAAATACTACAATAGACACATTTGTGCCATTCTTGAATTCCAGTCAAGGCCCACAGAAAATTAACCAAAGGGCCACAAATGGCCTTTGGGCCACGGTTTGGACAGCCCTGGTGCAGCCGACTCACCCATCTGGCACTGGTACATGTTCCTGGGGCTCTGGTTGTGGTCGGAGTAGGGGATGAAGTTGGCCACCACGCTGAGCATGCTGTGGGGGAAAAGCTCCTGGTGCGTGCTAACGCCCGGCTCTATCTCCGCCTCCAGGATCCCCACGTTGAGGTAAAGCTGCAGGCGAACAGCGTGAAGCTGGTTTAGTGCTGCTGGTTCCCCAGAAACAGTTTGAAAATATGTCAAGAAGGCATAATTTACCTGTTCAAACGTGCCAATAAGCTCCTGCTTCCCAAGAGCCAAATTCTGGACGGGCCGCATCATGCGGCACGGCGTAGTGAAGAGGAACAGGCCAGGATACAAACTGGGCTTCCCAGTTTTAGGAACCAGGATGATCTCAGTCCAGGGAGGAACTTTCTTCTGTCCCAGAACCTTAAGGAAGAGTTCAGAGGTCAAGTTTAGCTGGAAAAACGACCAGGAGGATGAGAAATATTCATCCAAGTCACCTTAAAGCGGCGCAGCGAGTCGGCGACGGACCGAGCCAAATCAGCTTCGACCCAACCGACAACAGACCCATCCAGAACCACCGGGTAGCAGTCAGAGAAGGCCTGACCCGGAGGACCGTCCACCGGGGTGACACCTGGAGGGGGGAGAGACATAGGGGAAAAAAAGAAGGCAAAAGAAAAATGGCAGATTGAAAGAAAGAGACAGAGAAAAAAAGAAGGGAAGAAAGTAAAATAAATAAATAAAGAATGAAGGAAAGAAAGAACGAGAGACAGGAATAAATAGAGAGAAACAGAAAGAAAGAGCAACAGAAACCAGCGGTGTGTCCTCACCCAGCGAGCAGAGCAGCGCCGGCAGCGTGGTGGTGTAGGCGGTGGCGGTGACGACCTCGCAGCTCGCCGTCATGTGGTTCATCAGGCCGCAGGGCTCGCCGTCCGGCGTGTGGACCGGACACAGGAAGCCCCAGGACTCCGGCAGCAGCTTCCTGACCGACGTCGTCCTCATCTTGGCGAAGGCGGCTCCTCTGTGGACGCAGCGGAAGTGCGACAGGTAGCGGATGAAGTTCAGCTTGTCGGCCACGATGCACAGGCCAGTCATCTGCAGCATGCCGAGACCTGGAGGACGAAATGACCTTTAACCCCACAGAAAGAGCTTTCCTCTAATGCCACTTCAAGTGACCTTTTATATTTAAAAGTAACCATTAATTAGGTACAATGAACCAAAGTCTTAAATCAGAACTAGTCGGATTTGATTTTAGCATTTTAGTTCAACTGAGGTTAGCAAACGAAACGTTAGTCAACATGCTAGCGATAGCCCTGATAGTAATGTAGCATTTTAGCTAACATAAGCATTTTAGCTCATTTTACCTTCTGAACAGATGTTTGGATTCTAAATGGAGTGAATCAACGTTAAACATGTTAATGATAGCCCACGTAGTAATGTAGCATTTAAGCTAACATTAGCATTTTAGCTAAAAGATGTTTTTATAAATTTATTATTAATAGACAAAGTCAGTGTTAGTCAACGTGCTAGTGATAGCCCTGACAGTAATGTAGCATTTAAGTTAACATTAGCATTTTAGCTCATTTTGATATAAAACTAATCTTAACATACAAATTAAATAAATATGTGCAAGTCAACATGCTATTAAGAGCCCACATAGTTATGGTAGCATTTAAGCTAACATAAGGGCATTTCTTTGTTTCGACAACATGCAAAGAATTGAACCACAACCTTCCGTTAGTGCAGCAACATCTCTGAAACTCGGACTTTAAAAAACTACTCTTTTCAGTGGTAGCAGCTGTTCTGGTGGCTGCTAAACTTTAAATTAGCTACTCATCCTCTCCCAAACATTAAGATAATTCCTTTAATCTCAAGTTAAGCTAGTTAGCTAGCGGCTTTTTCTGGTTGTTATTGTTGTGCATACCCGTTTTGGAGTGCAGGTTCCCGGTGGCCAGCAGATATTCAAACGGTTTGGTTAAATCCGACCCCGTGGATAACAACTTCATCACATTCTCAGTGCTCAGTTCGCCGGTCAGCTTGGTCCCTCGCTTATCGAAGGAAATCTTTACCGATGTTAGCCACATCGTTAGTTTCTCCTGCGGGAGAGATTCAACAAAGACGAGGTTCACACAGGTCTCCTGAATTTACAAGTTATTTGTGGGCATTTTCAAAGGAAAGAAAACAAAGTAAGACAGAAGAAAAGGAGAGATGAAGGAAAGAGGGAAGCATACAGAGGAGACAGGAAGAACCCAAATAAGGGTGGGTGGGTCTGACCTTCAGGAACATGAGGTAGAGCTGACCTGGAGTCAGAACCTCCTGGCACATCAAGCTGTCAGGGTTCTCCTCCATGCACTCCTGCTTGGCGAAACTGAAGAGCTTCCGGGTCGAGAAGCACAGCAGATAGAACTTCTCCAGGTCCGACTTCAGGTGGATGCAGACGCATTCACTGCACACAAAACACAGTTTCACCATCATTTTTATTTCACAACTTTCCTGCTCTACCCAGGCAGATGATGTCACCGCATAACTCAACCCTGCAGCTCTACAGCATTACATTATACTTTTAAAAAAAAAGTATTATCTGATAAACTGGCTTGCCATACTGGAACGTCTAGAAGGACGCGAGTATTGAGGAAAAGTTTAATACTTCGAGTCGCTCGTTTCGGGAAGTCAAACTCATTATACGGGTTGGGCAATAAATCAATAACATTTTATCAATATCAATACAAAACACATCAGACAGGATATTCAACAATTAATATGTAGACTATTCACTGAACTCTGATCCAGAAGCTAGCTTGGTGGAATCAACTGACTCGCTCATTCCTTGGTTGCCTTTAAGCTGCAGCAGCAGCTTAAAGTTTCTCCTCATAACTGCTTAAACCGCCACAAATTGAACATCCCTACTTTAACCAGTAATTCTGAAAATTTCAATAAAAGACCTGAGAGCTTTCTATAGGGGTTCTTTGGACATAATAATAATAAGTGCTTACCTTAGCAGAAAGTTGGCGCATTGCTCGTTGGTGTACCACTCCGGTGTGCTCAGCTTGACCCGGAAGCGTGCGCCCAGGTAGTCGAGCACCTTGCTGCGGGTGGTGCAGCCCTCCTCCGACACCATGCGCAGCATTTCTGACACGCACGTCTTATAGAAGGAGTTGTCCTCGCTGCCTTTGATCAGCTCCTGGTAGATCTGAAAATCTGTGAAGTCCACCAGAGCCTGAGCAAAAATACAAACTTAAAATCAGGAGGGCACCGACCCACTTTTTCCAATACCGATACCTGAGGTCTAGTATTCTACTTTATTTGTTGAAAATATTTTGGACCAGTCCCAAAATTTTAGAGTTTTTCATAGCAAACTTTTGACTTTTGAAACTCAGAAATTTCCAAGATTTTATTTTATTTTTTTATTTCTGTGACTAAAAATTTCTGAGATTTTTCTAACAATTTAGCAACACGGCTATGTGGTCGACTCAAAAGATTTCTTTTTGTAAAACACAGACATCAATATAAAACGCCTGTTAGGGTCTTTGTGGATGAAAAAAAGGAGTAAATACTGTCAGAAAATAAATTAATAAAGAAAGGAGAAAAAAAAGGAAAAACCTTCAATTTCAGAGTTTAAAATGTTTTAAATTTGCTGATAAAAAAACCCTGAATTTTTTAGATTAAGATAAAAAAAAACTTTGGAATTTCTGAGTTTGAAAAGTCTACAATTTCCTAGAAAATTTCAGAAATTTTGATATTAATCTCAGAAATACTTGATCTCTCTCAATCATAAAAAATATTAATCTCTCTCAATTTTTGAAAAAACGCAAATATTAAAAACTAAGGTCAGAATTTTTCTAGAAAAAAGTAGAAAATTGTCCACTTTTGAGAATTTTCTTTTGAAATTCTAAAATTTTCAGGTTTCTCTATCAAATTTCTGAAATTTATCTCAAAATTTCAGTTTTTTTTTCCAGAAATTTACTCCTTTTTTTTCTGACACGCCGTCATATAAACACAAATGTATTACAAATGCATTTGATAACTTTTAAACACACCAAGAAAGTGCAACTAGGAATTATAAATACAACGTAAAATAAATAGAATCAGACTGAATAAATCTGCATTCATGGATTTGACACATGCAATAGAATTTTATCAGTTCCAATACGGTTATCGGATCAGTACCGGTTATCGGATCGGTACAGGTATCGGCGTTACCTTCAGAGCGAAGCCGAGCGGCAGGAAGAACAGCTCCTTCTGGTAGATGAAGTTCAGCATCACGGTGCCGTTCTCCAGGTAGTGGAGGTTCATGTTGATGGCCGAGTGCTCCTCCCTCACGCAGTGCAAGGAGATACCTGCCAGCAGGGGGTGGGGCTTGTTCTTAAAGGGCGGGGCTCGTTCTTAAAGGGACGGCGCTTGTTTTTAAAGGGGCCGGCTTTGCATCCTTACCGTACTGGGTGTATCCCTGACCGCGGCTCTTCCACTTAGGCCTGCACATGGCGACCGGAAAGTTCCTCCTCTGCTGGATCAGCATGCGGATGACCTTCTCGATGCCGTTCATGATGAAGTAACCTCCCATTTCCTGCCAAATCAAAGATAATTAGAGGGATTTAACTGGAACAACTCCTTTGCTCTTAAAGTTACAGCTTTACTTCATAAAATCTGGACTTTTAGTGATTTATTTATAATATGAAATGATTATGGATGTCAAATTGCCCCCACAGCATGATGGTGCCACCACCTTTGCTACATAGAACGTTGTTAGGTATGAACCTCTCTAAGATAGTGGTATAAACCTGACTGCGTACCTGATGAATCTTTAGCATTTCATTCACTATGTGCAATGCACCAGCATGATGCTGCCACCACTGTACTTTAAAATTAGCAAAACCTTTTTGTTTACATCCAATAGAGTATGAATTTCTGCAACAGCTTGCTTTGTGAGTAATCATTCCACCATTAAAATAAGTCACTTAAAGCTTGAATCTGATTGGCCGTCATGCTTGATGATGACATCATGGACGGCGTAGCGAACCTCTGCCTCTTCATGATGCTTTACGAGCTCCTTAGGCGACAAGCCGTGGAGGTTGCAGAGCTTGGACTTCACCATGATTGGCACCTGACCCAGGGACTGCTTGATGATGCCTTTCGGGATGCCGTTGATCGCCCAGCTGATGTCCGCCTAAAACGAAACAATCCACCTTCAAACAGAGGTCAAAGGTTTCCTTTTTGATCCCGGTCTGAGGGACGGGGCCTCACCACCAGCTTTCCTCTGTAGGAGCACTTCCTGCCTCGGCACTCTGCGGGGTAAACCTTCATCTCGGTGCAGACGCTGCCCTTGCTGACCATTGGGTTGTGGATGGAGGCTTCCACAAAGGCCAGGGTCACTTTGTCCTGTCTGAACATGAACTCCAGGGGTGGGATGGCCTGAGAGGAAACACTGGGTAACATCAAACATGGCCGACTCGTAGCTAATAACAATACATTAACAACAATATGTAGCGGGATAGACATAATATCAGTATAACACATCTAGAAAATATTCAATATTCACTGAACGGCAATCCTGAACTGCCTCAAATTAAAATAATGGGAAAAGGTGATTTAATTAGTTATCAATTTAGTTTAATAAAGTGTACACTTTACAGATTAATCCCAAACAAATTAATTTTTTTGTGTTAAAATTAATCATAATAATAACGCCTTACAATTAACAATAACCAAAAATTAAACTTCTCATTTAAAAAATAATTATTATTTGTGCACTTTTCAAAAATAATTTCAAGCATTTTCAAGGTCAGTTGTCAAAAAATTTCTGATATTTTGAAATTATTGTTTTATTCTCAATAAAACAATTGAGATTATCTTATCTAAAACAAATTAGATAAAAACAATACAAATGAACTAAAAAAGGCAGTTTGAATTAACCCAACAAAACATGAATTAAACAATTTATATATATATATATATATATATATATATATATATATATATATATATATATATATATATATATATATATATATATATTTTATATATATATAACTTTGAGAAAATAAAAATTTTCTCAAAGTTTTCTCGCATTCAACAAATAGAAATAAATGTAATTAGTTAGTTTTAGTCTGACAGATGAAACTCTTTATGAAAATTGGGTATTAATTTGCTCTAATTTCACCCAGAATGACATAAAACTCCAGCTGAGTCGATATAATCCAGGATTTAATTACGTAAATCGCTGAAGCTCATTTCGGCCCGGTGACCCACCAGGACAAGCCGCGCGAGCCCCTCAGTGACGGCCCGGTTAAAGGACTCGATGTGGGCCTTGGTCAGGTCCTGGACGGCGGCCTGCTGTTCGTCCCTCAGCCTCCCGAAGCCTCCATCCGTCAGGTTCTTCAGACTCGGTCCCTGAGGCAAATTCGTCCACTTATCAGAAGGCTCCATGTTTCTGCTTGTTTACCACATGGACCTGCTGACACCGGAAGCACATTTCTGAGGCGCCGGAAGAGAAGCGGGAAGTGTTCGTTGTGCCTTTTCTGCCACCTTGTGGTGGTTCATAAACTTTCGCTCACGGCTCCATTCGGTAAATTAGTTTACAGTGGAAATAAGTTGACAAAGTCAGCGAATTATATGACGAATTCATGTTGAGAATGGCTAACATTTTTTTGGGGTTTGAAATTAGATCAGAGTGTAACGTCTTTGTTACAAACAATATTAGTTATATTGTATTTTTAGAAACATAAGCGGATTTTCTGCATTTTCTGCACTAACTCATTAATACCTACAGCTCAGTTTCACTTTCTTTAAGTTATAATAATAAGTCACTACTTGAATACTTTTTATCAAATTCCTTTTACTCTTACTTGAGTAAAAATAAGTTGAAGTAGTGCTACTCTTACTTGAGGTCTCTGCACACCTGTGATATTAAGAATATTAAGAAAGACTGAAAGTTTAATCTTTGTACTTTTAATAAATAGTAAATGGACCGAACTTGTATTGCGCTTTTCCAATCATTTTGACCACTCAACTCGCTTTGCACTAGAGTCAAACTCACCCATTAATATTGTTAATTTCAGATTAATACTAACTAAATATTAAACTAGTTTTTAACAGACGCGTGTTTTATGTTCTTTTACATATTTGTTAACGATAATTATTTTTGTAAGGATATTAGTCTTGAGAAAAGCAGTTTGGTTGTATTGATGTGGAGTTGTGGTTATTTGCGTTGCTGTCCAGTTGGAGGCGCTGTGGAACCAAGACGCTGTCGTGGTTTTGGGTGGAAAACGTGAGGTTCTTGTTGCTCCTGGAGGCTTTACTGCTGAGGTTGGGTAGTAGATAGTGGGGCGGTGTAAAAAAGATGAGGCGTGGATGCATCAAAAGACTGAGTCTCGCTGTATTACTCAGGCTGCGCTACAGCGTCTATTCACAGGCGCGATCCCACTACTGAGCGGCACGGGGGCTTTGACCTGCTCCGTTCCCGACCTGGGCCGATGCACCCCTCCTTAGACGACCTGGTGGTCCCGGGCTCCCCCAGGAGCACCATATCGATACCGAACTTAGTGCGGACACCCGATCGGCATAGTCCACTGCAGCTCAGAACTCCTGAGCTCAAACGATCCGCCAGCCTCAGCCTCCCGGTAGCTTGGATTACAGGCGCGCGCCACCGCACCCGGCGAACGCGGCCCTCGCTCAGCGGACATTTATCCTTTAGCACGGTGACGTCATCGCGTACAGATCACGACAACCAAACGTTTTTCTTTTTTTTACTTCTATCGGTTGAAACAGGAGACTGCTACTTATTTTATCAGTCATTAGAAACATCGGCCCAAGCAGGTCCATTTGTACATTTCCGATTACATTAATCCGAGAGACGTAAAAAATTTAGTTTCAAAAGTCAAAAATTGTTTTTCTACCAAATATTTTAGGCTGTGGTATGTTAAGCGTCTTTAATAAAACAACTACAATGTTTGGTTGTTGTAACCCAGCAGACGGCGGCAGTACGCGATGACGTCACCGTGCTAAAGGATAAATGTCCGCTGAGCGAGGGCCGCGTTCGCCGGGTGCGGTGGCGCGCGCCTGTAATCCAAGCTACCGGGAGGCTGAGGCTGGCGGATCGTTTGAGCTCAGGAGTTCTGAGCTGCAGTGGACTATGCCGATCGGGTGTCCGCACTAAGTTCGGTATCGATATGGTGCTCCTGGGGGAGCCCGGGACCACCAGGTCGTCTAAGGAGGGGTGCATCGGCCCAGGTCGGGAACGGAGCAGGTCAAAGCCCCCGTGCCGCTCAGTAGTGGGATCGCGCCTGTGAATAGACGCTGTAGCGCAGCCTGAGTAATACAGCGAGACTCAGTCTTTTTAATGCATCCACGCCTCATCTTTTTTACACCGCCCCACTATCTACTACCCAACCTCAGCAGTAAAGCCTCCAGGAGCAACAAGAACCTCACGTTTTCCACCCAAAACCACGACAGCGTCTTGGTTCCACAGCGCCTCCAACTGGACAGCAACGCAAATAACCACAACTCCACATCAATACAACCAAACTGCTTTTCTCAAGACTAATATCCTTACAAAAATAGTTATCGTTGACAAATATGTAAAAAACATAAAACAAGTGTGATTTAAAAAACTAAACGTTAACTATATAGAGTTTAAAGATTTATTAATATCCTTGATATTAACAGCTCATGTTTATTAAGTATTCACCTAATAAATAAAAATATGCTGTTAAGTGTTAAGTTATAAATAGTAAATTGTAGCGTCTTGTTGGTGGCTTTAATAGTAAGAAAGAAGAAAAATAATCAGTTATTTATTTTACATTTATATTTACCTTTTCTTTAGAATTTTAAATTACAAAGTAGAAACTTTGCTTTTGTTTTTAGATTTTAATAAATTTTCTTCAATTCACTCTTGAATTTTAATGACAATTAGGTGGTGGGGGAAAAAAGCTAATAAAACAGAAACTCCTGTCTTTTAGGGTTATCTTTTGGGGATATATTGTGAACATATTGCATGGAAGCACCTAAAATAGCTAAAGCTAGCATTTTGTAAATTACCTTTTAACAATGCCAACAAACACAGGAGACCTAAAGATTACTCAAACATGCCAGAAAAAAATCAAAGGAACAATAATCTGAGGGAATAACATAAATGACATAAAGCGCAAAAAATTAGTTGGCATAATAGACCCCTCTTTAATCTGGATTTTATTGTTAGAAAAACATCACTACCAACAAATATTTTTTTAGTATTTGCAGGTGATGTGTGTTGTATAAAAAATTGGCATCATCATAAGCAAAGATTTAAACAAAATAAGAATTTTCTCTCTTTTAATAACTATATGCAAATTGTCTTACGCTCAGTTGACGTAGATCAGCAGCAGCTGTAACCCAAATAAAGTAATGCCTAATCCTGAAACATGAACATTTAATATCAAATTCACACCAGAGAATGAAAAAATAATAAATCACATTGAAAATGTAGTTTATTTGAAAAACAAAACCATTTTAAACAGAAGTCAGCAGCACAAACAGCTGAAATTTCTCTGTTTAGTTTAAAAGACGAGACAAATACAGAAAAAAAATGTATTACAGTCAGAGCAAAGTTACACAAAACATTAAAAATAATTTACATTTTGATTTTATCACATAAAATATGGAACATGTCATATTTATACATCAGGAACAGAAACATTCACATTCATACATTTTTTATAGCATAGACACAAACTAAATATTTGTAAGAAGGTGGAAACTTTAGCAGCTGAATGCCTGAAAACAGCAGGAAGCAAATACTTACAGAGAGTAACAAGAGATAGTGTTTAATGGTAATTAATTTATATTTCATAATTTCTGAACTTCTGCAGCAGACATGATGGAGAGTCGGAGGCCCAACGGAAACGCTGATGATAAAAATCGCCTGATTGAAAAAAACAATAAAAGATTATTTTAAGATAGGCAATGATGTGAAAATTAGGATAAATATCCCTTCATCTTTCCATTTTTATGTATTTTATTGGGATTTTGTCTGGTAGCGTCTAACTGAAATGGAAAGAAAAATACTCATTGTTTTCAAACGTTCTGTGATTATTTTCAAATTAAAATCTGAAAGGTGCGGTGTGCATATCTTAAATACCACCATCCACATTTATTCTTTGAAGACTCTTGGTTCTTGATCACAACATGAATTTGACTTAAAAATAAAATCTCAGATTTTTTTCTTATTCTTTTCTAAAAACAAAATAAATAAAAAAATGACAGAAACACTTTCAAAAAGTGGCTTTTATTTCAGTCGTCCATTTTATGGATTATATGGCGAAATATTAGTGCCATGCTATGATAATGTTTTGCTGAATTACAAGAATAAAGTAATATTGGAGGAATGAAGATGCAATTTTACTAGAACATCTAAACATTGTGAAAAGCTTTGATAGAGTTACATAGATCTAAAAAGTTTCAGTAGTTTACAAAATTGTTTCCAAGTCATGCTATTGATAATAATTTTATTCTGACATGTTAGAAGATGGAGTATTTCCTGATCTGTAAAACTGATACCAAAGCTTAACTTCACAAAATGCTCAACATTTCTCATTTTTAGTTTTTGTTGGTTTTCACACTGGAGTGCAACATTCTTTAAAACATAATTATGACTGTATTTGACTATACTTTTGCAATATTTATTGTCATAGTTTTAAAAAAATATGACCTGGCCTTCACATTTTGTTGTAGAATTGACCTGAATTCAAAATCCATATAATCAGAACAGCCAAGATGATTCGTTTTCTATGTATTTTACTGTCATTTGGACTAGCAGACAAGTTTAGATATATTATTGAAGTTTTGTTTTTTAAATACCTGATTTTATTTACTTACATAAAGCTGCTTCATTTGAAGGATTCTCCGATGTTTCGTCGGTCTGTGAAGCAGCCAGATCTTCCGGTTTGCAGGACTCCAGCATTGGTTCCTTCTTGGTTCTCACAGCCCAATGCATCGACTGCAGACACACAAAAAAAGCTGCGTTGGTTAGTTTACTGCAGCTGCAGCAAAACCTGAAAACCTGCAGAGATTGAAGATGCTTCGTACCGTTTTTACCGAATCATTCAGGGCTTGCCATTCCTGGAAGGGAACACTAATCCCGCTTCTTTTCCACAGGTCGTAGTTTCTCCGTTTGGCTTCATCACACAGAACCTCTTTGGCTTCTTGCAGCTTTTGGAAATCAGCCACTGATCAGAAGAAAGCAAGCACTTAGAATAATTGTAAGACACATTAATAATAATCTAGAATGCTAAAAAATAAAAGAAATGCAGCCTCATGTCCTATGCTATTTTCTGGAGGCACTTAAAAACTTTGACTAAAATGAGAAGGTTTTAAAAATAGATGTGATAAATGCAAGTTTTAGCTATTTTTCACTTTTTATGGAATAATTTTATTTTAAACAGAATGACACTAAAAGTACTATATTTTTATTTATATCTGGTTTTCTTGTTATTAGACTGGAAACTGTATAGAAATATGAAATTATTATTTATCATTATTTAATGTCCCTTTGGGATTAATAGAGTATTTTTGAATTCGAAAACTTCATATGAGAAAATGTAGCCATCATCTTTCTCTTTATATAAAAACCTTAAAAATAGTAATAAAATTGTGTTTCTTTAAAAATCACAGCATATTTACTGCAGTTGATAACTTGTCAAAAATAATAAGATGTCATTTTTCAAGGAGCCTGGATAAATAAAGGAATTTCTGTGAATTAAACTCGTTTTATTTAGCTGGACCGAGTGGAAAAGAGGCTCTTTGGAATGCAAAGGCTGCAGAACAGTGCTTTATCTCACACAATCGCAAGACAAAAAAACAACAACATTGAATTAACAGATGTTTTCAGTTGAAGAGAAGTTAATCTGAGATTCACCTGCTGTTGGATTGTCCTGGTGTTTATCTGGGTGACATGCTAAGGCTCTGACTTTGTATTCATTCAGAATCTGCTCAGTCTTTAAGAAAACATACACAAAACAGAAAAATAAATCAAATACATTTCAGTAGTATTGTGGGATATTGTCTCTGACGCCTGGGGGAGCCCGGGACCATCAGGTCTAACTGTATTCAGTTAGAGGCCTCTTCACGTTCGTTGCAACACTGACTGCTACCAGAGATGGTTCCTGCACAGAGCATCTTCCTCCACAACGACTCTAAGCAGATGAATTCAAGCTCCAGTTTAAAAACTACAAAATGCAGACTCTAATAGTCTAATAGCAGAGTCTTTCAAATTCAGTTTTTGATCTGAAAAAGGTTTATTTGATTTGCGTGAAGCAACGGGTTTCACATAAATTTACCTTGGACAACAAAAATGAACTGAGTCTTTAAATAATTAATTTATCAATAATATCCATCCAATACTCTGTGCTTCTGAATTAGTAATTAAAGAAACGTTTTTAAAATTGTCATGCGAAGACGTTCCAGCAAATAGACAGAGCCTGGAGTCATCCACTGGCAACTTACCGATGACAGTTCATCACAACCTAACAACCCGTAGAAATCCTCCAAGTCTTCAGCTTTACGACCCAAAATAGCCTCCATGTATGAGTTGTTTAGAAAAGCGTTTATGATCTCTTTTTATCGCAACCTGATGCAGCTGCGTCAGATTACAACTGTTTATTTCAAGGACTGGTCCAGCTCGGCCTCTCCCCAAACGTTTTATAGCATTGCTGATCAATATTTTTACACTAAAGAGACATTAAATCGATAAGAATGCCAATCAAATCTCTGAAGTCGAATAAACGTGTCTGTCCTTTTCTCGCGTGACGTATGTTGCATTCAAGAGTTTCGGTAAAACCTCTAAGCTAAAAGTGCATTTAAGATAAATATGTATTTGTCATTAGAAAACCAATGTGCATATCCGGACAACTGAAATCAATTAAAATATAGTAACTCAATCACTATTCACTCATCAGAAGGCTAGAATTTTGCGCTTCAATCCCATTTTAGCACAGTTTCAGCAAGTCGTTTCTGGTTTTAACGTATTTTCCTTTGAGTATCTGAACGCAACGCCAATTTGTTGTGGTTTAATGTCACCGAGGCACAATGGGAACGTTCCGCTCATTCTTACTGGTGGAGAGCAAGTCACGTGATGCTAGCTGTCCGAGACGAAGGAGCTGCGCAGCGGGTCTGTGGGCTGAAGATGGCGGACAGAGAGAACGCTCTCGGAACGGCTTACACAGGCACCTCTGAGATGGACGAACCTATCGCAAAAAGGTCAAAAATCTATCCGGTGACCAACCACGGACCCAGAGCCATAGAAACGGGCACAATCTCCTGCGTTTCGCCGGCCATTGGGAGCCGGGAAGAGGCGGGGAATTGTGCCGAGCCAGCGGAGAAGAAGGAAGCGAAGCCGGTGATGATGGCGGTAGAGCAGGCCCCGGCATCGCGAGGCGGGGACAACAATGGGCTGAGTCTGCCAGTCTCCGAGCCGCACAAACCACCTGGGAAATTAGGCGACAGCACCGCGTTTGGTGCAACTGAGGAAGGTGCCGGTATGTAGAGCGATGGACGTCCCTTCTACGGCAACGCTGGTTGGCTTACCAACTCAATCAAATCACCGGCTAGCTACTTAGATCTTTACGAAAGCTAAATAGTGTTCATTTTCTTCTCTTGATTAAGCATTATATTGGCCTTTTCATTATTTTTATTAGGTGTTGTGAAGACGAACAGAAAGCTTTCAGCTGCGCTGGTGAATTAGACAACTTTTTTCAATGGCAATAAACTTAGATACTAAGTTTGCGTCAGTTAGCCGGTGTAGCGCTAAATCTTGTACACCATTCATCTGAGATCCGCCTTCTTTAAGGCATCCCGCTACACTGCCTTTGCATAAAAATGTTGTAATTCACTCTCATAATTTGGACACTTTTAAGATTAGAATAGTTTTTATCTGTTATAAGACTATATTACTGTATATTCTAATAATATGCTTCTGTTTAATTTGCCTTTTTGTAGCAGTAGATGAGCCATTTTGTAATAGATTAAGTTATTTCATTGTATCAAACTATGACCATTTACCAGTCAGTTTCAGCCTTTTTTCCCCCTCTCTTTTCAGATTTTCTTGGACATGACGATCTGCTTCACAATGGTCTTGCTGTCACACCAGAGCACATTGATGAGGAAGATGACAGATCTTCACATGCAAGCTCCAGTGACTGGACTCCTCAACCGCAAATAAGTAATTTGGATAATTTTACTGTCACTTCCTAGCATAAAGTTCTAGTTATTATGTTCATTACTAATCTGAATTACATTAACCCTTGTTTTTCTGTCATGCTTCGCCTGTTAACAGGTTCATACAGTTACATCCAGCAGCACATCAGAGAGACGGATCCACGGGCCATTCTGAGGGATCTGCTTCCTGAAACCATCCTCCCCCCAGACCTGGATGATATGACGTTATGGCAGATAATCATCAACATCTCTGAGCCTCCAAAAAGAAGAAAACGAAAGGACATCAACACCCTGGAAGATGTGGTGAAGCTGCTTCATGAAAGCAAAAGGATCCTAGTCCTGACTGGCGCTGGTGTATGTATTTGTACTTATTTTAAAAATGTCTAATTTAAAATGTTATTATTAAAAATATGTATTTTGTGTCTGTTTTCAGGTTTCTGTTTCATGTGGAATACCAGATTTTCGCTCCAGAGATGGAATTTATGCACGACTTGCTGTAGATTTTCCTGATCTTCCAGATCCTCAATCAATGTTTGATATTGAATATTTTAGAAGAGACCCTCGACCCTTTTTCAAGTTTGCTAAGGTTTGTTCATGCCTTCTCATCTTGTAATTACAATGACAAGTTTGCTGACAAGTTTCATTCAGCAATTTAGTAAAATTTTTAAATGTTAGAAGCTAGTAGAAGGTAAATATGGGCCTTTATATTCAGTTAATGTTGAATTTGCTACTTTTCTTGCAGGAGATTTTCCCCGGTCAGTTCCAGCCGTCGCCCTGTCACAGATTTATATCCATGCTGGATAAACAAGGGAAGCTGCTTCGAAATTACACTCAAAACATTGATACGTTGGAGCAAGTTGCCGGAGTTCAGCGAATTATCCAGTGCCATGGTGAGTTTTTATTTTGTTTCCTGCTCTATAATCCGTTTCTGTATGGTGATTTATAAAAATACACTGCTTTTTGTCCTTTCAGGATCATTTGCTACTGCATCATGTCTTGTCTGTAAACACAAGGTGGATTGTGAGGCGATACGGGCTGACATCCTCAATCAGGTATTTATTGATTAAAAACCGGTTCAAGTCTGTTCAAAAATGGCGCCTTCGGCATTACAAGTAAATAAAATAAAATAATTATTTATGAATTTGGAAATAAAATGGATTAAAAATTTAACTTCAAATATTTATGTGCAGTTTGGAAGATGTGAGCTGTAAAAAGTAACACAAAAAGGTAAATTGAGAGACATTTTGTTGACTAAAAATGTTGAAGTTAAAAGATTATTGTAGTTGTTTGTATAGATTTTGTGACTCCACAAAATGGAAACTTTGATGGAAACTTTTTCTAATTTATTAGGATGAAATTTTCAGATTTTTGTAGTATTTTCCTTTTTTAGCTGTCTTATTTTTATTTTATTTTTCCTTTTAATATTATAGAAAGAAGGACAACAAACATTCAGCAACTACTTACTCATTCGTTTAATCAGTTCTTGTTTTTGTTCCGAGGAATAGACTGAAAATATTTTCAAGAGGAAAAAAAGTGAAAATATTCGACCCGTAAACTCATGGAGTTGTTCAGCTTCGGTTTATTAATGCAAATATCTTAGCCACTTTTTAGGGATCTATAATAGCTTTTTTTCTATATTATAATAATAATTCACAACAAAATCATTTTGTGTTTTCAATTTAGTGTGAAAATGTCTTTGACTTGCCAATTTTGGCCTGCAGTGCAGAAAGTTTTTTTTTTTTACTATTTAAATTTACATTTTTTATGTCATTAGAACAGTTTGACGTAAACAGCAACATTTCAAGCAAGTTTTTCAACTTTGCAGAAAAAGTTTTTTACTTACACCTGAAGTGATTTAAAGCTTCTCTGAACAAGAATCAATGACCTTCCAATCGTCGGTCTGTGCCTCACTAAAGGCACCAAACTCAACCTTTACTTCCTGTTTATTCCAACTATACACAGTGTCGCTGTTTTGAGTTTTTTTGTTTGTTTTTGTGACATTTTTAAAGTTCACTCTTCAATTTTTGATAATTGAACAAAAATAAAGCTACTAGTTCTGTGAAGACGCAGCAGTCCTTCCATACTGAAAGCCCTTTAAAAAATCAGCTAAATCTGTTGTTAACTCGTCTTGTTTATACTTAAAGCTGCAGAATGTATCTGATATAAAAACTACTTTACATATTTGTTTTAAGCTGTCACTATGTTGTGACAGTTTGAAACAGATATGTGAAAAGAAGTCTAGCTCCTGTATTTTCTCCCAGCGCAAACTAGAAGCAACCAATCAGGGCCAGGAGGCGGGTCTTAATCCTCCCTTCGACTCTGCTATGCTGCAGCTCGCATATCATGTTATGAATGCTAAGGCTAGTTAGCATAGCTACCAGTGCTACCAGAAACAGCTTTCCTGTAACGGTAAGTTGTTACTCTGCCATTTGCACATTTAGCAGTGTGTACACCAGATTTATTGACAGTAATAAGCCCCGCCTCCAGGCTCTGATTGGCTGTTTTTAGTCCATTTCTTCAGATAATAGCAGCTCAATGAGGAGGTGGATTGATATCTTTTCACAGATTATTTCTCTCATGTTGTAACACCATAACATGGTGACAGTTTTATGTTAGAAACTTATTTTATATAAACGTTGCAGCTGTAACCAGCATGAAAGTCTTATTTAACTGTAATGAATAACCAAAGTCTTCCTGCAGGTCGTCCCCCGTTGCCCCCGGTGTTCAGACATTCCTCTGGCCATCATGAAACCGGACATTGTGTTTTTTGGAGAGAATCTTCCAGAACATTTCCACAGAGCCATGAAGCAGGACAAAGACGAGGTCGACCTTCTGATTGTCATCGGGTCGTCTCTAAAAGTCCGGCCGGTCGCCCTCATCCCGAGTACGTCTTACCGGAATCTTCTTCCTGTTGTCCATTAAAGGTTTTTGGTACCGTAATTTCTGTTTTTTCGTTTCCCGTCTTCGTCCAGACTCCATTCCTCATGAAGTGCCTCAAGTTCTGATCAACAGGGAGCCACTGCCTCATCTGAACTTCGACGTGGAGCTGCTGGGCGACTGCGACGGCATCATCAACGAACTCTGCCACCGGCTGGGCGGAGACTTCGAGCAGCTCTGCTTCAACACTCTAACCCTCAACGAGATCACAGAGAAACCACCACGGCTAGCAGAGCCGCCGCCGCCGGACGAGGCTTCCACTGACCCGGCGGACAAACTTCCAGAGGACACGGAGAGCGAGAATGTCAAGGAAATTGTGACGCCGTTAGAGCCTTGTTCAAACGCAGCGAGTCGAAGCGCGGACGACGCCGAGTCGCCGGAGCCTCAGAGAGAGGACGCGGCGAAAGACGAGACAGGCGAGGCGAAGAGCCAAACCTCAAAGCCGGACAATCGAAAGCGATACTGGATGAGTCGGGTCAGCAGGAGTCCAATCAGCAAACGGCTTGAAGGTGATTTTGTAGAAGCGCTGTCAATCATCCTCATGTATCCCTGTTAAATGTGCTGATGGTGGAGAAAGAACTTATTGATAGAGAAAAAACATTTCTCCGCTGCCGTCAGCATCTATGCTAACTAGCCTTAGCATTCATGACAGAGGGGAGCAGGAAACTAGCAGACATAGTGATTGAAAGCACTAAGACCCGCCTCCTGGCTCCGATTGGCTGTTTCACATTACAACTGGAAGAAAGCAGAGGAGCTGGATTTTTTTTCTTAATTTTCTTATACTGTCACAACATGGTGACAGTTTCAACAAATTTATAAAAATATTTTTCATAAAAGTTACATTCTGCAGTTTTAAGGGAATAAATAAAAAATCTTCAGAATTCACCTGATTAATTATCACAATAATTAATTACTAAAATAATGACTAATGTGCTGTAATATGATGGATATTTTAGCCACTTGGATGGTAATATTTATGAAGAGTTGTAATATTTACTTTGAAAGATCCAGATTATCTCTAAATGTCTAAATGTTGTGTTGGTTTTCTTCAGGCGGTCAGTACCTTTTCCAAACACCCAATCGATACATCTTCCACGGCGCCGAGGTCTACTCTGACTCCGAGGAGGACGAGACGTCGAGCTCCTGCGGGAGCGACAGCGACGGTTCCGACTGCAGCCAGGACGGGCCGGAGGACTGCAGCGAGGCCGAGGACGGCGCCCGACCTGCGGGCGACGAGGCGACACACAGAGACACTTTATCGCTAAACGAAGAGGTCACGCCGACTCTGCAGACGGACTTCACATCAGAACATTCTGAGAGGACCACATATCTCTAGGCATACATTTCACAAAGCACGAACTGTCTCTCATATATATATATATATATATATATATATATATATATATATATATATATATATATATATGTGTGTGTGTGTGTGTGTATGTATATACATATATATGTCATACTTGTTATTTTTTCATAAAGCGGAAATGGCATCACACATGTGTGCGTAAACATAGCAGGTTTCTTCTTGTTCGGGTTGGTCGTTTGTTTTCGTTTCATTGCATCCATTTTTTTCTCTTAAATTCACCCATTCTGTTCCTGCAACACTTTGTTCTACGACGGCGTTTTGAAGCCACTGTCGATGGGAAAAGACAGAATTTCTGACAAAACCACTCAACAATTTCTGAGTTTGGAAAGTTTAAAAATTGCTTTAAAAAGATTTGGAATTTTGAGATGCATCTCAGGAATTTCCTCAAAGAAAATTTGAGTTTTAAAAGTTGAAAATTCTTACAGAAAATAAGAAATTTTGAGATTATAAATTTTTCTTTGGGAAGTTGAAAAGTTGCTAGAAAAAAATCTGAAACTTTCAGATTAATTTCAGACTGTCATTAAAAAACATGGAAAATTGAAGTTTCAAAAGTTAAAAGTTTTTTACTTTAGAAAATTTTTGTCTGAATTCTAGACATTTCTAAGTTGGAAAAAAATTTAGAATAATTAAAAAATGTATGACTTCTTTCTCGCAAATTTTCAACTTTTGAAAGTCAGAAATGTCCAAGTCTTATTTATTTTTTTTAGAAAATTTCAAAGATTAATCTAAAAATGTCAGCATTTTTTTTTGCAATTTCTTTTACTTTTCAAACTCAGAAATGGTCACGTTTGTTCTTTCTAGACACCTATCAGATTAACCTAAAAATGTGAGTTTTTTGGTGAAAATATACTCCTTTTTTATGTTTTTTTTTACCAATCTACAATGGCCCTGATTCGCTGTCATAGTGTTGTGCTTTGGCTCCTAAATCACTCTGATTATGACAGTGGTTTCTGATTAGGCAACATGTACGTTTAAAAGCCTCTGCCTGTTTATTACTGGATTCTCAAGAGTTTCAGGCACATTTTCTGCTGATTTGTTAACCTGCATGCGATATATAGTTCAGTTTTCCCCCTTTCTTTAGATAAATTATGGAAATAAGGAACAGGACTCTTTAATTTCAAACCAAAGAACATTACCTGCACATTCATCTGTGATTTTGTACGTCCTGTCCTTTAAAATCTTCATTGGGCAGCTACTTTTCTGGTCAAGCCTCTTATTTTTATATTTGGGAGTGAGACATACTCATCAATGGGTAGATGGTAGTTTTTAATTTGTATAAAGTTGTATTAGAGGCTTTATATGGAGGAGAGGTCTGGCTATATTGAGCTGAAAGCTGTAGAAATATACTCTAATCAAAAACCGGCACTTTTTCCTTTCCTGTACGACTTCCGGTTTTGTTGCCTCTCTGTTGTGGAGGGAAACGAAACTAAAATCCTGTTAGATTGGCAACAGCATAACATTACATATGCTTTTTGGAGGATGATGTTTTGTAAACCAGATTTTAAGAAATGTTTTTATATCATAACTGTTTCTTTTCTGGGGTTCTGAGTAAAAAACAAAGAGAAAGCTCTTGCGATTTATTTTATTTTTTTTTCCATTGAAGGCATCTTTTCTCTGCATGAAAAATAAAAACTTAATTAGAAAATGTGACTGAATTAAAACAGGGTATCCGTGCATCCTTGAGTCTTAATATATCTTAAATTAAGACATTAGAAGTTCAATTTTAAAATAGTCTTTCTTAATTTTCTGTCAGGCAAACGTTTGAGTCGCACCCAAGATGCGACTCGAGACCGTTCAGGCTAGCTAACGTCAGTGCTAACTAGCTGCTAACATCAGTGCTAACTAGCTGCTAATGTTAGTGCTAACTAGCTGTTTTGCATCTGTGTTGGCTGGAGGACGTTTGTACATTTCTGTGGAGATACACAAGTTTTTATTTTTATTCAAAATGGTCTTAAAATGTCTACAGAAACCATACAAAAATAAAAATAATTATTGATGGTTAAATCCTATCAAATATGATTTTTAGTATTGACGAATATTGATTCTTTATACTTTAGAGCGGTATTAGTGAATAAACATGGAGGTAACATGTCTGCGTTTTACCATCTTAGGGATATTGTAGATAAAAGAATAATCAAAACTCTAAAATGTTAGAATTAACTAAGTTCAAAATCCAACTCACATTTAGGTACAGCGGAGATACTTGGTAGTTGAAACACCAAAACTAGAAATAATTTTATTATCATATCCTCAGATAAAAAATACACAAATAAGCCTATTTTATTCTCAGATAATGGCACAGTTGTGTTAAAGAAAACCATTTATTGTTTTAAGGTGCTTACTTTGTTCTATAACCCATTAATTCTTACATTGGCTATGTTTGCTGATAATATTGTATTTGTTGGAAGATATCTAACCAAATCTCCAGTTCTATACTTCCCATTTCATCAAGTTTTATAATATATAAATTAGAAAATCTAATATTTATTTAATAAAGATTCTTAGTTTACTTCTGACCAAATGGAAATATTTATATTTTAGTTTTATTCACTATATGTAAATCATGTTTTCCCTCATTTTTTAATTATTTTTATTAGTATTTTGTTCTATTTGTAGGGGTAACATAAGGTCCTCGTCTTGGGTAAGTAACACTGCGTTACATACTGATATCATTTGATTCATTTTCTCTCTTTTTGTCTCTTTAATTGTACTATAATGAAAGTAGTACAATAAAACAGGTCGGAACTACATTTTCCATCATCCTCTCTGCTGTCCTGCGACGCAAACTGTCGTAAAATGTGAGCTTAGAGCAGAAAGAAGGATGCACAACACCGAGCACGGCTGAGAGTTTTTGTTTGTTTTCGCTTGTTTCTGTCGGAATGTGTCAGTAGTTCTGCTCGGTTCTGGCCCGGCTCAGTTGCTACCGTCAAGATGGAGGCCATGGAGGACGACAGCTCGGAGGTTAAAGACGACCACAACCACAACTACTGCGGCGGTAAAGTCAGGGCGGCGCTTAGCAGCCAGGTACCGGATGGAGTAGGAGTCCCTGAGCCCGTTTGTCCAACGGTACCGGGGGCAGAACCGGCGAAGCGGCAGGCGAAACCGTGGTCCGGCAGTCCCCGGACTGTGTCCGAGTTGATGGACTCGGACACAGGCAGCGAGAGCAGCGAAGTTAGCGAGCCGGACTGCTCGGCTGCTAGCGCCGAGGACAAATTCAGACTCGACTCCACTTCCAAGTTCCGTAAGGGCCCGAAGAGCCGCGGTCCGTCTGCAGCTCGGTTCCAGGTTCTGCTTTTACCACCAGGGCGGTGCTTTCAGGCGACTGACCCCCTCTCTCTCTTGACCCAGTGCTGAATGCGATGGCAGTAGAGGACTACCGGAAGAACCACTGGCCCAACCTGGAGGAGGCGATAGACCGCCTGCTGATCCAGAACCTCTCGGACCACATCTCGGTCTCCTACGCTCAGATCTACGGGTAAGACTGGATCCGCTCCAGGGCCGGTCCGAACTACCGCGAGGCCCCGGGCAGGGAGGGGGCGTTGATTTGTGGTATTTATTGAAACAAATAGCAGTAAAAAATAAAATAAAATCACAGCTCATTCCTCCAACTTTCTGAGCGCGTACTGGTGCCGAAGTGAAATTAAAGCTGCAGAATAAGTTTTGATGTCATGAACTTTTCAACCTACTGGCTGGTCTGTGTCCTTCCAGAAGCATGAAAATTAGCCGATGAAACTCTTGCATGTTTTCTTTTTTTTTTGCACCTCGCTGGAGGGCAAAAAGACGATTCTTTTACATTCTGTTCAAACAATCCGGTCAACAAAATGAAACCTGGAGATGTTGGTATTATTGCTTTAGTGCGCCACAGCAAAGGGAAAGATGAGGCAGAAAAACCATTGAGGAACAACAAGATCCGCCTCCTGGCTCTGATTGGTTGTTCCTATTTAGCACTGGGAGTTGTTTTTTATTTCACAGATTATCTTTCTCATGTTATACTATCACAGTTTCAACAAATATGTAAAATATACATGGTCCAATTTTAAAACTGTTACAGAACCACACCAAGATGTACATGTCATTGTTCTGAAGTTATTTTAATGAGATGCTACAACCAGGATGTTCAAAGTTTGGCATCTGCCATTGATTTTATTTAGATTATAATTCAAGGATTAAACAAATTAGGACAAAACTACAATTTTTCAAGTTAAAATTTACCTGCAAAAATGTTAAACCCAACATAAAACGCTAATCTTTTCCAAGCTTTCTGGTGTCACATCAGCTCATTGATGTATTTGTTAAAATGTAATAATTCACTTTATTTGTTTAATTAAATTGGTTATTAGATTGGAAATTAGATAAAATTCCAACATCTCGTGTGGATGAAAACATTTCTGAAGCCGATCTTGTGTGTACAATAATATTATTTTTAAACAAAATGGTGGCAACGTTTGTTTTTAAAAAAGACACATAAGAGATTTTTTTACCTTTTTAGAGAATTGGGAGTTTCTGGTTGAACACATTTATAAACAAATGCTTTTTGGTTTTATCTTTAATGCAAAATGTTGATATGCTTTGTACTATTTTTGGCTTATTTTCTTCAGGTAGACAGAATTCTGGAAACACTACAGCAAAGCATTACTTAAAGATTTAAACATTTGTGCAACCATATTATTGCAGGTTTCTTTATTTTTATTTTCTAGTATCAACCTGCTTTGGCCACCAGGGGGCGCCAAGCTGTTTTTTTTAGATGCGGCTCTTTAGCGCCGCCCTAGTGGCTCCCTGGAGTTCTTTTAAAAATGTTTGAAAATGGAAAAAGTTGGGGGATGGAAATATATATTTTGTTTTCATTTGGTTTCTATAGGAGGACAAACATGACACAATTATTCTTAATGTTTTCCAAAGCTATGAAAATGTGTAGAATAAACATTAAATTCCAACATTTCCGTCAACGAAGATTTGCCCCATAGCCTGTTAAGCACGTTCCGTTTTGCTGTTTTTTGTTTTTTTGGTCCAAAATGACTCTTTCAACATGTTGGGTTGCCGACTCCAGTTCTAAATCAACTAAAATGTAGGACTTGATTGTTTCCCCTGATTTGTTTTCGCAGCTATGTGTACAAGTGTGTTTGCCAGCAGCACTCTGAGCTGCTCTACAGAGACCTGACCTGCAAGATTACAGCTCACCTGCAGCAGGTTTCCACACAACTACAGGTGAGAAAACCCAAGTCCAGCCAGTTACCACCAGGTAAAACTAAATAAATTTAAAATATGTTGCTCATTGGCAGGCCAGCCCAACTGAAAACCTGATTGAAAACTTCAACATCGCTCTTACTCAGTACCTGGCGTCTCTTCAGTGTATCGTTCCAGTGTTTATATACTTGGTAGGTATTATCTGCAACAAAAGAGAAACTTTTTTAAAGCTGATTTTAATGTTTTTTTCTTCAATGTTTCCAGAACAAGTTTTATATTGAGTCAAAACTGAACCGAGACCTGAAAGAGGATCTGATGAAGCTGTTTGCAGACCATGTTGCAGAAGAACATCTAAGCAAATTGATGCGTGAGTCAACGTGACTGTTGCAAAAGTCTTCTTTAAACTTTTTCACCATCACACTAAAACAAACTTTAATGTATTTTTAGATGATTTTATGTGATGGAACAAAACACAGTTGTGTGGTCTGCTATGTTCCTTTATATGGAGCTACATTAGGGTCGTAAGTTTGTTCAAAAATAATTTTGAAACAAACAAAAAAAGAAAAGATTTAAAAACTCCTTGCCCTGTGTGAGCAGAGCCCTAAAGTGTTGGAGGTTTGAAATTATGATTGACACCTACGAAGCTAAATTGAGATCATAAAGTTTGTTTCATAAATCTGAAAAGTTTTCTTTCAGTTTTAAAATTGTTTTTTGTAATATATGTCCTATTATTGACCTTATATCCATATTATGGACATAATATCCATATAATTATGGATATTGTGATTTGAAGGACAAAATCTGAAAATAACATTTTAGGTCAATATTACATCCATATTATTGACATTATGTGGGGCTATAAAGTCTTTAAAAAATAGAGTATGAAAAAAACTGAAAAAAAAAAAATACAGTGAAAAACAAAATAGACTTTTTTTCAGAAAAAGTCTGAAAATGAAAAAAAACATTGATTGTTAAAAGTAGTTTTTTTTTTGTTTTTTTTTTGTTAAAATTTGCTTTTCTTTTTATTTTGACATTAAAATAAAGAAGAAAAGCGTGTGGCCCTAATTTACTTCCATAGATTTCATGCAGTTGAAAAGTGATCCCAGCTTCCAAAAATCTAATTTTTAAAACATAAAAATGTTTTCATGTTGAACCTACTCAATAACAAAGATGAAATTATTTTTTTGTAGAAAGGGGATCACAGATCAAATGTTTTTTACTACCTAAGGAAGAGTGAATACTTTCCTAAAGCACCAGCCGTCCTGTTAATTTTCCAGTTTTTGTTTTTTTTCCAGCTCTGCTCATCAAAGCTCACTCCATGCCGTTCCAAGTGCAGCCGTCGACGATGGCCAGCGTGGTGAAAGGCCTCCACAGCCTGCGACCAGGTGGCCAATCCATGCCTTTAACGGAAGAGATCAATAACTTCAACGTCTTTCTGATCGATAAATGTTTTGTTTCTGTTTCAGAGTGGGCCCAGCTCGCTCCGGCCCTCTTCTCCAGCTTCATCCCGCAGATCCACCCCCCCGCCGTGGAGTCCCAGCTGCCCGACTACGCCGACCGCGACCGGAAGCTGCAGATGGAGCTCTCCATGAACGGCTTTCCACGGCGAGTTTCCCTCCACTTCACACCAATCAACCAATCAATCAATTTTATTTGTGTTGCACATTTCAGCAGCAAGGCATTTCAAAGGATTCTATCATAAAAACACACAAGTAAAAATAATTAAAAGCAAAATTCAGTCCCCAGAAACGTTGTTATAGTTAACAAAAAACATTTTGTGAATTGAAATGAATAAAAACGGCAGTTTTCACCAGCTGTCAACAAACTACGGCATTCCATACCAACGCCAATTACGCTAGCCCACAAAATGGCGACTGCAAAAGTTGGAAAAAATGTATTCAATAAAAATGTAATTTATTTTTGGAAAATGGTCTCTTCTTCCAAGTGTTCATTACCCAAACATAATCATAATACTGTATTCATTTTTAGGTGTGGAATTAAAAAATGTCAAAGCATAAAAAAAATTTATAACTAAAAAATATTTAACAGATGGTTTATTTGCACTGTAAAAAGGAATTAAAACTATCTGAATTAGACAAAAAGTCTCAAAAATATAGTGAAAAATCCAAAAATATTTCAACCCTAGACACCAGTTAAGGCCTTGAACTCACATCTACGGAGCTACATTTGGGCCACAATGTTTGTGAAAACTTCAGAAGTTGAAATTAGATTTTTGGAGGCTGGGATTTTAAACAGGAAAAAAAGGATTTGAAGGAAAAAATCTGAAACTAACATTTTTTTTTGTTTGGTTATTTGTTTCTCGTGTCCAGGGGCGACCAATCCCGCAAACGCGCCAGCGAGGACTCCTGATGGCGCCGGCTCTGTTGCAGAACTCTACTGTGCCTCCTACAGATTGATCCCACTCGCTGCTCTAAATACACATTCAACAACGCCTCACCTTCGTCTCTGTTGACACGAGGCCACAAAAACACTGTGAACGACACAACGACCGCAACATTTTTCATTTTGATGCACAGGAGGGAAAATCGACACTCTCAGACTTCCATACAGGTTCTTCCCTCTCTGATTCCAGCTGCTGTGATTTGCGTCTGCAGCTGGAAATCCTGTGAATGTTTGATACAGAAGGGGCTAATAAACACTTTCTAGTTGCTGCTGACCATAATCTTCGTGTTTAAATTCCACGAATCGCTTGTTACAGGAAAAAAAAAAACGTAAGACCTCTGTTGTAATTCTCTACTTTTACGTTGCCTTTAACGCATTACTAACAAAATAAAACATTTGCCAAAGACTAGCAGAAGATACTTTTAAATGTGATGCTTTTCATTCAGGCTGCTTCCTCCCTTTAACGTTTGCACCAGTGCATCTTAACATAAGCTGTTAACTTATTTCTGTAATTTAAGATGAAACTCATAAATTATATTGATTCATTAATTACAGAGTGATGGATGTAAAGACTTTAATTCTGTTGATTTTATAAAAGCGTCAAATTAGGTTTTTCTGAAAATTACAGCTATTTTTTTTAAATTCTCTCCTGAAAGTTTTTTTTTTCCTTCCACTAAACTTTCTGTTGAATGCTGGAGCTTCTTTTATGCTCCTCTACAAAAACACACATTTTGTGTTTTGTAGATTTCTGGTCTATTCAATGTAAATGTCTTATTCTATATAAGACAAAACTAACTTACAGTTTACTTTTCAGCAGAAAATTGGAGCTTGTTTAAAATTAATAATCCATCCAAAAAGGGATTTATGTTTTACTTTTTGCAGAATTTTAATTTCAAAATTCTGACTTTTTCCTCCAAAGATTAAAATCTGAATTCTCTTTTTCTTTTGTGGCCCTAATCTCCTTCCATACCATCCCGACCCTTTTTATTTATTTTTGTCCCTCGTTTCTGCTTTTAGCCTTACCTGCACGATTTGCAGATTTTTCCCAGAAAGTGCCAGAAATCCTTGTGAACCTTTTGATATCCCAGATTCTATTTCTTCATGGATCCGATGAGTCTTTATGCAAATGTTAAGATGTATAGCTTGTTTATAATGTATATAGTTTGTCACTGCTGCATTTTCCTCTTTAATAATCTGATTAGTATTTTTGATACAAGCTCTTACACTGTTTTAAGTGTAAATAGATGGTTTTCTCTTTCTGTCTTGTTTTCCTCTAAAACTTTTTGATGAAGTAGAGAAAGAGTAAAGTTCCAACACTGGATGTAAACAGTTGTAATTTTTCCTCCAACAGAATGAGAAAAGGTTTTTGTTTGTGGAAAATGTCTGCAGAGAAACCGACTTGCACAGGAAACTTTTGTTAGTTTCAGGAGGAAAACAACGTTTGAGTTTCCAGATGTTTGTTTTTTTCTCTCTCTCTGTTTTTAAACGATAAATTAATTTCTGATGATCCAGATTGTTTGCTTTTTGTCTGCCAGGTTTTTAATAAAAGATGTACAAAGAAACTGATGTTTTGGTTTTTCTATCAGTTCATCCAGGAATACTTCTGTCGTTTATTCTCTGCATTTAAACATCCATCTTTTCGTCCATCTGTCATCCAAACATGATCCATCGATCCAACATGTTCAGTCCGTCCATTTAAATTTGAGTCCTGAAATAACCAGAGCATTCTGGGAATCTGAGTTTGTTAAACTGTCCAACTCTGGGTGTTTTGTAGGACGACCTCTGACCTCTGGTTCATTCAGAGTACAGAGGCCCTTGCTTCGCCCCCCCTCTCCTGCTCCGTCCAATGAGGCGGGTTGCCACCCAGAGACACATGGGTCCCGTCCGGCCCCAAAAATAACCCTGCAGCCGCCGCGCTGTCAAAAGCTGGTCGCGGCTCCTGCGCTGCTGATTTCCTCTGAGCTGCAGCCGGTGGCGGCGTGAGGGAGAGCAGCTGCCGAGTCCGGGATTCTGCAGGTGATCGTTAGACTGGGACCCCCTCCAGCAGCAGCGGCACAGGTGGTCAGAGACCAGCTGGGTCTATTCTGAAGGTAAACCCGACCCGACCCATTCTCTCTCTCTGCCGGCAGCTGATCTCCCCTCAGAAACAAGCTTGGCTCTATTTCTGTAATCAAACGGTTTGATCAATAAATCCCTGTTGGAGCTGATCAGAATCAGCCCCAAACGGATAAAACCATTCTCTGTGTTGTAAGCTGACCCTCCAGCCCCACTCTGCTATTATTAGACGTGACGCGCCTGTTTGCAAAGTATTAATGCTCATAACAGCTGCAGCCTGTTGCAGGGCATCGCTCCTCCTCCATCTGCGATTTTTCTCTTTTGTTGGCTTTTTCTCCACCTCTGATTTCGGTGACCTGCTTCATGCCTCACGAGGAACATCCGCTCTCAGTGGAAACATCATCCAGGTGGACAGAGGGAACCGATCCGGTGTCGGGAACCCGAACCCCCCTAACGGAGGCTGCAATCCGGCCCAAATAAAATACCGTTTTTACTGCACGCCTTAATTTCAGGAATAATTGCAAGATTGTTGCGTGGTCATTGTACTGTAACGTTTTAATGTTTTGGGGTTTTTAGGGATTTTATACGAAAAACCAACACACTGCGTGGCGTTTAATTGAGGGCAAAGAAAGAAATGTATTAATTAGGACTGCAAATAACAATTAATCGAAAAACAAATGCCGCATTCTACATATTCGAATCATTTTATACAATATCAGAAATGTATTTGATGTTATTTGTTTAGTTTTGTTTGTCAGTAGGGATAACTTTGCAGAGATGCTGTCAGCTGATCAATCCAAACAAAATGGAAATGATGAAAACAAATGAGTCAATGTGGGAGAACTGTCAGGAAATGTTTGAACTTTTTTTTTATAACACCCTGACTTCATTTCTGAGTGTCTGGAAGTGATGTGTGGTCATGTCGGCAGTATGGAGGACGACCCGCAGCAGCCTCCCTCTCTCTCCCAGCTGCTGAGGGTGAGCTACGAGGCCCGGGCCCAGCACCGCCACGGCGAGACCAGCCGCGCCGACGCGCCTTCCTCCCGCCTCCAGATTTACGGCTCTCTGAAAGCCAAAGGCGAAGAAACCGTGGGCCACAACGACGCCCCGTTCCCAGACCTGTCCGCCTTCCTCAGCCAGGAGGAGCTGGACAAGAGCGTCAACTTGGCCTGCCAGGCCATCGGACACGAGACCCGAGACGAGAAAGGCGACGTCAAGGCCGCTGTGACGTCAGGAAGTGACGCCACCAACCACCTCTCCCAAACCACAGTTTCTTTATCCACCGTGGCTCCGGTCTCGAACCACTTACCTGCATCTTCATCCGCCTGGTTCACACCTGACAGGAAGACGCTCAGCAGGCAGAGGTCAGTAGAGAAGCCCAGTGAGAGCAGCATGTTTCTGCTGACCATCCACTGCACCATCCACTGCACCGTCCACTGCACCATCACACTGCACCGTCCACTGCACCGTCACACTGCATCATCACACTGCACCGTCCACTGCATCGCCACTGCATCATCACACTGACCAAAATAGTAAAAATACTCTGAAAAATGAAAGAAGCAAATGTAATTGAGTAAATGTAACAGGTTCCAACCCAATTCTGGCAGCAGGCAAGACAACATGACGAGGACCAGTGAGGACGGCAACCAAGGACTCAACGACACCAACAGTCTGGCCAAAAGCTCCCCGTATGGTCTGGAGACCCAGTCCAAGAAAGAGTTCCTCAACAAGGCGGCGGACTTCATTGAGGAACTCTCTTCCCTCTTCAAGGCCAACAGCTCCAAGCGGGTTCGACCGAGAGCTTGCAAGGCTCACCGGACCAGGACCCAGAGCAAAACCCAAACGGACGATGCGGTTTACCCCATCAGCCCTGACAACAGGGAGCGCGCCGCCATGCCTGCTGTGGAGGTGGAGCAGGAGACGCCCGGCCCGGCGGCGGCCCGGCAGGACCCGGGGAGCGAGCGAGTGGAGTTTCAGGACTGCACGGTTCCTAAAGAGGAGCAGTTTGACTGCGTTTCTCAAGAAACAGAGGATCTGGACAAAAGCCTGGCGCTGACAGAGAGTCCGAACCACACGGAGCCGGCAGGTGAACCTCCACATTTCATCCTGAAGCTGAAGAGCAGGGAGGTTCCTGAAGGCACCAAGGTCCAGCTGGACTGCATCGTGAGGGCACATCCTGGCCCTGAAGTCCGGTAAGAAAAAATAACCTGCATTATGTGCTTTCCAGGTGTATAGTGCCATATTATAGCATGATGAAGTAACTATTATCGCCAATTGTTATATATCAAATATGACTTGAAAGAAATTTGACATTGTAATTTAACACCTTAAAATTGGGCCTCTGTCTCTTTAAAAACTCTGCCTTAAGGAAGTCATCACAACATGGCTCCTCTATTAACCCTTTATCAATATTTTTACCTGGTTGTGCTGAGAAGTAGCTCCAATCATGAGTGCAGTTCCAGGTGTTTGCTCTTTGCTGATGGCTAGTCTGAAGGAGCCAGGGGAGGAGCTATGCCTCGAAGGCGGGTCTAGGTCCTTCCAGGCATTTTGCTCAGCTGAATGGTTGCCATGGAGATCAAAGGATTTCTCAAACATGTATGAAAGAATCAAATCAACAATCCAGCAACACAAAGGACACAGAAAGTATTATATATTTATATATACATGTTGAACAAACTATGGCCCTGATGTAGCTCCATATTATTCAGCTTTATGTAACTTGTCAAGTCTCCCGTCAAAGAGAGAAACTGAGAATGTTTTACTGACACTTTCAGAGTTGACACACATCTCTAGCTATCAAATAATCTCCGAGGGATCAGGAGGTGGGAGGGAAGATGCTGTTTGTTCCTGGGCCATCCCGACAGAAGTGACATGTGATGATGGCCAGCAGCTGGTCCTGGTTCTGAATGGTGTGTGTGTGTTGAGTGGAGTAAATTGTGAAAGCAATCAGTCAGAGTTGTCCACAGATCTCTCCTCCGTACAACTAATCATCAGAATGCTCTAACATGTGACGGGTCGTTATTTCTCACGCTGCGTTCAGCTGGTTTCCCGTCTGTGCCGCTGTTGTTGGGTTTCCTCCCAGAGCTGCGGCGGGCAGCAGCTGAGAGGTCGGACTATAGGGGGCATGTTCTTGTTGGTCCTCCTGAACATTGTTGAGCCTCTAACTTATACGTGTCCGTGGAGAATGTAGCTGCCGGCCATTTTTAGACCGGACTGGCAACGCGAGCTGCAGTCCTGTCTGATAATGGACCGGCTCGGCTCCTGACGGAACTGTGAGGCGCTCGGTGAGATTACTTGAATAGTTTTTGCTCAGATGATGCATTTATGAGTTTGTGTTGACATTCATGTGACCTCTGTTTCACAGTTAGCTCATTTTGTGTGGTTCATGGTGAAAGTTGTGATGCAGCACTTACCGATTAATCGTGTAAAAAAAATTACATGTTCTGCAGAGTTTTCATTTAATTTTTATACATCAATCAAAATGTATTTTTGTACAGATTTGACTTAATTACTGCTATGACTATGTTGTTTTTTCACCAAATAAATAATTGCTCACTAAATTAGTTTAATACAATTTCACTAATCAATTAATCATTATTAATCATTTCAGCTCTGCACCGAAGCTTTTTTATGCATTTAAAATACATTCAATGTTTAAATAATAAAGTAAACATTTTATTGCCCAAGATGCAACAACATAACATTCTTTAAGTGAATGTTTGAAGCAAAGGATTCATCTGAAGCTAAACAAATACTTCAAACATTAACGTGAAGAGCTCTGTCCTTTCTGCTCGACTTAAAGTTGATACAACATTTGGCGGATCTGTTATGTTTTGAATGAACTAATTAATAGCAATTAAAAGATTTTGATCTGTGAACCAGGTGAAGCTAAAACTGGAACTTGAAATCCTATAGGTGGAAAATATTGATGAAAAAAAAGGATTTCCTTAAACTTAAATAAAAAAATTAGGTATTTTTGTCCAGTTTTGGCTTAAATACAACTTTGTGTGTGTTGTTCTTTCAACAAATTGCCTTTTTTGAGTCTATATACTCCAGTTAACAAATAATCAATTTAAGTAATTGATCGTGGTTTATCCGATTAATCGTTTCAGTGCTAGTTGGCTGTTTTTGCAGTTTCAGCTGTGATTTGTCTCACTTCAAGGAGCCGACGTTGTCGTAAAGTGCTGCACTGTGTGTCCACATTCTGCATTGTGTGTACTGAGTCTATGTTTAGTGTCGTGCGTAAGGTCAGTGAGTCGGAGAGGAAACCTCCTCTCTGGTTCTGATCTCAGGAGGGAAAATAGCCCAGACAGGTGCAGCGAGGCCGGGTCTTCGCCTTCGTGGGCCAGCCGCCTCCTCATCTGCTACTCATGCTTTCAATTTAGCCCCTTACTCATCAGAAGCGGCTCTGCTCGGACCCTCCAGCTGTTGTTTTGGGATTGAAATCCCGCGTGTGTGGCTTTTTCTCTTCCTGCTACCACAGAACCGTAAACGCTTGTATCACTGTCCGGGTTTTTGCGTGCAGACATGTTTATTGCTGAGCGTTGACACCAACAGCAACCATCATATGTTTCTTGATCAGCCATTGGCTGGATTTTATGAAGTATGAAGGCCTCATCCTCTGAAAATAGACACACGCTGACGTAGAGGTATGTTGCTGCTCCGGACGGAGGAGTTTGATGTTTACTGTTGTAGATTTACAGCTAAAATGTTACTTTACACCACATTATGTCAAACTACGTCAATATTTCTTCTTTCTGATTTCTCTTGGTTTACTGGTGCCAGTAAAGATGCGATTTGCTCATGAAAGTCTTTAACTGTTGGCCAGCTGATGGGATCCAGACCAGAAACAGTTAAATAGGAGCAAAAAAACCAACAACCACCAACATCTTTATTTGACACGCAAAACTGTCCAAAAAATAAAGTGTTATGTTTTTTTGTGTGTGTGTTTGAGTTCTTGTTAAATTATTACTTCATTCTTCAAATATTAAGATTTTATTCTCATATGATGAGAATAGTCATAATAATACGACGATGACTTTTTCACTATATTTAAAAAAGGAAAAACATTTAAAACACGAATATTTAATTGTAGATTTGACCTAAATTTAATGTACAAATAAATACAAACTGTAAAACATGGTTCTCAAACAAGATGGCTGCCTTCAGTGCTGACATCACTGGAAACCCAATGAGTGCATTGGTTGGGGAAAAATCATTGATTTTTCAAATAATCTTCAAAAACCAAAAGAGAGTAATTGATAAAAACCTATTTATCGGCCTGAAGTGTCGGAGTGAAAGTGTCTACAGTTCCTTTCTGCTGACTTCCAGGTGGTTCTGCGAGGGAAAAGAGCTGGAAAACAGCCCTGACATTCAGATCATCACCAGCGGCGAGCTTCACTCTCTGGTCATAGCAGAGGCGTTCGAGGAAGACACCGGCCGATATTCCTGCTTCGCTTCCAACGTCTACGGGACGGACTCTACGTCGGCTGAGATCTATGTTGAAGGTGAGGCTCGCGTTTATCTAAGGCCACAAAGCTCTTCAGAGCTTTGTTCTCACGCCTGTCTCATCCTGCAGGTGCTTCTTCTTCAGACTCTGAGGCTGAACAGCGAGTTGATCATGGAGCCCAGTGAGTTTTACTGTCACGACTCGCATCAATCTGGTCAGAAATTTACCTTCTGATAACTAATTATGTATTTATTTAGTTTTTATTCATTAATCATTATTTGTCATAAAGTAATTAACAGTTTATAGGAGGGATGTAAACATGTCTGAGTTCACTGGGAGCAGTGACGGTTGTAAAGTCTAACAGCTGGTTTATTAGATTCAAATTAGTTTCAATCATTAGATCTTCTTCCAGTGTTGTAGTTCGGCCGCCATCCAGCAGAGGGAGCCTCTGGTCATCCTCCAGCACAGCCAGTGGATACAAGATGGCGGCCGAACCAGAATGTAAAGACAAAAAAAAAAAATCACTTAATGCGGTTCACTCAACAAACTCCTGAAGTTTCACTTTAATATCCAGAAACTTTTACTAAAATAAGAATAGAGCTGCGACGACTTCTCTGCCAAATGTTACTGATGTGCTACGAAGGTTAATAATGTGAGAAAACCACAAATTTCTGCTTATTCAGTGAATGTGTAATACTCCTGACACAAAATAGTGTTAAATTTAATTATGTTTCAATGCAAGAGAAAACTCAGGTTTTGAAGAAAATGGCCGCTCATATTAACTCATTAGTGGATAAATTGCATCTCTAATTAAGTAATTTCCAAAAGTGAGAAAGTCTAAAATAAAATACATTTCTGCTTTTCACAACTAAATCTGCAAAATCTTATTCTTGCCTCACATCTGTTTGTGTTTGTTTTTTTAAGGTTGCAGCAGAAACCAAAGTCATCTAGATCTTTCCCTCAGTCGTCAAACCAAACTCGGCCTGTGAAGGAAGACGACTCGGCATCGTCTCCGCTCGCAGTGCAACCGGAGGAGGATTTGACCCAAACTGCTCCAGAAGCTCCTCTGCCGGTCCGGACGTCTGCCACCATCCTGCAAGTCCCCGAGCTCTCCAGAGTGACCCTGGCCCCTCCTGCTGGGGAGGAGCAAAGACTTCTACCTGTGCAGGTGTTTCCCACTTCAGCAGAACTAACAGAAACTGAAAACGCATCAACATTGGCTTTAAATCCAGCCGGGTCGTCCATTCTGTCCACTGCAGCAGAAACGCCACAACTGCAGGTAAACAAACTGCAAGGCTTCCATCTGCATCCAAAATATTACAACCCACATGACTTCCTGGGAAGTTTTCCAAAACAGGAAGCAAAGAATGTGATTATTGTTGCTCCAGAACTGAGTTCATTTCTGAAAATGTATCAGTTCAACTCTAGCAGCATTTCTATTTCAGCGTTTCTAAATATTTGTTTGGATCTTCAGTAGAGCAGGGCAGAGTTCCCAAACATGTCCTGCAGAAAGAGCAGCACCAATTACTCAAGTTACAGAAAAACAGGATTTGGTGAAAAAGTACTGATCAATGCATCAATCATGCTTCAAAATTACATTGTCAGACGCGCCACAATATTGGTAATTTTGATATTTTAAACAGCAAAATGAAAATAATTAATATAAATAACAAAAGGTTTTAGCATTTTCCCCCCTAGTCAGTTTCTTTCAATTAAAAACTTCTGAAACTTTAATAAAAACTGCAGCTGTGTCTCTATGTCTGGTAAAATTTAGTTTGTTTTTCTTTCAGTAGGTAGAAAATCCAGAAACTTTTACAAAAATAAGAGAAAAGATACTTTATAATAACTCAAGTAAAAGTAAAAAGTGCATCTTAGTAAAAATACTCCTAAAAGTCATTTTTTTTAAAAAGTAGATGTAATTGAGTAAATGCACGTAGTTTCTACCCGGCTCTGTTTTCCTGCAGACTGCGACCTTCGGCCAGCTCCACTCAGAGGAAAGAACCGGGCCGTCCGTCATGGCCGCCCCGATGTTCACCAAGGTACAAACCAGAAGTTTGCATACGTCTCATCAGTAACACTTGGGTCAGAACTGCTGGGTTTCCTGCTGCAGAATTTAGCAAATAAACATAACTGATAATTCTGACATAAATGCGTATGAGAAAAAAATGACTGTGTGCATGTAAATATGTGGTTCCAGCTGTGTTTATGTTTCCCTCTGTTTCCTGTTTTGTGTGAAGAGCCTCCAGGAGCTGAGTGCGTCAGAAGGCCAGCTGGTGGTGCTGGAGTGCCGGGTGAAGGGAGTCCCGTCTCCGCGGGTCGACTGGTTCAGGGACGGAAAACTCCTGGAGGACTCGCCTGAGTTCAGGATCCTGCAGAAAAGTAAAACCTGCTGCCTGTGTTTTCATAGCAGAAGAAGAAAAAGTGGAGGCATTTAAGAGCAGCTTGTTCTTTATTTAATGTGATTCTCAAATGTTCACACTTCTGTGAATTTGATCTGTGAAGCAGAGGGGACATGGATGACTTACCAGAAAAAAAGACTGAAAAGTGTGGCATGCATATTTGTTTTAATGAGCTTCTTGTTCTAACAAGACACATTTTATATCTCTTCATAAAGAGAAACTTTCTTGTTGTGATGATAAGTTTTTTGGTTGAATGATATTTTTATCTACCACTCTGGTTTTTTATGGGACATGGAGACACTTTTTATATGTCCATATAACGAACATGTTTACCGTTATAACGCACGTTTCTTATTTACATGGGTTTCATTTTGAGGTGAGTTTTATTGAGTCACAACAAGACAGTTTCTCTGTCAAACAAGGCGAGTTTCATATGACGCTATTTGTTGTAAATATTGAGTTTCTTGCCGCTTTGTAATGAAACAAGTTTTATGTCTCGTTATAACGGCAAAGTTTCTCTTTATGAAGTGAAATTTGTAACTGGACAAATTGAACTTTTGCTTTTACTGCAGCTGGAAAAGGTCAGAAACTAAAGAGGAAACTAAATGAGCTCTGCGTTCATGTTAAATTTATTTCTCAAACAAAAATCATCATGAATTTGTTAAAAAAGCTTCTTATAGATGAGTTTGTGACTGAAATTGGTTTCTGTTCTTGTTTCAGAGCCCAGATCTCCAGCAGAACCAGGTATGAAACTCGTTCAGTCTGAAACACGAGCTAAGTTCAGCACAGCAGCGTTTAGAGGAGCTGCAGTGTTTACAGTCCTCGGCTCTTCTTCTGTACACAAGCCAGGGCTGCTACTCCCACAGACTGGACCTTATAAGGTATCCCCCATGCATGGCTGATGGTCCTCCTGCAGCAGCTGCACACCGACTCCCAGCTGAAATGATGCGCAGAAAAACACGCTGCTGATGCTGGGCTGTTTGAAGTGATGCAGGGTTCTTTGTTTTGTTTTTCTTGCAGAGGAAATCTGCACGCTGGTTATAGCTGAGGTTTTTCCAGAGGACTCAGGGATGTTTACTTGCACAGCCAACAACAATTATGGAACGGTATCCAGCTCTGCTGCTCTGAGGGTCAAAGGTAAAACTCCCCTTTCTTTCAACAGAATGAAACATGTGGGAGGTTCAGGGGGTAAATGATTATTTTAGTAATCGATTAATCTATTTATTATTCTGATGATTAATCTGCACATTCTAGAGATTTTTTATTTAACCGTTTAAATCTTTTTTTACACAATATTAGAAATACATTAAAATGCTAATAGACAATTAATTAAATTCCTTTTTAAATAAGAAAATAAGTATTTTATTCCCTAAATTTATTCCTTTTGAAAATCTGAACCAGGTGAGGCAACGCTGTTTTTATCTTAAATGCACAAGATATTTATTTATATGCAGTTTAGCTAATTTACTGCTCTAACCAAGTGGCCTTTGTAAAAATCTGTATACTCCAATTAACGATTAATCAATTACTAAATTAGTTGACCATTTCAATAATGATTAATCGTGATTAATCGTTTGAGCCTTAAAGTATTTCTGGGTAAATTTACACGTTTTTTTTCTCAGCTAACAGCAGCGACAGTAGCCATGCCAGGCCTTTCAGCGGGTCCCTGACAGAGTCCCGCCGAGGCCAGGCCTTCACCCCGCCGGCTCTGGCTGTGACCTCCCAGCCAGAGGTCACGGTGAGCAGCAGCATCCGCCTCGAGCCGCTGGTTTCCAGCACGTTACGCCTCGACCCATTAAACACCAGCACCCTCCGTCTGGAGCCCTCGGTCCTGAACTTGGACAGCGTCTCGGGGTCCAGTGGTCCAGGCGTCGATCTCCAGAACCCCAGGCAGATTTTCTCCAGTCAAAGGCCTTTCACCGTTTCTCCTGCGGCGGCGAATACGTCTGAGCAGAAAGCGTCCAGACCGTCGGATAGAAATGCCAAGGCAGCCCCAAACTGGCCAAACGGCGGCAGCGGCGTGGTTCCCCTGCCCGACCCGCCGCCCAACTCCTGCCTGAAAACAGGAACCCTGGCGAACCACAGAGACTCCCGATCCGGGGCTCGAGTCGGCCGGCGCGTCCACTTCAAACTCCCCGAGGACGAGGAGGACGAAGAACAAGGCGACTACGACGAAGACCTCAGTCTGGCGTTGTACGGCAAAGAGCCGCCGCCAGTTCTGGCCAAGCCCAAACTGTAAGTAGAGCCAGGATGAAGCTGATAAAATTTAAGTTTAATGAAAAAATATAGTAAAATTGGCAGTAAATTAGCAAAAAACATGAATAGAAACCAAAACTTCCCAAAAACTTGGATCAATTAATAGTAAAATATAACAAATCAGCCTTTTCGTGTTACTAAGGAGATTTTACAAGAACAAAATTAATTCCCCATAAACAGAGATATTCATACAGAACTACAGTCTGTTACTGTTGAAGGAAAGTTGAAATTTGCATTAACTCGCCACAGCCCTCAGAAACAACCGGGCGTTTTGGCGCCATGTTTTTTCATCATGTTGCGATTTTTCTCCGTTAAATCCGCCGCGTTTCTGTGACACATTCTCACCTTGCAGCACATCAACTGCTTTTGCTGCGTCATGTAGCTCGGCAGGGCGCCATCTTTGTTTTCCTTATTTACGGCTTCCATCCAGCAAAGCAGCGCCCTCTGCTGGATGGAAGCCAAACTGCAACACGCAAAGAAAGTCGAAACTGGCGTTATTAGTTTATCGCTGTGAACTAAGTTTGATCCAATAAACCATTAGTCGACCATTTGTTTGCATTCGTGCCTCAGAGTTGTGCGAGTTATGCAGAGGGATGCGTCAACGCTGCAGAGGAGGCGGCGCGCTTCCTCCTGCTTTCACTCACACAGCAGCTGCAAACATTTCAGTTATTAAACTCATACATGCAGACGTGAAAATGTGGACCTTCAGGCTTTCTAAAACAAAGGATGGCGTTTTTTATTTGTAAGTTTACTTCTTTTTGTTCGTATTTGCAGAAACTTGCCTTTTATTGGTTGTTTATTAAAGACTTCAGCTTGAAAATATAGTTCACTGTTTCGCAGAAATGCAATAAGTTGTTAAATAAGCTGAAACCTGCTAACCCTGAAAGGTAAATTTGTTTGGAAAAGAGTCGTTGCTGTTTGTGAGCCACTTGTTTTGATTCCATAAAAGGAGAGCTCGGTTTTTCTCAGCTTCCCTGCATGCACATAAAACACAGCGAGCTCTGCAAAGGTATTCAACCCCCTCAAGGTTTTTACACATTTTGTCACAAAGTATACCATGTCTTACCATTTTTATTAAAAAGAGCAACCTTAATTTGCATTTATTTCTTATCCTGATGCCTCTAAATCCAGTGAAACCAGTTTAGACATCTCCTAAACAGTAAATAAAGTCTATTGCTCTTTAATTTAAGGAGAAATTTTACATTTTGCATGTTTTTGTGCTTCCATTTGGGTCTCAACTGCTTTTAAAAACGGTCAAAGCGCTTAAAAACAAAACACTCGACTGTTTATTGGCAAAAAGTTAAGGTTCTTTGGTGTCTGGAAAACGAGCAGTTTTAAAATCCTCCAGATGTTCTTTGGTGTCTGGAAAACGAGCAGTTTTAAAATCCTCCAGATGTTCTTTGGTGTCTGGAAAACGAGCAGTTTTAAAATCCTCCAGATGTTCTTTGGTGTCTGGAAAACGAGCAGTTTCAAAATCCTCCAGATGTTCTTTGGTGTCTGGAAACGAGCAGTTTTAAAATCCTCCAGATGTTCTTTGGTGTCTGGAAAACGAGCAGTTTCAAAATCCTCCAGATGTTCTTTGGTGTCTGGAAAACGAGCAGTTTCAAAATCCTCCAGATGTTCTTTGGTGTCTGGAAAACGAGCAGTTTCAAAATCCTCCAGACGAAATCGCATTTGGATGCTGCGCCGTTACTTAGCAACCACAGCAGAGGCCAGCCTGTTACCTATCAACCCAAGTGAAACAAATTCAAGTCAAATCTTTCAGACATTATACGTAAAATCTTTGAAAAATTTATTTGTCCATGCAGGACTTTGTTTTGCTCTCTGTCGGTTTACGTTCGTTTCCGTCAACAGGGACCCGGCTCAGCTTCAGCTTCTGCACAACCAGGTCCTCATGGAGCAGCAGCAGGAGAGCGAACCCAAACCCCACACCCATCACCGGCCCCACCACCCATTCCAGACCCAGCTCCCCTCTGAGGTCCAAAGCCCCTCTGAGGCTCCTCTGTGGTCTCCCAGAATGCATCGTGAACCTCAGATTCCTCCGCTGAGCGCCACCAAACCTCCAGCTCCTTCGTTCAGCTCCGCCCCAGCCCTCAGCGCCGCCTCCTGGACTCCTCCTGCTGCTCCTCACCTCAACACGTCCCCCCTGGTGACCAGTCTGACCAACACCATCCACGCCTCCCATCTGAACCTTTCCCCTGCGGCTCTGAGCAGAGCCGGACCCAAACCCCAGTTCAGTTCCCCGACGGCTCCAAAGCTCAGCGCCGCTCCACCAGACTCGTCCGTTCTGCAGATCACGTCCCCAACTCCTCAGCTCCGGAGCACTCACGCCTCCCTGATGAACCTGACCGCCGTGTCCTTCAGCTACACCCGGCCCAAGGAGTTCATCGCCGCTCAGACCCTCTCGCCCATCAGGAGTCCGTCTCCGACAGAATCGCCGGTTCCGCTGCTGCAGGAACTGGCCGCCGAGCTCAATTCGTCGGCGGCCAGCTCCCCGACCCCACCGCCGTTCTCCCCGCCGCTCAGGTTCTCCCCCACCAGGGTTCTCAAGTCGCCCACCAGTCCTCCGTCTCTGGTGTCGTCTCCCACGTTCCTGAACAGCGGTCTGGGCTTACGGGCCCAGTCGCCGCCACAGGCATCCTCCCCGACCTCCAGCAGCTCCTCGCCCAGCCCCATCCAGAACCCGGTGGCCTTCCTGAGCTCCGTCCTGCCGTCACTGAGCCCGAGTCAGCCCACCAACTCCATGGGGCTTCCCAAAGGAGCTCCGTCAGGGTGAGTCCCTCTACGGCGCAAACAATTAATCTGATTAATCAACTTTTTAAATAATCATTATTAATCAACTAAAAAACATAAATTTTGTGAATAAAACAAACATATTAAGAGCTGTAATAAATCTAAAATTGTACAAAAATATATTTTACATTTATGGTAAAAACACATTTGTCTGTAAATATGTTTGAGCCAAAACTTTTTAATGTATATAAAGAGCTTAAGTGGATAAATGACAATGTAAAAAGTGCATTTTTTTGTTACCTAATTAATTGTCAGAATAATTGAACATTGAAGTGATTAGTAAAATAACAATCAGCTGCAGCCCTAGTTCCTCCTGATGAATGCTAGCATTGCGACTAGCTAGCATTGCGACTAGCTAGCATTGCGACTAGCTAGCATTACTACTAGCTAGCATTGCGACTAGCTAGCATTGCGACTAGCTAGCATTGCTATGAACAAACCCTGAAACGAGTTGGCGCTGGACAACATGGCTCAAAAATAGAATCTTGATTTAGTTTTTTTCATATCAGATTTGAATTAAAAGGATAGAAAGCGAGAAAACAATAGATTTTTACCTTCATTGCATCTTCATCCTCTGCAGGGTCAAAAAGAAAACTCCCAAGACTCGCCTGCCATCAGCTGAAAACATCCTTGAGAGCAAAGAGCTTCTCCTCCAGGACATGGAGAAGACACTGCAGTTAAAAAGTGATGCTCCTCAGTTTGCACATCAGCAGGTACCGTCTGAAATCTGAAACCTTTCTGTGCAACCAACTTTATTTTTAAAGTTTAACTCTGTGTGAAAGAAAACCACTGAACAGAAGACAAATGTTACAACTTCTGTTCTCCTCCAAACTTATAAAATTATATAGAAAAAGAGTAAAAGCAGACACAGCTTTTCATGTAAAACAAAGTATTTCTCTACATGGGATTGTTTTACACGTTTCCACCAGGTGTGTGAACATGTGTAAAAGGATGTTGCATGTAAGCATTGTCCCCTCATGTTTGGATAAACATGGATTCAGACTAATTCGCACACGTAATAATCTTCCTCCATATCGAGGTGCTGCAGCCTCCATCATCCATGTCATTCACAGAGTAACAACACACAGTTTGCACGCTCAAACCTGCAGCTTGTGTGTGTGGTTGTTTTTTTTCTCAGCCTGTAGGATTAGGCCTGTCACAATAACAAATTTTTCCAGACGATAAATTCTCCCTGAAATTATTGCAATAAAGGATAATATTTTGGTTTTGAGACTATTTTCAAGTAATAAAATGTTAATAATTTTAATGAATATTTAACATTGGAACTTGGAGACATTTTAAATATTCAAAATAAACAAAACAACAAATAAGATGAATTATGAAGCCTCTGGAAACAAAATGATCTCCCAAAAAACATCGAGTTGACACCAAAGACTGAAGACTTTTATCATCCAGTTTTGGTGGAAAGAGAGAAACTGACAAATGGTGCAAACAGAAACTACTGAGCTCGTTTTAATTCATCATGCAGTTAATACGAAGCTCTCATGTGACGTCACGCTTCCATGAACTTTGCCACCTTGGCAGGCGGTTGCTGTGGAGTTGCTAAAAGCATACAGTTAGCTGGAGTTAGCTCCAGCCTCGTTCCTAATGTATAAACAACACAAATTATAACTATTACACGTTCTCTACTCACCTCTGTGTGAGTAGAGAACGTCGTACTAGCTAAATTAGCTTAGCTAATATAGCTTTTATCTGCGTGTTTGTCACTACGTACTGACTCCGTCGGGCACCAGAACCTCGACATTCACATGAGGAGTTCGTAAGTTCTTTACAAATCATTTGTAAAGTTGATTGTTCAGGCCTCGAAGCTCCGCTATGGAGTACTTCCTCTTCGTGTTCACGGGCTAGTTAGCTAGTTAGCCACATCGGAACAGGAAATCGCGTGTCCACATCATCGGACATATTTTTCCTTCTCCGTCTCATAAGAGTCGATCCCAACAGCCGCCATTTTGTTCATGTATCAACAAAACAGTCAGATAAGTCAGTCCGTCAAAGCGCAGTATGTATTACTCTCCAGACTACGGGAGCCGTAATGTAACTAAAACATTTGTACAAAATCGCTCCAATTGGTCAGTAAGAGCAACCCGAACTGATTGTTTTACTCCATAAGGATTTTAAGTGCCTTTCTCTCACACACATACCGGTATTTTCTCTCGAAGCCAAGAGTCCGCCATGCATTTACCTACCAAGATGGCGCTGATCATTTCCGGTTCAGACCTGTGGGAGCTATGTATTGATTTCTTATTGCGACAGGCCTGTGCAGGATGTTTGTACCATCTGTGTGTCGTTGGTGTTCATCCATCCCTGTCCTCTCGTAGAAGCTGAGTGTTAAGGGGGAAACAGCCAGCAGACTCCTTGGACCAAACAATGCTGCTACTGTCATTAACTATGATGAGGTACAAGGATCTTCCATGGCTCTGCTTTGCTCCAGGCTAAATGAGTTACCGTCTCAAACCTGAATCTTTCAAAATACCACTCATTATTCTGTTCTTTTACAAATAACCACTTTAATTAATATCGCAAATCCAGCAGCTAAGCATCTCTTCACGAATGTATAACATGCACGAATAATTCAATCAAAACTAATTGGAAAATTCATTAAATTTTCAGCTTCTTATTAAATCTACATCTCAACTTTCCACTTGAAGCTTTGGCAACAATTTTATCTTGATTATTGTCCCATGAAGGGCTTGAGATGCAATCAACTAATTTGTGGCTTTATTTGGGATCCGAAGAATAAGAAGAAACTGGGCGATTATTTCTGTTTTACTCTGATCTGTTTGGTTTGACTGCGCATCAGATTTTCCACCACCTAAATTAACTTGGATTTTTTATTTTTTTTAAATTATGAGAATAAAATCATATTTGTAGAATAAAGACATAATATTTCCAGAAGAAAGTCGTAACAATACGAGGAAAAAGTTTAATAATTATTACAAAGTTCTGATGCTGATGTGTTAAAAGATTAAATATCTCCTAATGTAAAACTGATACCAAAGAATAACTTCACAAGATTCTTAATATTCCTCATTTTATTTATCTTGTGAATCAATTTTCATAAAATTACTAGTTAATTCTGATCTAATTTATTTTGTTAGGATTATGAGTTTATTCTTGTATTGTTACAAGTTATTACAACTTTATCCTGGTAAAATTTGACATTTTTGTTGTATTATTATTATTTTTTTTTGGTATATGACTTTGTGTCGTATACTATGACTTTTGATGATTTTTTTATCTTATAACTTTATTCGCACAGTGTGAGATTATCCGGATAATATTATGTTTTAATTCTGGCAATATTATGAGTTTATTGTTGTATGTTACGCCACTTTCCACTTGTTTAGTCCTGAGTAGCCTTGTATAATTATGACTTGTTTCTTGCATTAGAACTTCTCATAATATCACTTTTTAAGACTTTATTCTGTTCTTATTAGAATTTCATGCTGGTAATATTATGACTTTCAGGTTTTATTACAACTTTTTTCTCATAATTTTTTGACTTTTTCTCGCATTTTTATGACTTTATTCTCGTAAAATGAACTTTTTGTCGCATGACTTTATTCTTATACGAATTTATTCTTGTATTTGATATTTTTTTCTTCGCCTGGTCCTGATACTCCGTCGTACAGGACAGACAGTCAAACTTCTCTGCATGAAAGTTCAAAATTTTTTGTAAAAGCTTCACAAATTTCTAAAACATAACAGAAAACAGGATTTAATGAATTATAAATTTGTGTTAAAGTACATCTGACTTTACGTGAGGAATAAGTTTGGATGCCTGATGATTCCTGCACATGTTTTTGCATGTGGGTGCAAAACATAGTCAGTTTTTCAGGCAGATTTGATGAAAATGTGGAAACGTCGCTCCAACCCGACTGCCTGATCACTCGAACATTGTTGCTTTTCTTTCTTCAGGAGTACAAAGTGTCCAACTTTGAGCAGCGGCTGATGAGTGAAATCGAGTTTCGCTTGGAGCGAACGCCGGTGGAGGAGTCGGACGACGAGGTTCAGCACGACGACATCCCGACCGGGAAATGCATCGCCCCGGTTTTCGACAAGAAGCTGAAGAACTACAAGGCGATGGAAGGCGTTCCCGTCACCTTCACCTGTAAAGTTCTGGGCGTCCCGCCTCCAAAGGTGAAACGCGGCCCAGTTCTGACCGTCCGCTGTCGTTCCCTTCACACAGTCGCTCACATCTTTGATCCTGATCAGGTCTACTGGTTCAAGGACGGCAAGCAGATCCTGAAGAAGAACACCCAGTACCAGAAGGTGAGGGAAGGCGACGGGACCTGCTGCCTGCACATCGAGTCCACCGCCGCTGATGACGACGGAAACTACACCGTCATGGCCGCCAACCCTCAGGTTCAGTTTCATCCTTCCTCTCTTGGCTCGGTCCCAAACTCGCACTTCGCCCTGGTGGCCTTCAGCTGCGCGATGATGCTTGGGCTGAAAAACTTGTGTATAAACGTTTCATCCGGGCTCATGTCAGTAATTAGGATGCTTTAAATATCTGAAATACTGTCAAACTGGTGAAATGACACTTCTGGTTTCACTCACAGTTTTCACTTCATAATGTTTTTTACTTTTAAACAGTGATGAGGTGAAACCTTAAATTGCTGCTGCGTGAGTTACTCAACAAGTTGTTGTTAGGCAACCAGAGAGCAGAGGAGGCTGGTTACTCGTTATATTTACTTGAGTTATTTTTTTGTAAAAATGTACTTGTAGGAGTATTTTTGCCACACTGTACTTTTTAACTTTAGACATTTTATTATAAAGTATTTCTACTCTTACCTGAGGAAAATTCCTGGATTTTACGCATACAGTACATTTAAAGTCGATTGCTTGTTGTAGTTCTGCCATTTTGGAATGAGGCGTACTGCCGCAACTCTGTAATTGCTGCATGTCTGTAATTGCTGCATGTCTGTAATTGCTGCATGTCTGTAAGCTGCGCACTCGAACCTTTGTGTTCACTTTGACTGAGTGTGCAGGGTGCACAGCGAGTATTGGGAGTATCGGGCCTTTCTGTCAACAGCGTCCTGCTGGAGGCTCTAGCTGATTTTGCATTTGCTGTTTGGTTGATCTCCAGGGACGAATCAGCTGCTCGGGACATTTGATTGTCCAATCTGGACCGCCGCGAAGCCGGCTGACGCCTATTCAGTCTCAGAGGTGAGCAGACCTTAGACAGATGCAATCTGACAAATGGAGTGTGAGGAACAAGAAGTTACTTCCTGTTTCTGGATTTAAATACGATTAAAAGAAATTTGACATTGTAATTTAATGCATTGAAATTGGGCCTCTGTCTCTTTAAAAACTCCTGTTCTTTCTGAAACTCCGCCTTCAGGAAGTCATCTCCACATTTCTCCTCTATTAACCCTTTAACAACATTTTACCTGCATTTAACACAGAAATAGCTTCTATAATGAGCTCAGCAGGTCCACAAGGTGTTTGCTAATTGCTACTGACTAGTCTGAAGGAGCTGAGAGGGGGAGGAGCTCTGCCTCGAAGGCAGAGCTATGTCAATCCAGGAGTTTTGAAAAGCTGAATGTTTGCCATGGAAATTAAAGGATTTCTCAAACACGTATGAGTTTAAAAAAAAGTCTATTTTACATAATACTGCCCCTTTAAACGTTTCACATTAGTGTCCTCTCATCAAATAATAGTTCCATAAGTTTAAAAAGCAGACAGATGCGACCCATATCCAACTTTTTCACCTTAGTCTAAAACGGATCTAATTCAGATGCGTATCCAAATGTTTTCAAGGTGTTTGCAGTCTGAACAGTTAAGACAAGGGTTTTGCTGTTGACTTGCTATCCAGAAACCACTTGCTGTATTCTTGATAGTTGTGCAGGAGGCTCCACTTCTGCTTTTCAAAGTTTCAAGTTTGTATAATTGTGCATCTGGTTGCAGCCGTTTTCATGAGTGTACATGTTGAATTAGCGGCCAGCAGCAGGTTTTTTGGATTTAAAGTGACAAGAGGACATAAAACAGCTAAATTCTCATTATCTAGAAATTATTTTGTGCATAAAATGTGATGAAAATGTTTTGTGTAGCTCATTGAGATTACCTTTTAACTAAATGTTGCATCCTGTAATTTTGCTGCTGGTGAAATGACAGAAATGTTCTGTAACATGCCCTGATGACAGGGTTCGCACTCGCATCCAGGAGGTGGAAGGCGAACAAACCCAGGAGCGTTTCTTCCGACCTCACTTCCTCCAGGCTCCCGGAGACATGATGGCTCACGAGGGGCGACTCTGCAGACTCGACTGCAAAGTATGCGCCGTTAAAAACACGGAGAACATTAGCGTTTTGTTCTTCTTTTAGCTCCACCTTACTGTTGGTGTGTCATCTCCAGGTCAGTGGGCTCCCCAGCCCTGAGCTGATGTGGCTGGTCAATGGGAGGCCCATCTATCCAGACCTCAACCACAAGATGCTGGTGCGAGAGAACGGCGTCCATTCCCTGGTCGTCGACCCGCTGACGCAGAACGACGCGGGAACCTATACGTGTATCGCGAGCAACAAGGCAGGACAGAGCTCCTTCAACCTGGAGCTGAAAGTCGTTGGTGAGGTGTCGCTACGTTAGCATTCATTAGCTGAGTTTCCATTCACCAGATAATTGGACATTATGAAAATAATTTTTCCTAATAGAAACATGCCAACTAAAACCAAAAATAAATTCTAGAACTTTTTGGCACTTCTTGGTTGTATATTAATTTATTTCACAAATCTGTAATGAAAACATGTCTTCGCATCGCATGAGTCACATAATAAACAACCAGATGTTACTACTGCTGGAAACGACAAAGAATATTTTTAATGACTTTTTGCGAGAACTAACTGTGATTTTAATTGCATTTCATATTTAATGGAAACAACGCAATTGCGAAGTTCTTATTTTTTTCCGACATTATCGGAATATCGTCAGTTTTGCGCACATTTGTAATGGAAACGCAGCTTGTGTTTTTTGTTTTTGTTTTTTTCTGCATTTTTTTTTGTTTTGCCATAAAATCTCCCTGCTTAGAGAAAGAAATGAAGCACCCGCCACAGTTCCTGGAGAAGCTGCAGAACATGGGTATTCCTGAGGGGGCGCCGGTGAGGCTGGAGTGCCGTGCGGCGGGAATGCCGCCTCCGGCCATCTTCTGGAAGAAAGACAATGAAACAATTTCAAAAACGAAGAGCAGAATCAGGTGAGTACCTTATGTTTTTATTTCTAAGGAAATTATACTAAAGTCAGATTTGAATAATTTGTAACATAAAAAAGTGAAGGGGTGTGAATATTTACTAGTGGCAGATTGATGTAGACGGGTCAGAATATTATAATTTTGCTACCATGGAGGAATTAATCTAATCTTTTTTAAACATTACGTTTGTCCTAAAGTGATTAGAAGTTGAGATAGTGATCTTAGTCGTTAACTTTAGCAATTGTTTTTGTGTGTTTCGCATTAGCTTCCACTAATTTTTAAAGTGTTAGCCTCTGCTAATTTTTTAAAGTTTTTTAGCAGTTTGGCATAAGCAGAGCTAACATTGTTGCTCAGCAAATTAGTAGTTAGTGGTCTGAGTTATTTATTTAGCTGGCTAATAATGACTGCTAATGTATCCTCCATTAGAGCTATGGCAGCCATTTTAAAATATGAAGCCTAAAACCAAGGAAATATAAAATATTTTTGTGGAGAAACTGCTAATTTTAGTGCAGAAATGAACTTTCCTTGACAACCATGGTGGCCATTTTGGAAAAAAAAGGAAATATGATTTCTTTGAGTCCAGTTATGTACGATTTGACACCAAAAGTATTAATCTATAATAAATATGGGAAAATTTAGTGCAAGGATACATTTTAAATGTATCCATCTTGAATTTTACAGTGGGTAACTTTTTTCTTTTTTAAAAAAGATGTAATCTCTGTGAACATCTGTACCACATTCTTGTGAAATATTTTCCTGAACTATTAAATTGTCTGCTGGTGGAAATAAGTCTGAACTGTCTGTTATTATTTCAGCATGACGCAGGACTCCACAGGATATGTCTGCCTTCTTATTCATCCAACAACAAAAGATGATGCTGGCTGGTACACTGTGTCAGCTAAAAACGATGCTGGAGTTGTATCTTGCACCTGCAGACTTGATATCTATGGTAAATACTCTGCACAGCTGTCAGGTTTCTGAAGATATCCGCTCTGTAACTGTGTAGTAACTCCAGCTTGCTGCTGCGTCTTCAGCACAGTGGCATCAGAGTATCCCAGCACCAATGAGGAAAGCTCCGCGAGCGAGCAGCCGCTACGCCGCTCTGACAGGCCAGGGCCTCGACATTAAGTCGGCCTTTTCCACGTCAGACACCAGCCCCCTCCTGTTCGCCAGCTCGCCTCCGGAGGCCACCCTGGAGAGCGACGAGCTGTGACGCATCGTCTGCCGTGTTCTGTGACCGCCAGGTCCAAACACGACGAGGCTAACGGGGAAAAAGGCCAACGGAGCAGATTTTGTGTGGTACATTTTTGAAGTGTTGCATTCAGATTTCAGCAGCAATCAGCACTGAAAAGCTGCGTTTCCATTACAAATGTGCAGAAAACTTTGTTGATGTTTTGCTAAAGTAAAAAAACATGATTTCACGATTGAAGCGTCTCCATTAAAGGGGCAGTATTATGTTTTCCTCTCACGTAACGCCATTTTTAGCACAACCAAGTAACTATTTTACCTTCAGTTGTTATAAAAAGGCTGAATATATCAAATATAACTTTGACTTTGTAATTTAACACATTGAAATTGGGCCTCTGTCTCTTTAAAAACTCCTGCTCTTTCTGAAACTTCAGGAAATAATCCCAACATGGCTCCCCTATTAATCCTTTAACAACGTTTAGCAAACCTTCAGCTCCCATAATGTTCCGCCAGGTGTTTGCTAATTACTGCTGGCTAGTCTGAAGGGGTTAGTGGGGGAGGAGCTGCGTCTCCAAGGCGGCTGCATGGTTGCCATGGAGATTAAAATGATTTCTCAAACAAGCATGAAAGAATCATGGCAACACTCCAGGTTTGTTTTAGGTGCAGTAATAACATTATAACACGATGTAACGCTCAAAAATGACGATTTTACACAACACTGCCCCTGCACAGTTAAAATTGCGTGACAAGTTTCTGTTGTCTTTTTTATGCCCATGAATCTTTATTTTATTTAAGCAAATGTCAAGCACACAACAAAGCATACAGAAAAATCACATTTAAACAAACACATTCAATTAGATAAATACATATATGACATTTTTCTTCATTTCTTAAAAAAAAAGAGAAACTGTGGCGCTTCATTAAAATATTAAAATAAAATAAAATTTAGCCAAAAGAATTAAGGCTAAATTGACTTGTGATTTACCAAAAACAGTTTTGCCATTGCAGTTTTGATAACTAATTTTGATTCAGCTGAAAAAATCTCATCCAAGTGCAAAACATTTTTTAAAATCAAAAAACAATTTTGTTTTTTTCCAAAATTGGAGAGTTTCAATTGAGCGAATTCCAATTTGCACAATTTCAAGATAAATGGAAACGCAGCAGAAGAGTTTTACACCATTCCTATTTACTCAAAGACATACGAACAAAGTTTTACATGCAGAAAAAAAATACATACACAGTCTTAGCAAAGTCTCATGAGCCACTTGAGACATTTTTATCTTTTCGGTTTGATTGATTCACGTAATTTTTATCTTATAATTATCTGTGAAGACGCGATGAATGCTTAACGCTGCTGGTCTCCTTAAGGGCTTCTTGTGCCGCCTGTTTACCTGAGCTGCTTGTGCTGGTTGCTCATCTGAAGCTGAGCAATGAGCAAACGACACTTTCAGATCCTTTCAAGTGAAAATATGCCCTTTTTTCAGAATGCATGAATTAAAAGTGCAAAAGAAAATGCAAAATCTCTGGGTGCATTCAAAACAAAACCAAAGAGAGAAGTTAATTTTTGAGATTGACCTCAAATTTCTTAAAAAAAGAAAAACTTCTAAATCTCTGGGCTCTAAAACTCAAAAATGTACAAGGAAAAAAAAGAATTTAACATTTTGAGATTAATCTCAGAAATTTTCTAGAAAAAAAATAGAAATTTCTAAGTTTCAAAAGTTTCTTTTTCAAACTAAAAATTTTCAAAAGTCGAAAATATCAAAATAGAATTTCCATATTAAAAAAAAATCATTCCGAGTAATCTCAAAATTTCAGTTTTTTTCTCTAGTAAATTTGTAACTTTTCAAACTCAGAAATGTATTTATTCTTTTCTAGAAAATTTATGAGAATGAACAAAAAAATTCAATTATATATATATATATATATATATTTTTTTTTTTTTCAAATTTTTGACTATTCAAGCTAAAAAATTTCCATGTTTTTGTCCTAGAATACTGCTGAGATTAATCTCAAAAGTTCAGAATTTTTTGGCGTAAATTTACTCGTTGGCCTAATACGGTGGTTTATGAAACACTGTTGGCTGCCAAAAACATAATTGTTTTGTTGCTGACTGGCTGAACCCCAAAAAGCAGAGATAATAGACTGAAGATGTTGGTGTCGGTTCTCAGTTTCCACTGTAATGCAGAGACAGAAACTTCTGCTGTGATGAGTGAAATGTATGTGTAGAAGTAGGACTGTGGTTTGTAAAGTCGTTTTAAATCTAAAATATTCAGAAAGTTACACGGTTAGTTTTTTCCCCAACACTTACAAAAATATTCCCAGTACTTTGGTTTTTCCACCTTTTAATTTCAAATTTTATTAAATGAATCTCTTTCTTAAAAATTCTGCACACAAAACCATTATTAGATCATGATTAGGAAAAAGTTGGAGATATTTTCAAATTTATTTAAAATTGTGTTTTAACACAATGTTCATGTTCACTGCAAACTTTGTTGTGTGGAATATAATAAAATTTCACAATTTTTTTCCACTGGAAAATTAATTGTAAATGCATCACTTATTTATAAAAATAAAATAAAAAGTTTAGAAATAAAATAAATATTTTCTCCTACAAAATAAGGTAAATGACTTGGATTAAGTGAAGCTTATTGTTGTTGTTCATTGGTTGTTTACCAGGATGCAAAGGGTTTAAAATGGGCTCAGTAAGTTTCTGAAAATATTTTTGTTTTCCTGCCCTCATTTCTCCCAGAAAGCAGAAGCTAATACAATTTATGGAAAGCCAGAAGGTCCAAAAGTCATCCAGAATGTCTCTCAAATTCACATTGCATCTATATTCTCTTTGTATTAAAAGCAATTAAAGATTGCCACAAGTGATTTTTCTATTTTGTTATTTCGAATGAAATCTGAAGAAATTTAATTGCTCCTCAGTTGTTTTTATAGCAGCTAATTTCTGATGTTTTGCATTAATAAATTGTAAAAGAAAATGTGTAAAAAAAACCAAAGTGTCTGCAATTTTTCCTTTTCTCTGCTGTATTGAAATATTTCCTGCATATTTTTTCTTCATTCAACAAAATTGTTTCTGATTTTTTGGTTCACATTAAAGCTCCATATTTTTACTTTACATGCTTATCTGCAGCTTACAGATAAACTTCAGCTCTGCCGATAGCTTGTTGATCCACTGAAAATGTTTTCTTTTAATATAACTCTTTCTTTCTTTGAGTTAATTGAGCTTCGTGTTGACAGAAATGTATCTATTGAAATGAATCCACAGTAAAAGTTGGAAGTTTGGAGAAGTAAATTGGCATTAGAAATAAAACCATTTTATTTCCCTTTTCCGCTCCATGGTAGCGGTAACAGACTTTGATGAATAAAATCAAATCTGGATGTCGAACAGAAGGTCACCTGATGTAAAGTTGCTGTAAAATACTTTTGTCCATCTCAGAATAAAGTTATATTTATGCAAAGCAGTGGGATGTTTATTCTCCTCTGGATTTTGTCTCAAATTATTCTGCAAAATATAGAAATCCAGTTTGCAAATTTGAATTTTCCAGGTTTGTTTTTTTTTCAGTAATAAAATCCCTAAAATGAAAGTAATATTGTATCAGTCACTCCACATCATTTACAGATTAACATGTTGGATGATGAACGAGTGACTTTCTGAAACTTGCTGGTTATTTTCATGAATTATGATTTCACTTTGAAAAACTTGCAGTTTATGTTTGATAAACTGTAAGGTTACATTCAGAAGTTACTGGTTATGTTCCTAGAATATTACAGTTTCTTTTGGGTACTTTTTGCTATTTATTGAACTTTGAGGTTACTTTTTGAAACTTGCAGGTTATGTTACTGAAACCTTTCGGTCACTTTCAGAAACTTTTGTTACTGGAACCTTAAAGTTACTTTCTTGAACTTACTGGCTGCATTTCTGAAATTATGTTTTTTTATTGACTTGTTTATTTAGATATTTATGTAAATCCATCACTAACAGAAGCCTGTTTTCCTCCACTCATGTATCATATTGGCTCAAACTGATTCCAACAAAAAGTGGGAAAACTCAGAAGCCAATTAAGCATCACTAATCAGTCCAATTAGAGCGGATTGGAGTTCAAACAGGCATAAAATCACATTCACCTTACATGACCTAATTAGAGTCAAAGCCCCGTCTGACCAGCTGCTACTTGCTAACTGGGCGTTTCTCCTGCGAGCTTTGAATCTGTTCAAATGTTTCTGTTTTAATCAATAACATGATATCCTGCATCTTCCTGCTTTATATTTCCAATCATGTCATTTTATTATGGCAGCAGTGGTATTTTGATTTTAAAACCTAAACTTCTTCAGTGAGAGCTGAAGCTCAAAAAAGTGTTTCTGCTGTTTTTTTAGAAAATGATTCTGCAGTTTGATCCAAACAGCTTTAATCCCTGAATCCTGGGTGACACTTTCTCTTCCTCTGAAGTGTACGCTTCGCTCCTTCATCTCAGCTCCTTCATCTCAGCTCCTCCATACGGAGACGTGTTTCTTTCAGGGCAGGCCGCTCGCTCCTCAGCTGTGACATATGGCATCAGTGCCTAAATCAGCCAGTCACGCCAGAGAGTACGGAGCCACGTAAAGGCCTGACAGGACGAGCAGCAGCTGGCAAACTGTCAATCTGTAATAAATGAACCGACTGGTGGATGGGATTATATGCCCAAATGCACAGCGAACTGGTCAATCTCGAAATGACCAGACAGCACCAGCGTGTGTGCGTGACCTGCTATCAGCGACATGCATTAATCTGGGAGATTAATCTTTCATAACCTGCCTCTGAAGCCTAATCTGATGATAATATATTTGGTTTAATAAAATAAAATATTTCACTGATCAATTATCAAAAAAATGTTGCTTATTTATCAAATTCCTTCAAATTTTTATGATTTTCCTGTCTTAATTTATATTTTTTGCAGTTTAGAAAGTATTTTGGATACTTGAGTACTGAACACTGATTTTATTTTATTTTACTTGAAACTGATGATTATTTTAGTAATCAATTATTCTGTTTATTATTTTGACAATTAGTCATATTTTTAAATGGCACATTCTGCAAATTTTTCATTTTAGCACTTTAGTCTTTTTTATATAATATTAGAAATATATTGCTGAGTGCAAGTAAGCAAAATTACAATTATTTTTCAATTCAGTTATTGTATTTCAATGCAAAAGATGTATTTTTTACAGCTTTGGCTGCTCTGAATATGTTTTTTCACCAAGTGGCTTTTTTAAAGTTTCTGTTCTCTAATTAACAATCCATCACTTAATTAGTTGACAATTATTTTAATAATTGATTCATTCTGATTAATCGTTTCAGCTTTACACGCAAGCCTTTTTTAACATTAGAAACACATTAAAAGATGCAAATAAAGAAATAAACATTTCACTGCTTAAAATGCAGCAACATGCCCTTTAACATGATCTGAACCAAGTTAATCTAAAATTGCAACTTAAAGCATTTTGGATAAAACATATTATTTTGAAAAAAAAAATATCTTAAATGCAAAATGTATATATTTATGTACAGTTTTGGTAAAATTTCTGCTCTGAATGTATGGCCTTTTTTCAGTTAACGATTAATCGATTACTAAATTAGTTGACGATTAATTCTATAATTGATTAATCGCGATTAAGCAGATTAATCGTTTCATCCCTTTTATTGCAAATACATTTTTTCCCTAATTTATGAATACTTATGACTCTGAGTTTTGATGTTAGAATATCATCTGTTGTTAATTATTTCAGTGAATTAAATGATCTAAACGACAACAAGCAGCAACGTTAAAATGCTAAATGCTAACAGTTTTGAGTGTGACTTGCTCCTTAGGGTTCAGCAGATGGAAACAGACAGACAGACAGACAGACAGACAGACAGACAGACAGACAGACAGACAGACAGACAGACAGACAGACAGACAGACAGACAGACGTGTTACTGCTTGCACCACTTCACAGATCAATTATTCATTTGGCATCATGTGTTCACCAGCAGCACCAGACACATTAATGTGAACAAAGCAACATGAAGGGATTTGAACCAACAGCTTTAAGTTTCTTCCACAGTCACAGCATCTTGGTCCATATTGTGTAGTCGCAATAATCCTTTCATAATGTGCAGGTTAAATCCCTCACTTGCACTTCTGCTGCCTCAGGCTAATCTCAGATTATCACCATAAGAAGAACTCAAGTGAGAGTAAAAAGTGATGTCATCAAGTAGAAAAAATATTATGTGCAAATAATGAAATTTTAGGGACTTAAATTAAAAATAAAAACAGAATTTAGGCAAAATAAATACTTTTAAAACATTAAACTTCACACAAAATCAACACTTACAGTAAATAATGTGTATATCAGAAAGTTCTAATGTACTTCTAGTGACAATAAATAATAGTACTTTATCTTATTAATCTCAATTAGAACTACAAAGCTGGTGTATCAACTAGAGGTCTCACTTTGGCTAAAATGTGTCTTTAAGTTTCTATATTGGACAAAGTATGCAGAATTTTCACTCAAATAAGAATAGAAAGCAGGTTACAATTACAATTATTCCAGTAAAAGTAATAGTAAAAGTACTTGAAAAGTACTTTTAAAAAGTTGTTCAAGTCAATATAACTGAGTAGTTACTACTACGGAAATAAATAATAATATGAAAAGTGGGAATATTTCGAGAAGAAATACATAATATTATATTCTCGACTTTATTCATCTGCAGTTCTCGCAGATTAGATCCCATTTAAAACCTTCAAGTTTTTCCAAAGTTTTCAAAATAATAATAATAATAATAATAATAGATATTATTAAATTATTATTACTCCTGAATTCATTAGTGAAACTGCATCATTTCCAGTTTCTGCCTCTCTGTTTGGGTCATCAGCAGATGGTCGACTTTTGGTGTTTGTGACACATGGCTCCGAGTGAAGCCATGCACGGCCGGGCTGTGATAATTAAAATGTCATTAGGGTTTGTTAGAGTGGGTGTGGGTCCGTGTTTCCCGTGGAGGGAGTCGGGGCTCCACCTGTTCATCCCCTCTGCCCTATAAAAGCCGCAGCAGCTCCGACTCACCACACTTTCTGGAGCTAAAAGCTTAAAGGCCAGCGAGGAACTGGAACCGGTTTTGCCTTTGAATCATGAAGTCCCGTCGAAGTGCCAGCTGCAGCGATTCCGGATCCGAGTCCTCGGAGCCGGATTCGAAGGCTCCGGAGAAACTGGAGTCCGCCTCCAGGCGGCGGATGGCGGCCAACGCCCGGGAGAGGAAGAGGATGCAGGGGCTGAACACGGCCTTCGACCGCCTGCGGAAGGTGGTCCCGCAGTGGGGCCAGGACAAGAAACTGTCCAAGTACGAAACCCTGCAGATGGCCCTCAGCTACATCGTGGCCCTCAACAGGATCCTGACTGACACCCGGAGGCCCGCGGCCCCCCACCGGCAGTGGCTGGACCTGCAGCTGGATGTTATGCAGCCGGAAAGTTACTCATGCCTGATGAGGTACGAGCATCCGACAGGACAGGAGTACATCCACTCCTCCTTTTCTTATGAGTTGGATCATGTCCACGCATAGGGCGCTGCGCGGGAGGGGAGGGAGGTGTAAAAATAGTTTCAAGTCAGCATTTTGTTTTATAACAGTATGTTTGTTCATACAAAATGGTGTTTTCTGCGACAGAGGCAGCCTGTTTAGTTTCAGAAAGTGTCAAGTTCTGCCTCTGAAAGTCGGCCATGTTGGACAATGTGAGGGTCTTCCTTCCAGTCTGGAGGGCAGTAAATACATTCGTATTGTTTCTGTCATGTATTTATGTTGCAGTTCATTAAGCCTCAAAGAGGCTTGTTTTTTTGGATCTTTTTTTGTATATTGTTTTTAAATAGAAAATGTTCTGTTGTGTAAATTCTGTATATCATTAATGTAACATGGGGATGTGTTTTTAAACAGCCTTGCAAAAATGTGGTGCAATCTGTGATAAATTGAGAGTCTTTGTGGGAATTAAGATGCATGTTTGTAGAGTTTAAATATAGATTTTATTTTTTACAAACATCTATTTTGTTTAAAAATGTTCATAAATAATAAAATTATTTTGTGAGAAAGCTTCGTGAGACTTTTAGTCATTTCTCAGGACGTTGTACTATTGACATTCTTCATTCACTATATTATGAAAAATGTAGCCATTTATCTTATGGAAATACGGTCGGCCTTCTTGATACAAAATATCTGCTTATCAATTAATTGTTAATCGACCTATAAGATCAGTCATCTTTAGATTAACTCATTAATTGATAGCTGCATATCTAGTCCAGGTTGATTCATTTCTTCCGACTGAAAGGCTTTTCTGTTAAATAGTGCCAAAATGACGCTAAGCGGCTAAAACAAGAGATAACATAGAGTGTGCAGAGGAGTAAATCATCCTTTGACCCAGAGCTGCTGGGCTCTCAGATAACACATATTCTCTATGTCACCAGAGGAGTAAAAATAAAAATAAACCAGTTTAAAACCAAGTGCAACCCATTTAACTGAAGCGTCAGTTGGATTTTCTAAACATGTTTCAACAAACATAAAAAATAAGAAAATTATTGAAATATATGAGAAATAGCTGGCATCCTTGAATGTAGAAATGTAAAAAAAAAAAAGAAAGACTAATTATGCTCAGGACTGACAATTTTAAAAAATAAAAAAAAGGATTGCTAAACATATCAGTTTGTTTCTGAAACAAAATAAGGTAGGCTTCTCTCAAAAGGCAATAAATTAATGTGACAGAGGTTTTTACATGCCATTCAAAACTCAAAAATCAGCTTTATCTCATTTACTTTGATACAGCAAGCATTTTTAAAGAGAGAGACCCACATCTTGTTCTTATTGCTGAGAAAAATCCACTTTTTTATTTTATTTTCTCCATCTGGACCCAAAAGAGTTTACAAGCTGGATGTCTTTCTTTAAATAAAATGAAAAGGTATTTAAGTTTTGGAACTACAATGATTTAAACTTCAGTTTTCAATTATTGTATGCTTAGTTTATTTTTGATGAGTAAAAATATTCTTAAAAACTGTAATTTTATTGTAGTTTTTAGAATTACCATGACAAAAGGTTTGGATATCACTGCCCTAAAAGGTAACTTTAAGCCATTTTGAGATTAACTCTAAATTTACTCCATAAGTCTAATGGACCCAAAAACGACTGATTTAATTTGTTCAACTGATTTAACTTTAAGAAGTTAAAGAAAGTTTATATATATTTATCAAATCTTTAATCAGGACTTGTTTGAACGGGACAAGCAGCAGATGAAGGTCCAGGCTTGGGAGGCGGGGAGACAGAAATGAGACTCTGTTGCGTGATAATGGCCGTGTGTAATGGCTGTGTTCAGAGCCACTGAAGCATGAACACCCAAACACAGACCTCCCTACGCGCTGTGCATTAACTTTAACGTTCAAATAACGTCCATAATGTTCACTTTTTAATCAGCTAACAGGAGCTGCTTCCTTTTCCTCGATGTTTTGATCTGAAAATGTTCGTTTAAAGTCTAAAAAGAAAACACAAATGAGAAAAAGGAAACCTATTAAGTAGCAGAGATTCATTTTTTAACAATGTTATACATGTGAAGTGTGTCAAAATTTGGTTTATTTATTCTAAAAGTTCGTTTCAAAGTTAGGCTAACTTGCTATAGACGGTTGGTGGTTACCATGTTCTCCTTCTGGAGGCTTACGGGGTCCTACTTCCGGCGCACACCGGAAGTAGAAGTATTTCATTGTAATTTGTAGGGGTTTTAGCTCATCTATATGTATGATAGAAATTACATCTCTCTTTTCGGTTATAATACAATATTTGCGGAGACTTAGTCTGCTATTAGAGAGCTGTTAAGTACAGAACATCGAAATTGTGAGTTTAATCACGGGGAGTTAAGTTTCGTAACTGAATGACCTTGAGTTAGCATCGCTGTTAGCATCGCCGCTAGCAGCTGTTTCTCTGAAGATCTGAGTAATAAAGAGAAAAGCAGAGAAGCTGGTCAAAGATCTGAGCTGCAGGTTTGTGCCGACAGTATAAAAACCATAATAGCCTCATGTGATGTGAATTTTATTTTTTGTTTGAATTTAAACAATAACAAATGACAACTCAGATAATAAATGATCTGAGTCTTTATCATTATGATTGGGTCAGCAAAATGTATTTACAAGGCAAAATAAAATATCTGGGATTATTAATGCCAACAAGATGGCTTCCTGAAACTTCTGGACTGAGATTACACCTGATTTGGGATCAATCAAGTAGTTTTGAATTTGAATTGAGCTTGATTTTTGTCTCGTGTTGGACATATTAAAAGAGTGAATCTGAGTGTGTTTGTTGTGAGGTTATCCCACTGGACACAAATGTTGATAATATACATGAGATTACAGGATGTAAACAGAAATAAAACTCTCTGGATGAATGTTTGCATACCTAATGAAGACAAAGGAGAGAAGAATGTCAAAGGTTTCTGATGCTAATGGGGCAGAGACCCTTAGTGACATTTCAATTACTCCCCTCATTAATTCAGTCACAAGTGAGCAGCTGGTGACAGAGAATATAATCAACAGGCAATTAATTGATTTCCTAGAGGAAGGCTGTTAGCGCCCGAGCTGCTAATCAATAATGACAACCCCGATTACCAGAGGGTCAGACTCACTGAAATGTCTCTCAGTAGCTGTAACCTTGGATGTTAAACAACTTAATTTGGCAGAAAACGTATCACCTGTTAAAAATAAGAAGTATTTTTCCAAGAAAGAAAAACAGGTGATACAGAAACTGCAATGCTTTTGCAATATTATGTATTTTCCAGGCAGATAGTAACATTTTATAATAGTCAAGTAACCTATTGTTATAAAAAATACTATTTATAGGTCCCTCTTGAAAATGAGATCCAAATCTCATTTAAGTAAATGAATCAGTAAATAGAAAGAAACACTGGCTTGACTGAACAAACAAACAATAAACTGAAACAGAGATATGTTGGAAAACAAACTAAGAAATTATCAAAACCTTTTTGATCATCCTTGTCGCTAACAGATGATTTTCTCTCAGAGGTATCCAATAATTAAACTAAAAAATATTTTTTTATTAGAATTTTTTAAGTTACTCAAGTAAATGTAACTCGTTACTACGCAACTCTAGATATTAGTCTGAGCTTTACAACAAAAGTTCCTCCTTCATCCCTCTGAGGTCATCCCTCCATCATCATCATCATCATCATCATCATCATCATCATCATCATCGTCGTCCCTCCCGCAGGTGCTGAAAAGCCGCAACTTGCCGCCCGCACTCACTTTTCCCGCAAACTGCGAGTCCGGCAGCATGAGGAGTCTGAACAACCGAGCCGAGAGCCACCTGACGGGCCGAGCCGAACCCGAGCCGGACGGAGGCCGGGTGAACCACGGCTACTGCGGCTCCCCGGCGCCGCTGGTCAGCACCATCTGCAGCCCGCAGCGGACCTCCAGGGGCCACACACTGGACCGCATGCAGGAGGAACCGGGCAGCCCCGACCAGAACCCGGGGAAGGAGACAAGAGGCTGCTGCAGCTTCATCAAAGGTGGGAAAACGTTTAAACTCAGTTTTACCACAAATATATCGACTTCTGTCTGATTAGTGACTTTATCTGTGGAAAAATGGAGGAAAGGAAAATTTTTCACCACAGGTTGAAAAGTTGCTAAAAAAAAATCTGAAAATTTTAGATTCATTTCAGAAATTTACCACAAAACACTTGGACATTTCAGTTTCAAAATTGGAAAATGTTTGAGTTTTGCAACTTTGAAAATTTCCAGATTTCAATAATTTTGACTTTTTGAAACAGAAAATTAACAAAGATAGAAAACTGTCAACTTTTGAAACTCGGAAAATGAAGGAAAAAATTCTGTCTTTCTAGAATATTTTTGAGTTATTTCTCAGAATTTCTGATTATTTTCTAACAAAATTTTCTAACTTTTCAAACTCAGAAATTTCAATGTTTTTTTCTATAATTTTTTTTGACTAATCACATTTTTTTATTCCCCCAGCAAATCTTAGACTTTTCAAACTGAATTTTTTTTCTTGAACATTTCTGAAGTTTTCTGGCGATCTTTACTCCTTTTCTCCTTTACACAGTGACTAATTCGCCGTTGTGCATGTTTGTTTCCTGCAGCGTTTTGGGGAACAGCTTGGACTGAAAACACATCCAACAACAGGGAAAAGTTCATCCGCACCACCCTGAGGGAGCTGCTGGTCTACCTGGTGTTCCTGCTGGATGTTTGTCTCTGTAGGTGCATTGAATTTCTGAACAGGTTGAACGTCCTAGTTAAATCATAAGGGGGAGTATTTACCACTAGTTTCATCCTAAATGTTTGTTTTTAAATAAATCTGAAGGTGCAGACAATTATTTTAGTAATCAGTTAATTAATAAATCTATTAATTGATTAATCAGGTACAAAATCAAAGATTGTACAGATTTGTTATTTTACCACTTAAGCCTTTTTAAAATACAAAATCAGAAATGTAAATTAAAAGATATAAATAAATAAATAATTTGATGAGTTTCTTTTTAAAGAAGAAATATTTTATTGCCTGTAGAGGTGGAGGAGTTTTGGCTAAAACATATTTATAATACAAACATGTTTTTTTGTAGTTTTGACTTATTTATTTTGAGTTTTGCTAAAATATCAGAAAATACAAAATATAAGTGTAAATATGATGACAATTCTAAAAACATACATACATAAGTGTCAAATTATTAAAATTTTTAAACATAACCTAAATATAAAATATAAAAATATTTGTCTGATCCGAGTTTAGCTTATTGTGTCTAGTGGTTGCTGTGGTAACTTGATGGATGGCGTCAGTTTCAGATTTTTTTTTTAACTTCTCTGTCTTTTGTCGTCTTCTTTAGATAAAGTTGAGTTCTGCTTCAATCTGCTGAAGTTAACAGAAAAACATCTGTGTCACACAATATTAAGAAATTAATTACTAATAAAAATCTAATATGAAGTTTGATTTTATAAAAATCAAAAACATAGCTGTATTTATTTTGTTGTATTTTAAGTGCCTGAGGAGTAAAGTGGTATAATATGGTATTTATTTTTGACATTTTTCAGAGCATGATGAGCTAATTTTCAGCATTTTTACACTTTTTTGTTTTCATCTCATTTCCATAATGAGGCAGAAATGCATAAGTAAAAAGAGGAGAAGAGGCAATGTAAAAAGAACAAACGGGAAAACACAAAAGGAAACATATACATCTTCTGGTGAAACTGCATGAATATGAAAAAGGAAAAACAAAGTATATATATTTCTTACTGAAGTATGGTAAAGGAAGAGGAAAGTAGTTTTCTGCTTCTATTTTTAATTTTGACAATTTTGGTCCTCCATATGAATCAGGGGCGCAAATTATTTTCCCAACTTAGTTTATGTTTTTTTTCCTTTTTTTCAAACAACAACCTAACATTTTGTTGTATGTTTTTCTTCTTAACTGATTTTTTTTCATTTGTTAAATCGACAGTGTTTCTGAGACTTGAATTAGCATTAGTATTAGCATGTAGGTTAGCATGAGAAGATCTGGGACAAAAAGCGGTAAGAAAATAATCAGTTTGTCTGAACTCAATGTTAGCTCTTCTTGGAAGATGGTTACATAATTCCCATGGGTATTTCTGAGAATTTGAGTAAATCTGAGGCTAATTGGATGGAAAGTTTCCTGTCAATGCTCTTTTGTCCCGCAGTGAAAGGAAACAAGCTGCTGCTGCTGCTGTCTTGGCTTTTAGCGATAAGAGCATTTAGCTCTTTTTCTGTCTTTGTGCGGGTTGAACTCTCATTGTTTGACGAGGCTGTTTGCCTCCAGCCGACATGTTTTATCCAAACAAATTACCGGGACTAATCTGGATCCTTTCAGCCGCAGAGGCGACCCGAACAAAGCCCGGGTTTGTTCTCTTATCTGGTAGCCCGCCGGGCGCTAACAATGTGCTAACAATGTGATTACGTTGATGTGCTTTCAGTGACCTACGGCATGAGCAGCTCCAGCAGCTATTATTTCACCAAAGCCATGACGGATCTGTTTGTGGGCTCGGCCAGCCAGAGTGGAGTCACGTTTCAGACCATCGGCAACATGGCCGACTTCTGGGACGTGAGTTTTTGTTTTTCCAGGTTTTGTTTGCTGACGGAAATGTAAGATGGCGGATCAGGGCTGTTGGAGATGGAAGAAAATAGGAGAACATTCCTGCCTAAAAACTGAGTTATTTTGACATGAATCCCAAAACTTTTCTAGAAAGAGCAAGAATGTTTCTGAGTTTGAAAAGTGAAAAAATAGCTTGAAAAAAAAATCTGAGAAAAACAAGAAACTTTCTGAGCTTCAAAAGTTACATTTTTGAGTTTAAGGTTTAAAAGGTTGATCATTTTCAAGAAAAATATTTGAAGTATTAATATTGATACAAAACTTTCTGAAATTCAAAAGTTTAAAAAAAATCAATTTTTGGAGCTCAGAAATTTCCAAACGTTTTCTAGAATATTTATGAGAATAGTCTCAACATTTAAAAAAAAAATTTCTACCAAAATTTTTGAATTGTTTTTTTATTTTTCAAGCTCAAATGTAAATTTTTTAAAAGAAAGCTTCATCTCAAAGTTAAATTTAGTCCTTTTTTTATGTCTACAGTGGCTCTAATCCACCGTCGGACAAAAGAGAAAATGAGTTAAAGTTAAAATCAGTCTCCGTTTTATTCTCTCTGTGACATCAGTACGCTCAGGGTCCGTTACTGGACGGGCTTTACTGGACCAAATGGTACAACAACCAGTCCCTGGACAGCGGAGACCAGTCGTTCATCTACTATGAGAACATGCTACTCGGAGTTCCCCGGATGAGGCAGATTAAGATTAAAAACAACTCCTGCAAAGTCTATAAAGACTTTAAAGATGAGATTACCGAATGCTTTGACGTCTACAACGAGAAGAAGGAGGACGACCTCAGCTTTGGCCTCATCAACGGCTCTGCGTACGCCGATTCTCATCTCCTATGAAACAATGAAAACGATGGGGCGGCTTTATGAAGCGACACAGTCAAAGATAAACAGACGTAATCTGGGTTATTTAGCTTTTAATGGGAGAAAGAATAGGGATTCATTCTAAAAAGTCCTATTTTCACAATATTATTAATTTTTAGTCCCAAGGTAAATATTTAATTTTTAAACTAAATATTTAGCTGCATATTTAGTTGGCAATTAAATATTTGTATATTTAGCAAGTTAAATCTTTAGCTTGCTCATTAAATACTTACACTCTGGGCTAAATATTTTGCTTATAGACTATATACATTCTTTGTAAGCTCGCTATTTTGCTTTCTCGCTAAACCTTTAGATCTGAGCTACATATTTAGTTCAACATTTAGTTATTAAGTTAACTGTTTTGCTTGCTTTCTGGACATTTAGCTCATAGCTAAAGATTTTAACTGTCAAATAAACATTTAGCTTTGAGCCTTGTATTTAGCTTACAGACGATTTAGTTAGTGACAACTATTTCACATTTAGCCCAGCAAGCTAACATTTGTAGCTATGATGCTAACTAAGTGGATTTTCAGTTCTGAACCAAATCCTTAGTTGGTAAACTAAAGGTTCAGTTGGCAACCAAGATATTTTTCTTGCTAACTAAACATGAACCTAAGCATTTAGTTTGTAAATATTTAGCTCACTAAGTGAAATTTAAATTTTGAATGACAACATTTATAAATGTATGAATGAAATGCTGACTATGATAGGCTAAACAGCCCAGATTATTGGTGTTACTTTACAAATGGCACCCCATACAGTGTGTGTGTATATATATATATATATGTTGTGGGAGCATTGAGAGAAGTACACTTTCCCTCCTCTGTAGGTGGCGCTATCACACAGAGAAAGACCTCAAAGGTTCCTCCTACTGGGGCCTCCTGACCACCTACAGTGGAGCCGGGTTCTACCAGGACCTGAGCCGGACCAAGGAGGACAGCGCCAACATCCTTTCAGAACTGATGGAAAACCTTTGGATGGACCGAGGAACCAGGGCGGTTTTCATCGACTTCTCAGCCTACAATGCAAACATCAACATGTTCTGTGTAGTCAGGTGAAGTTTTCCAACATTATCCATTACGCTTCCTTGAACAGGTCAGGATGGGTCTATGGCCCATACAAAACACATTTATTCGATTTGTTTTGCATGAAGTCACTCTTAGATTATATTATACAACAGTACATCTTTGAAATGCAGAAGTGGAACCTTCTGCACAACAAACAAGATCGCAGAAAGGGGTTTCTGGGTGGTAAGTCAACAACAAAACATCTGTCTTTTCCAGAAGCCATTGTACAGCACATACAGCACTTTTAGTAGCAGGTAAAACCCAATTAACATATGAAAATAGGCTAAATAGTAGGTACAGTACATTTGTTGTTTCTCATGATCAGAAGGTTTTCTGTGTTTATCTGTTGCAACGGATGGAATTTCTTTATTTTGGATTTGGTTTCATACAAACTGGTTTTGGTTCTCTGACCGGCTGGTTTGCGTCTCTCAGGTTGGTGGTGGAGTTCCCAGCGACCGGCGGCGCCGTACCGTCCTACCAGATCAGAACCGTCAAACTGATCCGCTACATCACCCACTGGGACTACTTTGTCCTCGGCTGCGAGTTGGTTTTCTGTGTGTTCATCCTCTACTACATCGTGGAGGAGATTCTGGAGCTGCGGATACACAAGTTTGCCTATTTCAAAAGCATCTGGAACATCCTGGACATACTGGTCATACTGGTAGGATAAAGATTCAGTTCCAGATTCAGATCCGCTTTTCGTCCTGAAGGAAGTAACAGCGTTTTTCTCTTCAGCTCGCCATCGTTGCGATTGTCTTCAATGTCTTCCGGACCATCAAAGTGGACAATCTGCTCGGGTCGCTGCTAGAACAGCCGGATTCATACGCCGATTTTGAATTCCTGGCTTTCTGGCAAACCCAGTATAACAACATGAATGCTGTGAATTTGTTCTTCGCCTGGATCAAGGTAAACTTACCAAGTGTTTTTGTCTAATTTCTCGTGCAAATAATTTTTAAATTTTCACACAGATTATATCTTGCTGAAAAGTTGAAAGATATAAGATATATACTTTTTCACATAGGGCCAGATTGGTTTGGATCCCTAGCTAGCTACGCTAGCTAGCTAGCTATGTTACAGCTAGCCTTTAGCTGTAACATTTCAGGGTAATGAAGGAAAAAACACATCAAGACAGGAACCTTTTGGTCTTTTTGTAGATTTTCAAATACATCAGCTTCAATAAGACGATGACGCAGCTGTCCACCACGCTGGGCCGATGCGCCAAAGACATCCTGGGCTTCGCCATCATGTTCTTCATCGTCTTCTTCGCCTACGCGCAGCTCGGATACCTGCTGTTTGGAACCGAGGTCGAATCTTTCAGCACATTCGTCAAGTGCATGTAAGTGGTGACAAATATCCAGAGCTGCGTAGTAACTAGTTACATTTACTCGATTACATTCACTCTATTGAACAAAAATACTTTTAGGAGTATTTTTTATTTGAGTCATTTTATTTTGAAGTAGTTCTACTCTTACTTGAGTAATATTTTTAGCCACTGCTGTAAATCTTGTTACCAAACAGACTTTAACTGTAAAAACTAAACCGTCGGTTTTTCTTTTGTTGCAGTTTCACGCAGTTCCGGATAATTCTTGGTGACTTCGATTTCGACGCAATCGACCGAGCAAACCGAGTCCTGGGGCCCATTTACTTTGTCACCTATGTGTTTTTTGTTTTCTTTGTCCTGCTGGTAAGAATTTCTGCATCAAAAGTTTGTTTTTAGGGATAAATCTGAGCGGTGGTTCATGAGCTTTTCCTTCCAGAACATGTTCCTGGCCATCATCAATGACACTTACTCAGAGGTCAAAGAGGAGCTGTCAACTCAGAAGGACGAACTGCAGATTACTGACCTCATCAAACAGGTACGGACCGGATGAAATCATCTAATATCCACACTAGAATTACTAACGACACGGATTCTTTAAAACTCCAGAGCTACATGAAGACTTTTATGAAGCTGAAACTAAAAAAAGAGAAAATATCGGACGTTCAGAAAGCTCTACAGTCTGGATCTGGAGAAATCGAATTCAGGGATTTCAGAGAGACTCTTAAAGAGTAAGAGGCAGAAAATCATTACGTTTTATTACTATTATTATTAGACATAAATCAAGTCTAACAATTGTGTTGAATCTGCAGGATGGGTCATGAAGATAAAGAAATATCTGCGGCTTTCTCACAGTTTGACCGAGACAGAAACCAGGTTCTGGACGTAGACGAACAAACGAGGATGAAAATTCAACTGGAAGAAAAACGAGTTTGTTTCCAACTAAATCAATCATCTCTTTTTACAGTGTTTGAAAAATATTCCATTTATTTCAGAAAATGTTGGGAAACCTGGGAATGTGTAAATTTCAGAAGTCAAAAATGTTTCTAGATGATTTTTAGAAATTTACTGAACTTGAAAAGTCGAAAATTTGCTAGAAGGAAATTAGAAATTTAGACATTAACCTCAGAAATTTTCAATAGTGTTTAGGTTTGAAAAGTAAAAATATTTAAACTTTTGGAAATATTCTGACGCAAATCATAATTTTGACTGGAGTCATAATTTTTAATTTTAAAGTCAGTTTATTAAATTATCAGATTTGAAGTTCCTCTTTGGGTTTTAGACCTTTTGGTTTGTCACAACAAATCGCAATAAATATTTTGAAGTTTGTGATTTTAGTGCCACAAGTTCTAAAGAAATTAATTTTTCTGTTTGATTTGTGTAAAAATCAGGATGCTCTCACCGCCGAGCTGAACAACTTGGGAAAGAACTACGGAAAAGAGTTTCTGGAGAATCGTTCGGCCTCAGACGATGAAAAGAGTCGAGGCTTCGTGGCGCAGGAACAGTTCCTCTGGTAAAAACGGATTTATTTAGGACAAATAAAACGTGGCTGACGAAACGGATTAAAATCAGGTTTTGTTCCTGTAAGGCTGAGCAGGCGGGTTCTGCAGATAGAAACGTCGATGGCGGCGCTCACGTCCAGGACGGATCTGATCATGGAGAAACTGGGATTAACGGGAAACCACGTAAGTATTCAGATTAAACCAGATTAAAATGTTTCTGTGCTCTATTAGGGAAAAGTTTTCTGCTTTCCTTTACTTTAAAAGCCTGAAATTTGAAGTAAAATTTTGTTTTTGAAAAAGGGATAGAAGTTCCAAGAGTTAAAAAAAATGCTTTTCTCCTCCCAGACCGATCGATCTTCCTCGCTGACGTCTAGGATGTGAGGAACCTGCTGCAAGCGATGAAAAATATCACGCCTGAAAACAAGTCAGCGCCAGCAGGTTGTAATGGAAACGTGTAAATACTGTAATAATGATTGTATCGCCTACCAGCAATCTGACTGCAGGAGAACGACGGCGCATCAGATGAAGAGGAAGGAAATTTAAGATTAATCTCCAGAATTTTCAAGATTATGGAAATTTCAAAAATATTACATTTTTGTAAATTTTTTGTGTTTGAAAAGTCAAAAATTTGTTAGGCAATAATAAGTAATTTTAAATTAAATTCAAATTTTCTAGAAAATAAATGAAAATTTGAGATTTATTTCAGAAAAGTTGGAAAACAAATCCAAGGTCTTTGATCTGGAACAAAGTGCAAATCTGTCAGTTTCAAAAGTCAAAATTTTTCACATTTTGGAAATTTTCTGACTTTAAAATTTTTTTTATTTTATTGAAAAAAACCTTTTTTTTATTTAAACTCAGAAATTTTCTAGAGGTTATTTGGAAATTAAAAAAGTCATAATTTTTTTAATCAGAAATGCTCTGGAATTTTGTTTTTAAATGTCTGCATTTCAAAGGTTTAAAACATTTTGACTTGGAAATTTTTTGAGCTTGAAAAGTCAGAAATTCTCTAGAAAAAAACTCTAATTTTTAAATAAGAGATTTTCTTGGAAAAACTGGAAATTTGAAAAATGTTATTCTTTTTTACTTTTGTAACCCTAAGAATTTTTTAATATCAAAATTTGTTGACTTCAAATTCCCAAATTTCCATGTTTATTTTCTGGAAAATTTCTGAGACCAATTTAAAAACTTGACTTATTTTGACAGCAATTGACTTTTTCTCCCATCTGCAGCTGCCTCAATGCGCCGTTGTGCAGCAGAGACCAAAAGCAGATTAATGTTTAGCTGGTTCCAGTGGCACGGCCATGTTTCTGAAAACTAAGTACACCCTGAGCTGTAACTTTTCTACACCGCTGGTAGCAGAAAAGCTCCTGCTGGGCTGGTAAATTGTTCTGAGGTTATTCTGCTGTTAGTAAAGGTTTGCATCTCTATCAGTTGTGCCAAAAATTTGTTTCAGAGCAAATAACTACTAAAATGTATGTCTTTAATGGTGTTAACGCTAATAAATAAACTTAACTCCCCCTCTTCACCCATTCAGAAGCAGCAGGGGTGTACTTAGTTTCTGTCCCTGAGATCAAAACTTTCTCTTCGCTACGATTGAACCATTTGAGTTGCAAAATAAATATCTGCACAGTTAGTGAAAAAATAAAATGTATTTACTTCATATTCTAATCGTGTTGCTTTTTCAGAATGAGCACAAAAGCTCATTATATATTGGATAGTAGTTTACTTTGACTAGACCTATGAGGCCTTTAGAAGTGAGCTGCAAAAATATTGTCCTGTAAGTTAAAACTCTTTAGTTTGATTCAATCTGTTAATGTTGCATAAAATGCAGTTTTACAGTGTTTGTGTTTTGCTGTCAGACTTCCTCATAGAAAACATTCATCATGTCTAATAAACGTCCTGAACAACGAGGTACAAATGCTCCTTTATTTGAAGTGACTGAGTTTCCTTTTCTGCTAACTTCAACAGCTCCAAAAAATAATTACATTCGCGCCACTTCCTGCTGTGTGCAGCAGGAAGTGGCTGAGATTCGTTTGAGCATCTCAGCCACTTCCTGCTGCACACAGGAAATGGCACACACACACAGGTACGAGGAAAAATTCAACGTTTTCAAAACAAATCGGCCGTTTGACTTTATTAACAAATCAATTAAGGCATATTCATAAATTATGCTGCTAAAATATTCAAAAAGAATATTCTTCTAGAGGGTGTTAATCAACATTATGTACATTTTATAAAGGATTCCTTGAACACTTCAAAACTGAAAAGAACCAAAACATTTCGTTCAGCACAGAAATTGGCTTCTTAAAGGGCACATATCATACAGCAGAGGTTCAATCCACAAAAACTGAAAACAACAACCCTCTAGTAGATTTTTAAAATAATTTTTGTCAATAAAAACACCTTGGTAACCACACTGCTCTTAAACAGGAAGTGAATACCATATATGGAAGCTGTGATATTCAGTTTGTTTTTTTCCTGAAGAAACTCTTTTAAAAAGAGGACCATTGATGTTTTATTTTCAGTATTATGAAATAAATTAAAGGAATAAAGTAAGAGGACACAGCGTTTATAACCCGGCTAAGACGGATCACCGCTAAGGTGGACATGGTTGTGAGCATCAAGTTTACCCAGAAATTAAATATCTGTTTTCTTTTTCCAGCTGTTTTTATCTGTCCACAAAATGTTTACTGATTTCTGCAGGTCGAATTAAATCCCCAAAAGTTTCTCATGCATGTTTAGCCCTGATAATGAATCATTACAAACCAGCATTTATTCCTCTTATCCAGCACTTTTAGGTCTAAAGAACTTGGCTTGCAAATAACAAACCTGAAGATAACTTTCTGGCGGGTCACAAAGCATTGTAGTAAGAGACATTTTATTTGGGAAAAGTGAGGCTTACACAATCACTGTACATTTATTTTAGCTAGAATCGCATCATCTGGCAAAATTTGTGGTCTATATTTGGTTTTTGTGGTGAATTACAGAAAGAGCAGATAAATCCCAAGGTTGGGTGCCAGATGGCTAAGTCTCCAATGTACCTCAAAAATCACCATATCAATATTCAATTGATTAAAATTCAAGATGGAGATTTTTTATCACTTTTGAGCAACTTCTAAGTTTTTTTTCTCAATTTTTATTGATGAATCTTCCTGGTGAAAATGCTGATATATGCCCTTTAAATTCTGACACACCATGCAGAATAGCACAAGTAAAACTCAAAACATCAGGATTCAAGTAATTGTTTTATCGTAATTTGACTGGAAATTAAAATGTAAAATCTTGCTCAATTTTGTAAGCATCAAATGAAAGCTAAATAAATCCTGCTGCCAACCAGACAACATTTAAAAAGAGAGAGCTCCTCTGACCAAACTGCTTCAAAATGAGCACAAAGCCTGTCACCTCTACCAAGTTTTAATATTATTTACACAGGGACTATAAAGGTGCAGCCTTTTCCAGATTCAACTGCACAAATTCAAACTATCATCCAAAATAAAACCATCAACGTCTGAAAACAACAAGCCCTCCACTGCAAAAGATGAACATAAACTCCTTTAAAAAGATACCGTTCTTAGGTTTTCTTTGTACACAAACTTTATTCAGGAAAACAAAAATTCCACTTAAATTTCTGACATATTTTGAAGAGCAACACGAAGCAGCCGAATAATAATCTTCATAAACGACTGATTTATGCAAAACTGCATCAAAACCCGACATGAGAAGGAGAAACTAAAAAGTTTGTTCTGTGTTTTAGAAAAACTTCCCGATTAGTGAATCCATTAAAATATATTTGTAAAAAACATTTCCAGACTGGGAGGGAAGATGATTTAACATTCATGCTGCTAAATTCATCACATTCCCAAAGTGTTTCGAAATGTCAAGTTTTGGATTTAAAAACAGCAAAATTAGTGACTATTGGATGTTTTTTTTTTTTTTTTGTTTGGACTTCAAATGTTTAAAGTTTTGGTTTATCCTTCGGTATTCAGGCCAGGTTCGCTGCTTTGGTTTTCCTTTTCTAAAACATTAAAATTGTAAATAATCACCATATAAACAAAGTTCTGAGTCAGGAGGAGAGTGATTTATAAAACCGGTTGTTAACGACCAAACTCTGTATAAATACGACTCCTGTTCTTTCGTTTCTGTCCGGATGAAAAGTGCCGTTTGTTTTTGTTTTTTCCCTTGGTGGTGTGTTCGGGTCGGAAACCTCTCACTGCATCTGGTAGCCGGCCATGTTGAAGTTCCCCACGTTGGAAACGACGGCGTCGGGAGGCGTCGGGGCCGAGGCGTAGCCGCCCATCCAGGCTGACGACTGCGACTGCCTGCAGGCCGAGCAGAGCAGCAAATATTTTACTCCAATATTTCAGTTTCAACAGTGAAATTTTACTAAACGTTTAGCAGAGTTGAAAAAGTCGGGAAAGTTTGTTCCCTTTATGTACGTTTTACTTACATGATTTCTGATTCTTTTTTTTTTTTTAACATGTAAAACAATACAAACATAGGAAACAAAATAAACTTTTAACTTTACCTGTCGCAATAAATCAATTGACTGCATGATAAATTAAAACAAGCGCAATAATTTTGCCTAATTTATCGTTTCTCTCCGACCAAAAACTGGAAGATAAAATGTTTCATTCTGGTCTCAAGTAAATTCAGTTTAACCATGTTTAAAACCCCCAAACTGTCCTTTTTATCGGTATTGTTATAATTACTATAGAGCTGCACAGATATGAACATTTGGGTCGATATTAATATGCAATATTAATATTTCCGATATATCTCTATATCTACTGATCTTATACAGATTTCACTACCATTTCAACACCTTTGGGGAAAATACAACCTCAAATGGATAAAAATAACTTCTGGTCGTTTATATATCGGCCCGGTTTCATTTATCGGACCAATTCCGATTGGTTAAAAAATGACTGATGTTGTTCCATACCGATGTTGGTGCCAATATATCGTGCATCTCTAATTTACTCCTTCTTTCCAACGTTTGGTCAATGAACGCATCAATTAATTGGAAAATACAATTAAATTCAGTTACAATTTGCAGTTTAATTACATGAATCACATTTGTTAATGTGACTGATCTAAAAAAAACAAAAATGGGAACGTTCCTCAAACAACAACACTGTTACAGAAAAAAAGCAATAAACAGTTTTTTATTGTAATTTTTATTAGGATAATAGTCCCACAAAATATTGTGATAAAATTTTAATTGAATTTCATCCATTTTGAAGAATTTTAAAAACCCTGAATAATTGTGTTTGAATTTTAGTTTTAAGAAAATTTACAGAAAAAAAAAAGCCTGGAAATTAAAAAGTAAATCTTCAAAATTAAATCTGTATTCCATTCCACAGTAGGAACTCCATATATGGTAAATTGTTGTCAGGGATTCTTCTTAAAGAGACGGCGTCCTAATGGCAGCGGAAGTGAACTCACTCGGCTCCGTATCCCTGCTGGCTCCATGTCTGTCCGTACATGTTGTAGGAGGGAACCTGCCAGCCGTTGGCCATGTACTGGCCGTACTGGTGCTGCTGGTCCCCGTACACCTGGCTCCACTGGCCCCACTGGCTGTAATCCACCTGACACAAAACGCAATTCATCAGATCAACAATCTGATTCAATTTAAAACTGGTTTTTAAAAAAGATGACTCATTCAGAAGATTTTTCATCTGACCATTTCTAAAAGAGGAAAATAAACATCTTATGTCCTAAAATCCGATAATGTAACATTCATTTCGGACGAATCTGCAGCTGAAAAGTGCAAAATGTGAAAAGTTCAACCTTTTCTGCTGACCAGGGCTGATCGATTGATTACTTTCTGGATTAACTGATTAATATCTAAACAGAAAAAGATGCTTAATAATAGGGAGATTTTTGTATTTTTACAGTATTTTCACTGGGTGAAGCTAAAACTGCCACTTGAGGAGTTCTGGGTCGAACATATTTGTTTTTTTTAAACACAAATGTCTATTTTTTGTACAGCTTTAACTTAATTACTCCCCTAAATGTGTTTTATTTTTCACCAAACTGCCTTTTTTCTTTGAGCCTATGTACTCCAGTTAACGATTACCAAATTAGACGATTATTTCAGTAATCGATTAATCACAATTAATCGATTCGACCCTATACTCAAGTCTTCGTACACATTTGAAGTACTTTAAAAGATGCAAATAAACTAAAATATTTTGATTCTTTTTTTTTGATAAAAACATTTTACTGGCTAAAATGTAACATAGCTTCCCTTCAGTAAATGGAAATGGGGGAAGATAAAACTCCCACTTGATCAGTTTAAAAAAAAAAGATCAATCAAAATAATGGTGTTTTTATCTGAAATACAAAACTGATAGTTTGTACAACTTTACTCCTCTGAATGTATTTCGTCAAATGGCCTCTATTTTCCATCTGTATACTCCAGTTAACGATTAATTGATTACTAAATTAGTTCAATTATTGTGATAGTCGATTAATCACGATTAATTGTTTCATCTCTAGTGATTAATACTTCTAAAGGACGTCACAAAGATAGAAATGGTATGAAAAACCAGTGATTGGAAATCTGTGTCAGATTTTTAGTTATTTATTAAATAAATCAAACTGGTCAAAGTTTTCCAGTGACCATGTGTCGTAGTTGGGAGGCAGAAACACAAAAACACCTGAACTGAATCTCTTGCCAAAATCCTGACTCCACAGTCTGTCTGCCGCACAGGGACTAATTTGTTTGGCACAAATAAAACAATGATGTCTGTAAAAAATTAAAACCAAAATCACTGATGCAGCAGCAACTAATGGACAGACGCCAAATTTAGCTACAAACATCATTTTCTCAGGTGCTTTTAAAACAACTGTGTGACAATAAAACACTGTCGCTGGAGTCATCATCAGGAAATATTAAATTTAGAAAAATACAGTATTTATACCTCTTGGTCCAAATAAACCACAAAGTTTAAAATATTTTATTGGGATTTTAAATGATAAAGCAACACAAAGAACCACATAACTGGGAAATGTTGTCCTGTATTTTCATATTAGCTCTGTCCAGCCTCTCTGGTGATGCTGCCATGTTCAGTTCAGGTGTCGCCTGTTTCCCGTCATTTAACACCAACCTGCTGAGGGCTTTTTGCCATGTCAGGAGACTCTTTGCCCCAGTAGCACTTCACCATCTGCCCCTCAATGACTGTCCCGTTTACAGAGACGATGGCGTGCGCAGCGCTGTCATGGGTGGAGAACCTTCAATACAAAAAGAACAAAACGAATCAGAACACAGGCAGTGTCACTGCTGCTGTTGACCTCTGGAGGCTAAACGCTGCCATTAGCTCTAATAATACCTGATGAAGGAATATCCTTTCTCAGGAAACACCCTGACCTCCATGATTTGACCAAATGGTGAAAACGTCTGTCGGATCAGATGTTCTGGAAGAACCAGAGAGGAGACAAACATGTTATTCTGGTTGATTCTTCCAGTCTGGCAACTGGTAGGACACCTATAAGTACAGAGTGACGACATGCTGGAACAATGGCCTCCGGGGAATGTGGCACTCGCCTGTGAGACCCGACTGGATCCCGCCGCAGTACACTGTGCAGTTCTGTGGACTCGACTGATTCATCACATCATCAAACCTCAGCTGCTTTGAGCCATCTGACAAAAAACAACAACAAATTTTAAAACAAACACAGAACTAAAAGCCAATCCATGAAGAGATCACTGTTTTAACGCTGGAGGTCCGGATACAGCAGGAATCAAGGCTGAATAAGATGATCAGGGTACTATGGAAAAGGCCCTGGTTCAAAGGCTGGTTTTCCCATGTTGCAACATTTGTTACATTTTCAGCTGTAGGGATTCAAACAAACCAAACCTTTCAAAAAAACCTGTTCCCCTCCTCACCTGTGGGGGCGCTGCACCGAGAACCACTGAAGGAAACAAGCAAAAACCTCCAGTGCAGCTTCCTTCTTCGCGAAATGTAAACTAAAATGGAGAAGCGTCAGATTTTTGTGTTTGACGGATTTCTTTATTGGCTTTGGAAAAAGACCACGAGCCATTTCTCCTGCTAGCATGTTTGTTTTGGTTGCAATTACCCAGAATGCCCTGCGCTGCAGACCACATCCTGCTTTTGGAGCACAAAATGCTCCAAACCATTTGCACTTGAACCAAACCAGAGTTCAGTTTTTAGAGTTCGATTAGCATTCAGAGCCCAAACGAACCGGACTCTCCAGACACGTTTTCTAGAGAACTTTTTAAAATCTTAAATGCAAAATGTTTCCCTTTTTAACAGTTTTGGTATAATTACTTCTCTGAATGTATCACTCTGCCAGAAATCTGCCTCTTTATGATTAATCAATTACTAAAATTGTTGATGATTATTTGATTAATCGTGATTAATCGTTCAGCTCTATGGTAGATTACAGGGTTGTAATCACAGATTATTCCATCCTCTCAATGGAAGCAACAGAGACATCTGTGTTGGCAACATTTGTAGAAAGTTTGTTGCATTTTTAACAGAGTTTGGTGTGAACATGAATGAGTTTTAAAGTGTAATCAATTTGAAAGACTCAGTAAATGCTATGTCATTGCATTTTAGGAAATTCAATGTTTATATTCTTATTAAAAACTGACAAATGAAAGAACCGCAAGTGGTTAAATTAAAAAATTCTGTTGATTGTGGGGAAAAAAATCATATTGATCGATTAATCGTCGCGTAATTGATTAAAATAATGGCAGTAAATGACTTTAAATGAATAACTTCCTGTCGATACTCACTGTCCTGAGCACTTTTTGGGGCCGGGGGTTTACGCGTCGCCCAGTTGGTCCTGATCTGCCGCCCTCCGAGCCACTGGCCCGCCATGTGAGAGATCGCATTTTCTGCATCCTGAAAGCCAAAAAGAGGAACGGCGCCGCTCTTCAGAAACAACAACAAAAAACTACAGAAATTACAGTTTTCAATTCTGCAAAACTTAAAAAACTGGCATTGGCAATGAGAAAACTGTGGTGTGTGACATGTAGTGGCACTGGCTGACTATCATTTCATCTGTTCTGAGCATTTTAAAAAGGTAGAATAATAAAGGAAAAACATAACCTTCAGTCTGTGTTCCTGTACTGAAGCCTTACCAGTTTGTTGTAGAAGGACACAAATCCATACCCTTTTGATTTGCCAGTTGTAATGTCCTTCACGACACGAGCGTCTCTGAGGGGAAAACCAGGAAACAAATTAAATCAGCAAAATTTAGAAAGAAAGTCCTCAGTAAAAAATAGGAACCACGCAAACACAGAGTTTAACTCCTCTATTCTGACCTACAGTGGATTAAAATAGCTAACATGACCTACTGCTGACTTCTTCTAAACAAACATGAACAAATACATGCAGCCTACAGTATACTTTAAGTTATTTCACCACATTTTGGCTCAATCCTAGAGATTAAATTGACAGATTACCATGCATTCCTAAAATCTGCTGTAACTGCTATTCCTACAGACAGAAATGTAAATAGATATATATATATAAATAAATATGAAATATCAGAAGAAAAAAAGGAATTAAATGGCATACGTGGCCTGTTAACAGATTTCTGAATTTTCCTGGTCAATTCTTTACCACCATTATGCCGTTTGGACTTTGGGCAGCTGTAAATTTTGAGAAATTGACATTTTCAGAAAATTTTGGAAGAAGAGGATCAGTGATCTACAAACAACACTACACAAATCAAAAAATGAGACAATTTAAGCAAAGCTGTCGAGGTTATAAAAAAATAAGAAAAAAATAAATAACACTGTTGTATCTGCAAATAAAGACATGTGGGAATTAAAAAATGTAATAAATAGAGGAAGAAAAAAAAACTACATCTGAGTCTCCAGAGTGCACAGCTCCTTGCTGTTAGCCTTCAAGCTGCTGTCCAATCCTATGAGCATCTCTGTAAAATAACCAAAGGGCTATTAAAACTTCACTGTGAAGAAGTACTTTAAAGGCGGTTCAGGTTCACACACAAAGCTTGGATGTTGCTCTGAAGCGCTCGCTTCACTTACCGCGCTCTACATGACGATAAAACGCAGGAACCGGTTAAATGCACAAACCATAAAACACACAACCCCTACGACTGCTTAAATCTGTTAAGAGTGGTTAAAAACACACACTGCTTTGCAAAAGTCTTCCTTCACCTTAAGCATCTTAAATCTATGATTTGATAAACATTACATTTGTTTTTGAGGGAATTTTGTGAGAGAAAACCACAAATTAATGCACAATTTTATGCACTTTTTAACATTTCTAACAAAGAAATCCTTCATTTGTCTGCAAAAAGAGTATCCACACATCATGATGCTGCCACCACTGTGTTTCAACATGGAGTTTGGGTGCAGTAGGAATTTTTCTGCCAAAAATGTTTCACCTTCTCTCACGTGTTTCCAAACTTTTCTTCTTATGGTTTTTAATACTGCTGTTCTACCCATCTGAGCTGTGGGTTTCTGTTGCTCCTCCAAAGTGGGCTTAGATCTAATTTCTTTGCTCCTTTAATGTTCAACCCTCCACACAAAATCGTCTGACCCACAATTTTTGTTTTGCAATAATTCATAATTGTGAGTTCATTTAAATTTTGACTCGAAATCATTGGATTAAAGTAATGCCAACTCTCACCTGCAGGTGGCAGTATTTATTATGTCTACTGGAGTCTGGATAGAAAATATTTACAAAGAAGATTTTCATCTAAATTGCATGATGTATATATTTTTTACTTAATTCTCGCTTTAAATATGTAGATTTGTTTCAGCAAATGGTTAATTTTAGAACCTGTAAACTCCAATGAGTAATTAATCGATTAATAAATTTGACTATTTAAATAATTGATTCATCCGATTAGTTATTTGCAACCAAAAGTAACAAGTTTACACAAGTGAAATATAAACAAACCACCTTTGATGTAGTCATTATTTTATTTAAGCTTCTTATAACCTTTATCTTTTTTCATTTAAAAATGTGTCACTTTCCTGAAACCAAGTGATTTGTTTCAGCTTGGTTTCAGTTTTATTGTTTTTTTTATTTAAAGAGTAAAACTATTAATGTCTCCAATCTGTCTGCTTGTTTTATTCTATGTGCAAAAGAAAAAGTATCACAATATATTTGCAAATATTTCTAAAGTAATACGAAAGAATAAATAAATAATTTTATAATGCAACATTTTCCTCTCACTTCTGAGTTATGTGGTAATTTTAGTTGATTTATCAAACGTCTAAATCCCAATAAAATACATTGAAATTTGAAGCTAAAGGATGATAAAATATGAAAAAGGTTTGAGGGAATAAAAACTTTTGCAAAGGACTGCGTGTAAGCTCATATTTAAAATAAAAATATGTATTAGTACCAGTAACCATGTCTACATGAAGAGAATTACTTATTTAAACAACCAAAATCCAATTTGTGATGTCTATGGAGTACTTATAATGCCAAAATTGACAATAATTAAACATGAAAATAAATAATTGTGAAAATAAAATATATTTAGAATATAGAGCAGAAATAGCATTTCTTGCCTCACAAAGGCAAAATTCAACAGCATCAGGATATGTGGGTTCACAGAAAAGTTCCAAAAGTGTTTACGTCTACAGAGTTATTAATTTTCAATTTCTTTAATTCTTCACTTATTTAGTAATTTAAAATTTTATTTTGTCACTAACTTATTTTCTTGTCAATTTTGGCCAGATCAGTCCTCCGTACAAAGCAACCTGAATGCGCAGAACGAAAACGTCACACAGCAGAGAAGTCGCTGCATGTTGTGTATGGAAGGCTGTTTGGATGCGTAGTCAGAACTGACAGCAGTGGGATTGTGACGTGATGAACTTCACTGACAGACTTATTTAATAATCTTATAATTATCATTTTCAGTCATTGTTTACACCTATTTATCGCTCATCTGGATTCTTCCTGTGCAGAAATACGATGCATGCCTCTCTTTCAGACCGGATATGTTTCTGATTAATTTATTTATTTCTGTATGAAAAAGATCAGAATTTGGCCGTCAGATATCGGTTAGTGAGAAAGAAGCCTTAGTGGGCATCTGTTTAGCAACACCAGATCTTCATCTTATCAGAAAATGTTCTTACTTGTGAGCATTTTGTTGAATCGAATTCCCAGATGGATGCATGTAAACATGGTCACAGTGGGTCTTAGGCTAACAGAGCAGCTTCACAAAGCTAATTTTTACCCAACTTTTAACAGATCAAATGCTAAAACATGCATTTCGTAATAATTATGTTTAAAAAATGAACTTACGAGATTGCTCCGAAAGGTGAAAATGCAGCCCTGACATCATCAGTAGTAATCTCTGGATTCAAATCACCCACAAAAACATGATAGTGATCTAAGAAAAAGCAAAAACAGAAGCAAATACTTTACATCATCTTAAAAATTCTAAATAATTATTAATCTAATTTTAAAACAATGATGAAAATAATAATAAATTTACTGGAGGTGTCTTTCTTCTGGCTGCTGGGGGTGGTTGCCCAGTTGACTTTAACTTCCTGAAAGCAAAAGAATAATTGAACCTCATTAAAACTGCAAAAAAGATTAACCCCCGCCCCCCCCCCCCCCCAAAAAAACGACCACACACAAGAATCAAAATAAACTTTATTTAGATGAGTTGCCTATTTTATTTTATTTAAATGCTCTTCCTCTCACCTTTCCTAGTATCTTCCTGCCATTCATGGCTGCCAGGGCTGCAGCTGCATCTCTGCGCTCGTAGAACTCCACAAAGCAATAAGGGTCATTGCTTGTGTGCTGCAGAAAAACGACGACAAGCAAAATAAATAAATAAATAACATCAAAGAGTTCATTTATTAAAATGACTCAATTATTTAGATTCACTGCAAATACACAGTAATATTTCAAGTGTTTATTTAAAAGGTTGGCAATTCAGGGTGCAGCACCCAGGCATGCTCATGGAAAGTTTACTGGAAGGAAAAAGTGACTGGAACGACAGACAAGCAACAGACATGATCACAGCCTTACATGTAAGAAATAATCCATGACACACTAAAGCAATCTGTAGGAGTTTAAGTTATTCTTTAATAAATGAACATTTTCGTGATGTTTTCATTTTTCTCAGAAGGCCAGCAGCCAAACCAGGATCTTTACCTCTGTGATCATCTTGCAGCTTTTGCAGGGTCCTATCTGGGTGAAGAGCTGTAAAATCAGGATCTCTGTAACATCCCTGGACAGGTTTCCCACATACCTAAAGGAGGAGATAAAATGTTAAAACAGTTCAGTCCGAATACAGCCGGACAATGTGATTCCAATTAACAAACAGCGTCTTATTTCTGTCGCTTTGAGCTTCTTCAGGTGAGGTTTGGAGCGTAATTGTGACGTTATTCGCATAAAATCCAAGGCCTAACGCCAAAAACGGCTAATAGAAAGAGTTACCGTCAATACGTTCATCAAATTATTATTTCGTCATTAATTATCTCGTTTAAGCCTGGTGAATGAAGCTCCAGAGGTTGATTTTTGTTTAGTAATCGATGGTTGAGGAGCTACGTTAGCCACAGGTTTGATGTTAGCAAACGCTGCGAAATAAACCGCGCATATTGATCACTTAAAACTACTTACAGGGTTCTTGGGTAACTTTCGTCGTCCATGGCCGATATCGACTAAAACCTACTCAAAAATATTTGCTGATAGGCAGATTAATAACAAAAGACAAGCCCTGAAAACAACAACTACTCGTTAACTAGCTCAGAAGCTAGCTAACTGTGTTCATGGCTTACGTCACGCTACGACTTCCGGGTTATTCGTCGTAGTAAAAGCTAAGGTTTGTTTCTATTTTAAATGTAAAAATGTGTTTTCTTAGTACATGTTCTGTTTATGTCTGTATTTACAGAGACATTTACAAATAAAACAGAAAAATCAGAGGCTCGGATAAACTTAGCAGTTTTTTCAAGCAAAGTAACTTCCGTAAGAGGCCTCAACTCGGAGCGTGACGCGAGGAGCACTTGTTTTTCACACCATAGGAACATGGTGTTCACTCGAACAAGAATAGTTCTGGAATAGGAGTGGTTTAACATTTGACTCATTTACTTGACATTACAAACATTACTGAGGGACCTTAAGTAAATGGTTATATGAATTTAGTAACACAATGTAAATATAATATAATATAAATTACTGCAGTAATTAGATACAAAACAAAGTTTTGAATTAAGTTTGAATCTGAATATGTCTGCATTATATTAAATTATACTATAAATCCCATTCAACTGACTAAGTTAGAGCTAAATTGAAGGAGCATTATAGTAGATCCTTCCTCCAGCAGCTACTGAACTCTATATCCACTGTAATCAACAAACCCAATAAAAATTGACGTACATACTTGCAGGTATTTGCAGCAGTTTTATATTCATATATAATAACTAGTCTGTTGTTTGCACATTTTATATATTGTTGCACATTTTTTATGTTGTAATTTTGCCCTTGTTGTTGAATATGACTCTTAATTTTGTTTGTCTTTTAGGCATGAACCTACCTGCACACACGTCCTGTCAGATTTGCACTTAAGTTTCCCCAATGTGTGACAATAAAATGTATTTAATTTTTTTCTGTTGACTCACATTGTCACTTGCTGCTATGCGAATACAATACAGGTTTAAGGGAGCTGTACAATCTGTTTGTTTTTGCCAGTGTTCTTATTAGCATTCCCCCTGACAGAATGAAGAGGAAGGACTGTCATTAGAGGTGTCACCGTGCCTACACTCTTTCACACCAGCAGTTACATAATTGTGAACCAAATCCAAGCAAATCGTTGGACTAGATTCACCATCCTGTGGGAGTCTGACTCCCATCTATTTAGAGATTTGTTTTTATTTAGGAAAAATTAGGAATTCCCTTCTGTGTCCCGGGACCCATCGCCAGGGGAAATCCTGCTCGTTTTTGTTTATTTATGTAATTAAAATAAAATAACTAAATAAATAAGGTGAATGTCATTCGCTCCGAGTCGTCTGTGTTTGGGGTCTGAGGAGCCAGCGCGCTGCGTCCGCCGCCCCCGACATTAACCCCTCGCTATTTCCAGAAACTTCCAGCCCACTCCCCCACGTCACCAGTGGGAATCTTTAAAGCGACCGTCGCCCGGTGGAACATGTCTCAATACTCGGCCGCCTGCAACATGAACGCCGTGAAGACGCAGTCAGCGATGCCCGCCGCGATGGCGCCCAACGACAGCGAGCCTCTGCCGCTCGGCTGGGAGGTGAAGATCGACCCGCACACCGGCTGGCCTTTCTTCGTGGACCACAACAACCGGACCACCACCTGGAACGACCCGAGACACGATGCCAGGAAGGTAACGGAACCGGAACGATAAAGTTGCTGTGATTGTTCGATGTCGTTTGGACGCGTTTGTTTACGTTGGTTTTGTGTCTCCAGGCGCGTCACGCAGATTTTAGTGTTTTTAAATCCGTGCGCTGCGTTTTATGTTCCACATTAATATTGTCGCCGATGGGCCTTGTTAGGCAGCGTCACCTCCCCCTCACTGACAGCTCAGGAGCCTAATATAACAGATGACCATCGCCGTTTTATTCCCATGCCATGATCTAACGCTATTATTATTGTTACGCGGTGAGTCACCGCGCTGCGTGGATCTGATCCCCGTGTTTGGAAAAACGGCCATCAGATCGTAATAAACTTTTCCCTTACAAGGATTCAACCAGCTCTCGCTTCATTCGTAGGCTAGAGAAACCGCCTGACCTGTAATTATGATATAAATATCGCAAAAATGAATAATAATGATAATAAGTGAGCAGAAAGTGATCGGATCTGCTGTGAAGTCCCAGTCTGCCTAGCTGGTAATCTTCCCTCCCAGAGACAGACTCTTGTTTTCCAAAGTTAGGTGCTGAGGAATCTGCTGGAAAGACACAGCTGTTGGGGATAAAATTGGTGCAGGCAGTCTGCGGTGTCCTGTGCAAGCAGAGGGCAAAGGGTCGTTCACAGCTATTTCACCACCGAGGCTCCTGCTTTGCAAAGCGATCCAGTTTACAGTGTTTTTTGTGTGTTTGTTTTTAGCTTTTTTGCAGGTTTGTTTAAAGTTTAAATGGGTGGGAACCTGTTGCTCCTACAAGGCCTTCAGCCAAGTTTCATCTGTGGACCCACCTCCCCTTAAAGGAGAACTGTGATTTCTGCAGCTGTTTGCAAGATGAAAGCAACGGCTTTAATCTGAAAGAGAAATAAATATTCTCCATCTTAATGTTTTGAGAAGTTTGAAGCTCAAACATTAATTCTATTTTTTATCTCCAGAAGTGAGTAGAATAACAAAAGATTGTACTCAAGTAAAGTAGCACTATAACAACATAGTTTTACTCAAGTAAACATAGCCATCCAGGATATTATTCAATTAAGAGTAAAAATGTATTTGGGAAAATGTCTGCCCAAGTACTGAGTTACTGATCAAATCTATCTATCTATCTGTCTCTATCTGTCTGTCTGTCTGTCTGTCTGTCTGTCTGTTTACTCAAATACTGTCTGTCTGTCTGTCTGTCTGTCTGTCTGTCTGTCTGTCTGTCTGTCTGTCTGTCTGTCTGTCTGTCTGTCTGTCTGTCTGTCTGTCTGTCTGTCTGTCTGTCTGTCTGTCTGTCTGTCTGTCTGTCTGTCTGTCTGTCTATCTATCTATCTATCTATCTATCTATCTATCTATCTATCTATCTATCTATCTATCTATCTATCTATCTATCTATCTATCTATCTATCTATCTATCTATCTATCTATCTATCTATCTATCTATCTATCTATCTATCTATCTATCTATCTATCTATCTATCTATCTTTAATTTGCCCAAGTAAATATATTAAGTTTTAATGTTAAACACATGTAAATAAAGTAAGTTTGACAAACTTGTTTTGATTAAATGTAACAAATAAAAAAAAAATTTAAGTTCCTTTCTATTCTTTCAGTTTATGAGCAGCAAGAAGGCCATAAAGTGAACCACCAATCAATTAGTGTGATTACTGATTATCTCATCATGCAGCATTTGTTCAAACTAATGGGACTCTAGAAAAATGTTTAATCACGTTAAATGCAGGGTTTGTAATTAATTAGTCACAATCATATTATAATCGACATAAGAAGCTACATTTTCCATTTATTGTTAAATAAAACGCTCAACAAAATGTTAATCAATTTTATTCTGTTTATTTAGTTTATTAAACGACCATATCGGAGCAAATGTGCTTTAATATCCATTCAGGTTTCAAGCGTTTCAAAACAATCCTCATCATTCAACTTGATTTAAAAAAAAAATTTATTTGGAAATCTGATGCTAACGTTAGCATTAGCATCTGTGCTGCTGCTACATGTTTGGCACTGAGACGCTATTTTAACTCCTTAAAGATAAATCTGGACGCAGTAATAATACTTTCCAGCATTTTATCAGATTGTTTTAAAGCAGAAATTAAACCCCAGTGGGCCAAGAGACGCGGCTTTGTTTAGGGACTTCGCTTGTGCGTCAGATTTATGGGCGTACCAGAAACACAAAGCAAAGGTTCCGACTCTGCGCTTTTGCGTTAGAATCTTTTAAGGTGTTCAGTAATTAAAAAATAAATAAATCTCCATCAAGTATATAAACTTTTTCATGATTGTGTCGGGGAAAAAAGTAGCTAATTTGGTTTCTAGGCCCAATATACAAAATATGTAGTGTATATAATTAGTTCAAGACACAAAATTCTGTTGAAATAGAAGAAATACTGGTTTAAAAAATCAAATAAATTCACTTTTCTTTTTCTGTGTATTGTAATAATTTGTCATTAATACGCCAGAAGTGTCTTTTAAGCTATTGAGATGTAAATATCTACTGAAATAACTTAATCTAAATGTAAATATTAATACAGTAAAACACATTTTATCATAAAAATCATTTTACACTGAAAGGTTGACTGGCAGATGTTGTTTTCCTCTTTCCAAAGCACCTAAGTGAGACTTTTAGCATGACTCTGAGGAAATATTCAGCCTCTCCCCACGACCTTCTTTATTGTTTGAGTCTGAGCAAATAATCGGTTTGTTTTGTTAATGCTCCATTAAAAAAACAAATCAGTTTGGGGACAGAAAAAAATCGTGTGACAAACAAAGACGAAGGAGGGAAAAGTAACCAAAATGATAAAAAGTAACTGTCCAAGAAATGAGTCAAGTAAAAAAGTATTTGATAAAAAAGTTTACTCAAATACTGAGTAATTTATCAAATTATCAATCATTTTGTATTTAAATATCACATCATCAGATGAACCAAATATAAAGTTAACACGGAAATTTTTGTATTTTAAGGACAAAAATGACAACAATTCATATAAATAACCAAAAAATAACTAAACCAGGCAAAACAAAAAAAAGTTTCCAAATCAGTTTCTTTCAATAAAAAATTTATAAAACTTTGACAGACACTGCAGGTGTGTGTCTGTGCAGCAGCATCCGTGTTATTCCTACATCCAGCTGGTGAATTTTTGATTAAAACATCTTTGTTTTTCACTCGGTGGGTAGAAAATCCAGAAATTTTACTCAACAAAGAGCAGAAATACTTCATAGTAAAATTATTCAAGTGAAAGTAAAAAGTACAGCATTGTGAAAATACTCCTAAAAATGTTACTCAAGTCAATGTAACTTCCCAACTTTGCACATTGATGTTATTCATGTAATAAATATAGACTAATAATTGGTGATCAGCATAATAATGACGCAGGTTTGTGTTTAAAAAGGTTATTTATGTTCAGTCATATGTTGGATTTTTATTACAAATGCATGTAAATAATAAAATTGTATGATTCCAGTAAAATTTACAGTAAAATTTACATTTCAGATTCGAGAAGTGTCAGCAAACGGACCCAGCGCATCAGCAGAATCGAGCCCTGTGGAGCCTCTGAAGACGTTTGTGAGAGAGATGAAGCATCCCATCCTCCGGCCGGGTTACATTCCCATCCCGGTCTACCATGACGGAGCCGACGTGAGGCAGCAGCAGCATCCGTGTTACTCTTACATCCAGCCGGTTGCTGCCCAGAGCGTCCGGACCGAGGGTCCGACGGCGCCGCAGCCCTCAGGGCTCCACCACAGACCCAAATCGCCGCTGCTTGGACACTCTGACGCCGAATGTGGGAAGACCGGATCACCGGTTTCACCAACATCAGAGGTACTTTACGAGTTTACGACGCCTTTTATGACCTTTAGCCTTTATTGGAAGGCTGCAGGAAAAATTTAAATTTATTACTGATTTAAATGGAGCCAATTATGTCTGTATAATCAGGTTTTCTATGAGTTGGTTCCACAGTTGAGCAGCACTGAAGCTGTTTCGCCTTGCTGAAGTAAAACTGGTTAAATAAACATGTAAATGGATAAAATATGTTTCAATCTTTTAGGGAAACAATGCTGTTGGTATTTGAAGAACCAAAATGACAATAATTCATTTAAGAAACAAAGAAAATGTTTCCAAATCAGTTTCTCTCAGTTTTAAACTTCAGAACATAAAAAAAAAAAAAAAACTGCAGGTGTGTTTCTGTGTCTGGTGAATTTCTGGTTAAAATGTTTTGGTTTCATTCAGTGGGCAGAAAACGCAGAAGATTTTACTCAAGTAAGAGAAGAAATACTTCATAATAAAATTACTCAAAGTACAGAGCAGTAAAAATATTCCTAAAAGTAATTTTTTCCCAAAAAAAGTTACTCAAGTAAATGCAACTACTGTAACTACCCAACTCTGGTACTTAACCCCCTTTACTCTGATACCTCTAAATAAATCACTTTACCAAGATGCGATATGCCTGTCAGGATGTTTTTGCCACAAACTGAATCTTTCTTTTACTCTGAAGGTCAACATGGCCGCCCATCACCAGCCAGCGCGGCCCAGCAGCTCCGGTCTGCAGCCCGGTTACATCTCCATCCCAGTGATCCACGAGGGCGGAGGGGGCCAAACGACGCCTCACATGAACCCGTCGGTTTACGCCCAGCGCGTTCCCTACGCCGAACATCAGCCGCCGTTCCATCATCGCCTTCAGACGGAGGACTGGCCCGGCTACCCCGCCGCGGCGCAGCCTCCCAGAGAAAGGGCTTCCCCGACCACTTTCCCCCAACATCGTGACGCCACGTCTGCTCACCTGCCGCCTCACGTCAGGAGCCACTCACCTGTCAAGATACAGGTGATGGGGGAAAAGCCACAGGTAATTTCACTTTCATTTGTGAACTCGGTAAACTTTTATGAAGAATCTGAAAATTGTCACCATGTTGTGAGAGTTTGATATGAGGCAGACGACTGGATCACATTAAATAGGCAGAAGATAAAACTTTCATTAAGAAAATGCAAGTTATATGATATAAACTAACAAAATAAAAGTAATGACAAAAATTTTAAATGCTGGGATTAAAATTCTTTCAGAAAGTGAATAAATCACTGAGAGATATGATATGATCAGAAATTTTTATATTCTGAAATAATCATCATCTGAATTTTTTTCTGAATTTTCTGCGGAAATATTTTAAAATAAAATATAAATAAACAAAGTAACTGTTCTGACTAAATGTTTGAATTCAAGGTTTGAAATGTTTGATATTCCTAACATTACTATTATTTTAAAATTATTGCACGTATTTAAGTTAGCTTGCAAAAATATTTGTATCCCTTGAACTTTTTCACATGTTGATTAAAGATGCATTATGCAACTTTTATAACGAGTAGCAGGCAGCGCTAAGATCCGCCTCCTGGCTCTGATTGGTTGTTTCTGACTGAGTGGTGTATCTGTGCAGTTTGTACTGGGAGAACTGGGAGAAAACAGCCTCATATTATACTGTAATAATGATAATTTTAACAAGTATGTAAAACAATAAAGTCTTTATTTCTCATAAAGCCACATACTGCAGCTTTCACTCTTTTGGAAAAAATTAAATAAACCATTTTTCCAAAGTTGAGGAAGTTATTTTAAATTTAATAACCTTTCTACTTCAAGACATGCTGAAAAAAACAGACTTTGATGGAAACAGGGCGGTGGTCATGAATTAAATAACTTATTTTTCTGTTCCTCTCTACTCTCAAGGCTCCACAGCGAGTCCTGTCAAGAGAAATGCCCCAGCGGACAGAGCAGGAGCATCAAGTTGTGCAGCAGAAACCCGAGAGCACACCGGTTCCCCCAATGCTGCACACAGAAGCAGACGTCCCCAAGTCGCCGCAACCACAACCGTTCCAGCAACCTCAAACGCATCACGAAGCGCCTCCGCAGGCTCAGAAGCAGGAGCCGCCATCACACCACATGTCCGACATCACGGTTCAGATACCTCCGAAACCAGAAGCCCAGGAGGCACCAGCTGACGTCCCGCCTGCGCAGACTGAGGCAGACCCAACGGTCAAGTGCCCGGTACTCCCAGGGCTGGCGAAAGTGCAGCAGATCCTGGAAAGAGTCACCAAGTTGGAGCAGGATGTGAAAAGCTTCAGCGGAAAGAAAAATGATAAGAAATACTTGCTACTGGAGGAGCTCTTGACCAAAGAGCTGCTGGCGCTAGACTCTGTTGACCCTGAAGGCCGTGTGGACGTACGGCAGGCGAGGCGGGACGGCGTCCGGCGCGTGCAGACGATACTGGAAGAACTGGAGCAACTGGAGGAACATTCTGCCAGTGAGGCTGCACTGGATAGAGACAGTCTGACTCAGAAAGGAGAGCCCAGCATGATCACTGAGAGCCTGGAGATGGCGAAGGAGAGATTATGACTGAACACTTCATAGTGAAGAGATTCCTCAACCTACAGCATTTGTGGAAGTTGCATGCATTGATTCAAAGTGTTGCTATGTCCATTCAGCACATAATCGATGGTAGCCCAGTGGAACTGTATTGTTCAAGCCATTGTTGTTCAGTATCTTCAAAGCAAGACTGCACTCATCAGTGAGTTCTTCTTGATAACATTGTTAAGCATATTTTTGTTTCAAGTACGAGGCCTTTATGAATAAACGGAAGAGAACGCAAGTATTTTCTTAAGAAATGATATTTGGAGTTGCCTTTTGTCTGATTAAATCCTCTATGAAGCTTTTCTTAATCTAGTCAGAACACGAGTGGGCTTTAAAGCAGAACGCCTGAGTCAACAGAAGCTAATTTCTCCCAGTGAATGCCATCTGTTCTTGTTGGAGCTGCTTTGTCACAAAACACAGTGCTTTTGTTTACTACGTGCTGCTTTATGGCATATTGCTGATTTTGCTGTCTTTGCACTTTGCCGTCACTGAGAATCAGGGTTCCTGCACGGTTTTCTACGTCAATGTCCCATAATCTAAAAAAAAAAAAATCTCAAAATGTTTGGTGTTTATTTTGATTCATTTTCAAAGTTTGAAATCAAAAATTCAGCATGATTTAGATGTTTCAACACCAGTGAGGCTTTAAATGGGAAATCTGCCAGGATGGATGGATGGATGGATGGAGTTTGGATGGATGGAGTTTGGATGGATGGATGGATGGAGTTTGGATGGATGTCAGAAGGATGGATGGAGTTTGGATGGATGTCAGAAGGATGGATGGAGTTTGGATGGATGTCAGAAGGATGGATGGAGTTTGGATGGATGGAGTTTGGATGGATGGATGGATGGATGGAGTTTGGATGGATGGAGTTTGGATGGATGGATGGATGATGGTTGGATGAATGGATGGATGGAGTTCGGATGGATGGATGGATGAATGGATGGATGGAGTTCGGATGGATGGATGGATGAATGGATGGATGATGGTTGGATGGATGGATGATGGTTGGATGGATGGATGGATGATGGTTGGATGGATGGATGGATGGATGCAATAAAGTCTGGAACTCCTTTATTTTTCCATTTTCTGTTTTTATTTTTCTTTAACAATCAAAATCTGGAAAACATTTAAAACGAATTCAAAATTTTCCAAAATTTTCCAGGAGCCCTGGAAGATGCTGAAAAATCAGCCGCACATCCGTTTTGGTCGCGTGTCGAAGTGTAAACGTCTGCTGGTTCCCTGCTGCTGCTGCCAGCCAAGAGTCCAGAGTTTCTGAGATTTCTATGAGTATTTTTGGTACATGAATGTGAATCGTCCAGCCAGGGTGTGATGCACATCGAACTCCAGATGTGAGACAATCAGAGCATTTTAACGACTCTCAGAATGTCCTCATAAACTTACCAAAGCCACAATCCGTAATAAGTCTGGACGCATTACGGGCCCTCAAAGCCTTAAAAACAACACCTCTGTAAAAAATAAAAATACAAATCTGTATCCCTCCGCCTGGAACTATTTTATTACAACTGTCTGTGAGATAATTTGCCACTGATGAGATTGTGAGCCATCACAGCCGGACCTGCATTCACAAATTATGGATCGTGGCTTAGTGCTCATTAGCAGCTGGGTGAATCATTAATTATAGGAAGTCACATTTGTATAACTGAAAATAAAATGTTTTGACTGACACTTCAAGAGTTTTCTGGTTTTCTGTGAGGTTGTTTGTTTTTGAGAAGAAAAATATTTTTATTCCTGCAGAATCTGTTTGCATTTCAACTTGAAAGAAAGTTTGGACTGAGCAAATCAATTAAATTAAATTTAAAAGTACTTTATTTATCCCAAAGGGATCTCCAGTAGCAGTCAGGCTTACAACAAATCCAAATTTGCTTCTGATTGAAGAATGTTGCTGTGCTATTACAGACTAGTGACTGTCATTATATTACATCCAGGTGGCAGAGATGATAGTGACATGTAGGACGACAACACCAGTTGTTTGCAAGCATTGCTAACCCACCTCATTTGCTTTTGCTGCATCTTTTTAAATCAATCAAGTTTATTTGTATAACATATTTTGACAACAAGGCAGTTCAAAGTGCTTTACATCATAAAAACACAAAAATATAAATTCTTAAAAACAGCATACATAAAACCAGTCATAAACATTAAATCACTTTGTCTAATGCCATTATCAAAATCAATAACACAAATCAATATTCCAGTTATTATGGGTTGAAAGCAACTCTTAACAGGTGGGTTTTTAGGCTTGCTTTAAAGGAAACTCATTGTTTCAGCTGTTTAGCAGTTTTCTATCAGGTCTTATGAGATGTTGGAGGCAGGGGATATCATCCTTTAAAAAGGTGTTATTTAAAGGAGATTTTTAAGACGCTAGCCAGCTTCTTCCAGCTGCAAAAGCAAAATACTTTGGTGTCACAGTTATGCATCGTGTCCAACATATTTCATTTGTTTGTCTGAAGCTGAGCATATTTATCACTTGAAGGCTTTTCAAGAGCAAGAATCTTGTGATGTTTTAACGTTTATTTAAAGGAATTCAGTATTTCAGCTGTTTGGCAATTTTCTGTAAGGTCGTCTGGCCAGAAAGATGTTGGAGTAGGGGATACCTTCCCTGAAAAGATGCATCATTTGAGCTTTTGAGATGCTAATTAGCTGATTTAATTTAAAAGAACCAAGTCTGTCAGCTCTTTTGCAGTTTTTGTCAGGTCATACAGAGAGATGTTGGCGTACGGGATATCCTCCTTAAAAGAGGTGCTATTTGAGCTGCAGAGGTGCTATTCAGCTGTTCCAACTGTAAAAACAATACCATGTTGCAATGGTTACCCATCATAACAACACGCATAATTGTTTGCCTGAAGCAGGGCGCATTGAAAGAGCAAGACTGATGTCTCTATTAGGTCAGCTGCTTTTCTCTGAGGAGCACTCGAGTCATGACTGAGAATATTGTCTGACCCTCGCCCAGTAACAAAACTATAAATAGAAAAATATCCAACAAGTACGCCTTGTTTGTAAGGCGACAGAGAGGAAAGCTGGTAATCTTTAAAAAGAAAATGTGATAAAATCAGACAGGAAGTTTTTTCTAGAAAATTTCTGAGAGTGAGCTCAAAATTTCAGATTTGTTTTTCAGAAATTTTGACTTTTCAAATTCAGAAATTTCCAATCTTTTCCTAAAGATTTTTTTTAGATTAATCTCAAAAGTTTTGAATTGTTGTTTTCAAGCAAATTTTAGACTTTTCAATTTATGAAATGTTTTTGTTTCAACATGACTCTCAAACTTTTAGATTTTTTTTCATCTTGCAAATTTTTACTTTTTAATCTCAGAAATTTCCTCGTTAATCTCAAAACTTTTGATTTTCTCTGATGGGCAGAAATTTACTTCTTTTTTCTGTCTAAAATAACACTGACACGTTGCCATTTGTTCCAGGTGTGCGCAAGAAACGGTTGAAGCAGGGAGGCTTCAACCGTCTGCTTCCTGCTGTACCTGTGCAGCGCTGATGACGTCAGGTCACGTGGTCTTGTTTGGAGCAGGAAACGTCGGTTACGTCCTGAACGGCGACACAGACAGTTCCCCACTCAGTGATGAGCGTCTACCCCCCGGTGTGACTGTGGGAAGGTTGCCTCCTCTCCTCCTGTCCACGGGAACTTTGAATATCAGCATGTAGAGGCGGAATAACCAAATCCGACTCGGATACAGCTGCTGTTAGCCGTGGACGCAGCCACCCGCCATCTCTCGTAGCGGTGGAAAAGGAAGAAGAAGAAAAAGCCGAGCTAACAGCGGCTAGGCTAGCTCCGGCGTTAGCCTCCGAGCGGAGGGAGAACCGCACCGGGTCCGGGAGACGCGCCTCGAGGTGGAGGAGTTTGCGAGAGAGGAAGGAGGAAAATGGAGCTGTTTCAGGCTAAAGACCATTACATTCTTCAGAGCGGGGACCAGGCGCTGTGGTGCAGCAGGAAGGACGGTAGCATGGCTGTCAGACCCGGTAGGTACCGATGACAGCTGCTGGAAACGGTTTCATTTACATTCCTGGTGACTTTTTAATCTCAAATCCCCCCATTCTCTGCTAATTCCTCCGCCATCCTCCCTGAAACCTGAATGTTATCAGTAAATATGATCAAACGGACCGATGTGGGTCAAATACAGATAAACACGCCGGTTTTATCCTTTTTATTGTCTGTTTTTGGACGCGCTTCTATTGTAAATCATCGCTCGGCTGTTATTCAGGGAGCGCCAACACCCCAAACTGACTTCAAAGTTGTCAGCCTGCTTCTCAGATTGCAGACCGAGGCTTGAATTTGACCGCTTGATGTAAACTAAACACCACGCAGGAACGTGCAGGAGTAAATAAGAACATGCGTCCACATACAGGTGAGCGATATATGGACTTCCGTTTTATCGCGATATTCTGTGGTAAAGATAAAAGTCACGAAAAGAACTATTTATTACTACTTTTTTTGGCTGTGAATGCATAGAAAAGCAATCAGACAGAATTACTGCTTTTGAAAAACGTTCCCATTTGTAATGCACTTCTTCAGGGCAACTGTCACTAAGCTACAGTAACTGCAACTAATCATATTTTAAAATTCATTGATTTTCATTCATATTGCCATTGGGGAAAAAAACTGTAGAAAATAGTTCAACAATCCAAACAATACAAACAGGTGTAGGGGTTTTTAAATAGCATTAATGAGTAATTAGCAATGAATCATAACTCTTATTATTATAAGAAATGTATCATGATAAATGATAAACGATACGATAAATGCCCTCCCCTTTATGCAGGTATATATATCAGCTTTTACAGAAATTGGAAAGCTGTAATTGTAATATTTTATATTATTTCCACCAGAGTTACTTATTTTCATTTTGATATTTAGAATACAAATTTTTCACATAACTTTATATTTTGGTCCATCTGATTAGTTTAATTTAATTTAAATATTAAATGATTTATGTTTAGATCAGTTGCTCACTATTTGAGTTAAATATTTTTTTACTTGAATAAAAATATAGTGTTGAGTACAATTTTTGGTTTTTCTAGCCACCTTAGATGTCTACACGTAAATGGAATTTCCTTTTTAAGAAGTCGCAAATATTTACTTTTAAATTCTGTCTTTGTTATATTACCCTCTAAATTATAAGTTTCAAGTATTCTTCAGTACAAGTTCTTTTTCTACAGCTGTTTTACTGATCTTACATGACAAAGCAGTTACTTTTTTTCCCTCCTTAATATCTGAAATTGAGAAATTAATTCCTATTTTAGCAGAAGTAATTCATTCAGGAGTTAGACTAAGATTATTGTGCTTTTAAAACAGTTAAGGAAAGCCAAGATAAGCTTGTCCCCAACATACAATAATCAATTAATCGCATTATACATTTAAATTAGCTTGATTATTTCCATTCTGATGATTAATGTATATATATTTTTTAGTTTACATAGGCTTTATTGTTAATTTTAGTTGTTTTATTTTAGATATTTAAAATATCTCCCTGTTCTAGTGTTAAGTGTTGTTTGCAAAATTAAAGTTTAGTTTTGACAGAGTGAAGTTACCAATATATTATGTGAAAATGGTTGCAATACAACAATGTTATTGTCTATCGCAATAATTTCTGAAACAATTTATCATCCAGTAAAATTAGTTTTCATGACAGACCTAACCCCTGATGATGGTATCGTGGATTTATATTCAAATTTCTAACATTTAAGGCAAATGTTTGTATACATGTGGATGTATTTTAAGGTAACACCTAAAACTTTCTGCTTCCTTGTGCGATATCATCAAAAAATACAAATTAGGTGACGAAGATGAGTGCAAAAGTTCAACCATGCAAAATATCAGTATTTACAGTAAAACTGTGAATACTGTCATCAGTATACAGAGTAAATAGTGTATACTCTGATGTTGTAATGGCAACATCAAAGTAATGTTACCATTACTCCGATATCAACATTACAGCTGGCAAATGCACTTAGAGATAAAGATCTTAGTTTTCAGAGACATGTCTTGTGGTATGATGAAACCAAAACAGAAGTTTTTGGCTGAAATGCAGTGCAAGCCTGAGAACCCATAAAGTATAACGTGATCCTATAGCTTCTATTATAAGAAACCTTGCCAACCAGCTCATTTGTTTCCAGCATAATGGTGTTAATCTGCTAATAATTTGCTACAAATCGTTCTTTATTAATTCATTAATCAATTTATGAAATATCCACTGAACTCTGATCCAGAACCGCTGAGGATTCTGGGAGTTGTAGGCAGAGGAAAATATTTTAGCTTCTGGTGGAATCGACTAACTCACTCGCTCTTTGGTTACCTAGCAACTCACTCGCTCTTTGGTTACCTAGCAACAACCTGTTCGATAACTGCCACCATTCCTCTTTGCGGCTTAAAAATAATAAATAAAAAAAACAGTGTAGAGTGAAAACAGGATAAAACAGGAAAGGTAATTTCAAATATTTAAAACAAAAACTAATCAATAATTATTGATATCGACTGATATGAAACGCTCGTATCAGCCAGATTTTGCTTTTATTTATTTCCAATTTTATTTTCAAAATAAAGAAAAATTATTGAGTAATTTATTGTTGACTCTTTGTGTTCTCAACTTAAATAATTGAAGTCCTTTAATATGCAGGTATTTATTAATATTTAGTTATTTTACCATAAAGCTCAAAATACACACACAAATATTTATACATCTAATTATTTGCAGACTTAAATACTTATGAAACATTTACCTTTTGTTTAGTAAATCTATTTTTTCCAGTTTTATTTCAATAAGAAATCAAGTTGTGACACTTTTGTTGCTGTGTCTTTATGGGAGTTATAAATTCAGGTCTGCTGGAGCAAAAGAAAATATTTTCACTGAAGTCCCCAGAAGGCCCAGCACATTATCCCGTTGTGTCAGCTGTGCAGTCGGCCTGAACGGGGCTTTGGTTGCACCGCTGTTTCATTATTTAATTGGAAAAAGGGTTTTCACTCCTCGCTGAGTTTCCACTCCGCTTTGCTCTGCACAAACGAAGAAAGGACTTCCATGATGGCCAGCTTTCCGAAGGAACTTTGTGTGTTTTTTTCCCCTTTCTCTCGATCTGCAGGTCTTCCCTCCTCGTCTGGACATTTAGTTGGAACAGGAAGAGTTATTGTCTGAAGCTGATGTTCTCCACCTCTAGCCACACCCTCCATCTTTTGCCAGTTTCCCCAGGCTCTAATCCAGACTCCATTACTAATGTGGAGCATTCCAGTTTGTTTTCTCACCATGAACTGTCTCCACATTAAAAAAGAGAGGCTACTTCATTACAGTTTTACTTTTAGTTTTAAAGCTTGTTTTCCAACATCATGCGTCTGAACTTGATCGCTTCTGAAATATGTAGACCAACTCTTCCTGTTTCTGTTCCCATAATTTTAAACACAGCAGAGACTAATTTAATCCCTTTTCTGTTTAAACAACTCTTCATCTGTTGTTGGAATCACAGGTTCTCACGCTCACACGTCTTCAGAACAGGGCTGAATGATTACTTGGATTAATTGCGATTAATTGTGATTAATTGATTATTGAAATTATCGGCAACTAAACTGAGACCATTTTCTGATTAAAAAACAATATATTAAAGTCAGGAATTAAGCCAAGACTTCACAAAATAAAAATACATTTTGCATTTAACATGCAAAGTGTATTTCAGCCATTTTTGCCCAATCATTACTCAATTAATCTCCAAAGATAACTGACCGATCAATTATGCTCTGTATTGATGTGAAATATAAAGGACTAGAAATATATTTCAGTTGCAAATGCTAAAAAATTGCTACAAATGATCAAACATTCACTAAAAGAATTCTGTTATTGTAATTTAGGTAATAACATTATTATTTTTCTTCTGTTAAAATGAATTTAATTGTTTTAATCTTTTAATGTATTTTTAACATTGGCTCAATTGAAATATTTTTTAATGCGATTAATCAATCGTCCGAATATTAAAGTAATAATCAGAATAATCAATTAATTTGTGAAAATAATAAATTAATAGAATAATTGAGGACTCATCTGAATAATTTGTCATAATAATTGATTAATCCTCACAACAATCGATTGTCAAAATAACCGATTAATCATCAGTATTATTGATTAGTTATCAGAATAATCACTTAATTTTCAGAGTAATTGATTACTGGAGCAATCGTTGGTCACATTCCTGCTCCAGAAACATCTTTTTGTGTCATTTGGTCAGTGATGTTTTCTTCTGTGATTTCAGCCACAGACCTGCTGCTGGCCTGGAACCCGGTCTGCCTGGGTCTGGTGGACGGAGTCATCGGAAAGATTCAGCTGCACACTGGTAGGCGTGGGGATGAAAACGGTTTCAGCTGGTTTTGGTTTGTCTCTGGCCCGTACTTTTCCATGTGTTCAGGACGGTCGTGTCATCAATGTTTGTCATGAGTAGAGGTGTTAAAAAATGTGTCTCTGTGGAAAGACGAGCAATCTGGGCTCTGGTTCTGCAGGCCTCAGCATGGATGAAGACTCGATGTTAATCTTAGTGACACCTTTGGTAAAGATTTCCAAAAAGCCTTAAACTTAATTAATCTTTTTGATCATTGTATAATTCAGCCGTTTTGAAAATTTGAACCTTTAATTTGAGTAAATTTATAGTTTTGGAGACTGAAATTGTTCAGGTAGTTAGATGTTGATATATATGCTCTTATTTTGAAGTGGGTGAAGACTTGGTTCCACTTCCTCTCCTCTCTATATTTTTCTGTTTTCTTCCACCAAAAACAAAACAAAGAAATGTACAGGAACCAAAAAAAAAAACCTTATTATCTCTTGGTTCAGCTTTGTTTGTTTTAGTTCCAGTTGCTTTATAGGTTTTAATTATTGCTCTGACTTTCCAATATGAGGAAAAAATGCCACCATGTTGGATTGCTGAGGTGATATGTTTATGTATTAATAGATTATTGAAATAATCTAACAGGTCAGCCCACATGTTGATATTTTAGCTGCAAATGATCAAGTTGTGTTGGTTTATCATAGGTAATAAAATGTCTATTTTCTTATAAAAAAAAGTAATTGAATTATTTATTTGTATTTTTTAATGTGTTTCTAAATAAAAAATTGGCAGAATGTGTCAATTTTGTTATTTGATTAATCACCAGAATAATTGATAAAATCTTCACAAAGCTTGTATCTACTCTTAACGACGTGTTCGCTTTTCTTTCCCATTTTGAGTACCTGCTTTTTAAAGTAAAATAAGGTCAATACAAGCTCCAAAAATATATTGATCTAAATCAACTTAAATTGGATTAATCTTCTCAGCGTTTAAGTGTGAGATTTTGTTTGTGCAGATGAAGATGGTTTTACCTTAAGGTTTTATTCCACATCTTTAATATGCGTTAAAAGTGCTACATACAGACAAATCAGCATCATATAACTACATTTTTACCAGATGCGTCTCTGTTAACAGAAGCTATGGCTAGCGTCTTCACACCTTCGCGGTTCTCCACCAGTTGACCCAGTTCCCTCTGTCCTTTTGTTTTTCTCCCCTCTCTGCAGACCTTCCTCTCGGTCTCGTATTAATCCGCCAGAAAGCGCTGGTGGGTCAGTTACCGGGCGACCACAAGGTTTACAAGATCACCAAAATCGCCGTCATCCCCCTTTCTGACGAGGAGCCTCAGGAGCTGGAGCTGGAGGTAAATCACACACTCATGTGGAAATCCCAGATTTCTCCTCAGAATACCGAACATGAGTCAGAGCGTGATTCATCCCTGAAGCTGCAAGTGGTGGGAAATTAGCTCTGGGTTGCTAAAAATATAGTTCTACACCTGAAATGACATTTAAAAAATGATAACAAACATGCTGAACGATGCTAAGATTTCAGTTTTTCAGGGAGGCTTCTTGGATGGTGAGACTGAATATTTTCAAGTGAGTAACAAACGGAGGACGACGAGTAGAGCAGAAGCTTTTAGAGCCGTAGTTGGTTCCTGCACAGCAGAGTGGAAGTGATGTCTGTTGTAGAAATGCTGTAGATCAGGGTGTCAAACTCATTTACATTGATAAAACCATTAAACTGTCAAAATATTAATGAGTAACTGCCTCTTTAAATTGAATAATATCGAACATCTTTTCACACTGATCAGTCCCTCCAAGATTTTATGATTGGCTTTGCATTTTTGTGCAATCAAAATCGTAATTCATGGTGCTAATATTTAAAAGGAATTTTATTATATTCAATATATGATATTAAATGTGACTTTTGTTTCTCATTGCATCAATAATTTCACATCAAGTAAGGCTACAAAAATAAGTTGATCTCCTTCCAATAGTTTTTTATGAAAATATATTAACTTGCATGTAGAAAACCAATTTGGCAACATCAATTAAGCTGTTTTAAACCAACCACAGTTGGTTTATTTTCAGATTTTTTTCAGTCAACCAGAATTGCATTTAAACTGTCCTGGTATTAAAAAGAAGTTTATGTTGCCCATGAAAGTGGTGGGCACACGTCTTCTAATCCGCTAATAGAAAAGCTAATTTTTTAGCTTTGCGCTTTAGCATTTTTGCTAACTTAGAATAAGTTTAGCACACTTAGCTTCCCCTAAATAAATGTTTTTTCCAGCTAATTTCTAAAATGCTAATTTACTTAGCTGTTTTGTAGATGTTTTTATTTATGCTCTTATTTTGAAGTGGGTGAAGACCGTTGGTTCCACTTCCTCTTCTCTCCATTGTTTATAGGTAAAAAATTACCACTTTTCTGACCATTTTGTAAATGAAAATTTGCAGTAAAATCACAAAAAATGTGGAGATCTGTTGATTTTCCAAAATCTTGGAGGGACTTATTGATGTAATTTGCCGTTTAGAGGGCCACATGAAAAGCTATGGTGGGCCAGATTTGGCCCAGGGTCCTCGAGTTTGACACATGTAAAATTGGAACCAGAAGAATAGCTTGTAAAATTATTCCTACCCATTAAACTTTTCACATTTTGCACGTTACAACCAAAGACTTCAGTGAACTGTAGCATGATTTTTATGAACTCAACCAACACAAGGTGGAGCGCAATCGTGATGTATAACAAAACAGATGCATGATTTTCAAAATAAAGCAGGGGCAGTAAGGCGCAAACACGTAGAAAACCTGGAAACAAGCCGGAAACACAAGGATGATTAAAACCCCAAATCACACAAACACAAAAATATAACTGCAGCAGAAAAGAGCAGCAAACAAAAAGTGTAATCATGGAAAACAGAAGGTAAATACAGGGCCCCCTAGTGGTAATTTTTGTTCTCTTTCATTAAATGTATTTAATTCTGTTGGAAAATTATTGCACTCCTTTGTGATAATTTAGCATTCTATCATAGTAATGCACTGTTTGGTTCATGTGGCATCTTGAATCCTTAGTCTTTTTGTTATAATGTTTGTGTAATATTTTTAAATATCTTAATATGTCACTATTGACATTCCTGAAGTTTTAAATCTTTTTCTATAGAATACAAATGCACCACAAATTTATGTGCAAAATACAAAAGTAAAACAGGTCAGTCATTGGCTTTCCATTTCTTTCCATTCCTTCTAAGACATAAATAAAAACTTTATGTAAGAAAAGTATTTTTGAGTTATTCTCACAGGGTAATAAAGTCAGGTTTGATTGTGTCTTTTTCTTCTTGGTAGTCTAAATGTTTAATAAAGATCAGTTTTCAGTCTCATCTCCACCTTTAGCAAACAAACATGAACAGGCAGTTAACGGATCAATTTTCAACCAGTTTCTACACCAACGAGTTAAGTTTCGTTCATTTTCACTGAGGCTCTTTAAAAGTTTACATATGTGGCGTTTTAAATTGATATTTTTTAAACTATATACAAACTAGAGCATTGTGTAATTTTTGTTCATTATGCAAAAGAAAAATTCTCCTGACATCCTGCAGGAGGCTCTGGTTCAGAAAGAAAACAACTTGCAATTGTCAGAAAATGCAAGTCAAAAATGTTGCAACCACCGCAAATTTGAAACTCCCTCTACAAAATGGAAGTCCTCCAGGCCACTGGGGGGAGTCTGGAGCAGTTAGTACCACCCACCTAAAGATGCCGCTGTTCTATAATATTGTGAAATGCAACTTTTCTTCCTCCAACTTTCTTCTGGACTTCCCATTAAATCATAACATCCCGTCTTTACGGGACTCCCTCTAGTGGTTTGGAGGACCTTCATTTTGTTTTTACTGTTCCCACATTTTTTCCGTTTTTCATTTGCATTTGTTTTGCAAATTGAAAAATTTTGCTTCTATTTTGTGCGACTGCAACATTTTTTATTCTTAGCATTTTTTTTTCTGTTGCATTTGTTTTTTGTGTTTGTGTGTTTTGGAGAAATTTTGAGCAGAGTTAGGTTATAAAACAACATCCCAAGCTTTTAACATCTCACATTGTCTGTTCAATTCATCATCTGAACATGGAGAAAGGATTTCAATTTACAATCCCGCCATTACGGGCCTTTAAACTCAATTTATGAAACCTCAGTGCTGTGGTTGGATTTTTAGCACAGTTGGATGACCTGCAGCACAATAATTAGTTGTTCTTTCTATAAATCTGACATTTTATAGAAAAATGTACTGCAAAAATACAACATCTTACCAAGTATTTTTGGTCTAGTTTTCAGTGAAAATAACTTGGTACAGTTGGAAAAAGACAAAACTAACTCTTATATAACTTTTCAGCAAGATATAGGAGCTTGTTTTAAGTAAATAATTCCTCAGCATTGATTAAATTGTTCCTCTTCTACAGCCAAATTATTTCACTTATAACAAGACATATTATAACTGAAATAAACTGACATTAAAACTAATACTTTTGAATTATTGACTTAAAACAAGCTCCTATGTCTTGCTGAAAAACTACATACAAGTTATTTTAATTGTACTAAGATATTTTCACTAGATTCTAAGTTTGTAAGTTTAGTATTTTTTCAGTGTGGTGGATTGTTAAGAACGCATCAAGATGTCGTGATTATGTTTTTTCTCGAGTAACATGTCGAAGAAGGTGCTCCAGTTAGATAAAGCTGAAACGTAACATTTACTGAAGTGTGTGGTTTTAACGTGACTAAACTTTAGTGAGTAATGGAAACTCCTTCCCCTTTAGCTCTTGTTTGCAGAGAGATGCTACCAGATCTCCTGAGCTGAAAATAAGTGTTTTAATTAATTCCTTGCAGCTTTGCAAGAAGCATCATTTTGGAATCGACAAAACGGAGAAACCGGCCCAGTCTCCAGATGAATCAAAGTTGATGAAAACTCTGAGTCAGATCAAATCCAACGTGTCCGTTCCCATGAAGAAGAAGGTATTTCTGTTCAAACGGACCTTTTACCGTCCTGATGTTCTGACCTTTGACGCGTCTCATGCCGCTTCCTCCTTCAGTATTCCCCTGCGTTCCAGGTTAAGGAAAACAAAGAGAAGGAGCGCCTGGAGCGGCGACTGTTAGACGAGCTCTACAAAATATTCATGGACTCAGACTCCTTCTACTACAGCATGACCTATGACCTGACCAACAGCGTGCAGCGGCAGGGAGACTCGGATAAGTCCAGCTTACCTCTGTGGAAACAGGTGGGAGAGAGACCTCACTGATTGCTAGTGGTGAGACTAAAGAAATTTTAGGGCTGAAACGATTAATTGTTGACTAGTAATCGATTAATCATTAATTGGAGAATACAGACTCATTAAAAACCTATTCAGAGCAGTAATAACTCCAAAACTGTACACAAATATAAATATCTATATAAATAGCTGATTTGTTTAAATCTGTTTTCACTTTGACTGTCTCTTGTTTTAAGGTGGACGACCGTTTTTTCTGGAACAAACACATGATCCAGGATGTCATCAATCTTCAGGTAACTAATACCTAAAGATTGAATCAAAATCATCTATTATGATTCTGATTCCACTAAATGAATGTTTTTGAGCATTAAACTAAAAAACCCTGTAATTTCAGGTCCCAGAGGTTGACCTGTGGGTTATTCCGATCATCCAAGGCTTCGTCCAGGTGGAGGAACTGGTGGTGAACTACAACGACACGTCAGATGAGGAGCGCAGCAGCCCAGAGACTCCGCCCAAAGAGATTACCTGCGTCGATGACATTCACCCTCGCTTCACTGTGGCGCTGATCTCCAGACGAAGTCGCCACCGCGCAGGTAGGCGTTCACACCAAGTCCTACATGGACTCAGGAGAGCGTTGAGTTAACGCGCTCTGTTGGCTGACTTTTTGTTGCCGCAGTTTAAAAAACTTTAAAAATCCAACCTTACTTCTGATTACCTTCATTCAGTGTGGGGTAATAATCCTGCATTAAGAAAAAAAACTAAACTAAATAATTTTTCCCGCATTTACTGACAGTGATTCGTAGTGAACAGATGTAACTGAAGCAAACTTTTTAAATATTGGATCAAAGTGTTTGATTAAAAATACTGAACTTTTGTAATTTTTTTTAAGAGTCATGATTCAAAATGGGAATGTTAAAATAAACATATCATCCCATTGCTAAGGTTGGTGAAGGATCAGTGATGCTGTGGGCTGACTTCTCTCTGCATCTCACATTATAAATATAAAGAAAACTGGAAGGTTGGTCTTACAACAGGACAATGATCAAAAACATGTTTCCAAATCAGCACAGGAAGGTTTTATTAGGCCCAAAATCAGGATTAATCCACCCCCAACTCAGTCCATAGATCTAAGTTTTGTTGTAAACCTCTTGAGCTGAAGAGAAGAGGTCAAGAATCCGACCTGGCGAGATTCTGCAAAGAGGAGCGGTCAAAGATCTCTGTTTTTCTTGTGCTGCAGCAGGAGACTACACGCTTTTAGTTAACACATTGCTTATCAACATTGTAGGAATATGTATGTCGAATGCAAGATAAATTCATTTTAAAGTGATAAATTCACATTTTGCTTATTATTTTTGTACTTTCATTTGGGTCTAAACTGCTTCTAAAAACACACCCATCTGTTTTTTGGCAAAATGAGCCGTTTCAAAAAACTGCTGAATGTAATGTCGCAAATCAGTGAACCCCAGCCTATTGCCTAGCAAGCCTAGCAGAGTTCCGCCCATTACCTAGCAACCCCAGCAGAGTTCCGCCCATTACCTAGCAACCCCGGCAGAGTTCCGCCCATTACCTAGCAACCCCAGCAGAGTTCTGGCACATTTATTCAACTAGTTTTACGGCTGTATGGGCTGTAATGTGAATGGCTGCAGGAAAAGACAAGAGTTTTGTGTTTGTAAGAGATGGTTTCTGGCTCATTCTGAAAGTGAGCAGGCTAAAATCTGATTATCTTAGAATGATTTTGTACAAAAAAAATAAAGAACATGTTTTGTGTAGCCCATCCTAACCTGCTCAAGGAAACATATTTAACGGTTTCAGACATTTCCACCAGCAGTGAAAGTGATTGAACTGTGATGAAGATGAGAACTGCTCTTCTTTTAAAGGGATGCGGTACAAGCGCAGAGGTGTGGACACAGACGGCCATGTGGCGAACTACGTGGAGACGGAGCAGCTGATCCATGTCCACAGCCACACGCTGTCCTTCGTCCAGACCCGCGGGTCGGTACCCGTCTTCTGGAGCCAGGCCGGATATCGCTACAACCCCCGGCCACGCATCGAGAAAGGTCAGCGGAGCTGGCGTATCTGAACCAGGGAGACGTTCACAATTAGGGGTCATAAAAATGTGACTGGCTCCTCTTTGTGTTTCAGGGGACAATGAGACGATGCCTTACTTTGCTGCTCACTTTGAGAAGCAGCTTGAGCTTTACACAAAGCAGGTCAGTTTGACTCAACAACGCAGACATGTTGGAGAGTTTCCTGTGGTTAGGAATGTGAATTTAACTCTGTTGTCTCCATCTGTGGATTTAAATTTTTAACCTTTTCCAGAAAATGTATTTTATTGCTTCCAATCTTGAATTTTTTGATATGTGGCATATTGAGAACATTTTGAGACCTACTTCATGCAGCCAAACTGGTTCTATTTAAGTGTTTTCTAGTTTCTTACTGAAGGATGTTTAATATTTTGGCATCTAAATCAATGTTTGGTCTATTCTTAATATATTGGTACATTCCTAAAAGTAAAACTGAAGTGACAAGAAGTGTAGAGAGATAAATGCAATAATGGAAATATTCAATAATAATAGTTTCTTGGGTTTTCCTGAAAAAATTTAACTCTACTTTTCTACTGGTTTAGATGATGTCTTTTCCCTTAATAAATGAAACCACAATTTTACTGCTTTTTATTATTTATTTAAGTTATTATTTTTATTTTAAGAAATCCCTATGGGAGCAAACACATTCACAGTTGTTGTTTTCTTTAAATCACACGTTGCTTCGTTAATTTGTTGCAGGTGATAATTAACTTGGTGGACCAGAACGGGCGGGAGAAGATAATCGGGGATGCGTATCTGAAGCAGGTCCTGCTGTACAACAACCCAAACCTCACTTACGTTTCCTTTGACTTCCACGAGCACTGGTAGGAAAAAACCCTGAGCCATGACCGGCTTTGCACGTTTTACACTATTCTGGCTTCACTTCCTCTTTGTGCTTCTTACTTCCTGTTTCTCAGTCGTGGAATGAAGTTTGAAAACGTGCAGATACTGACAGATGCCATTTCTGACATCATCACTGACATGAAGTGGGCATGGTAAGCAGAGTTGTTCCATAACTCGTTGGGGCTCAAAAGAACAACATTAATCTTAATTTGTTCTTGCATTGTCCTCATTATTATTTTTCTTGTTTGGACATTACTAAACAAGTAAAGTTCATTTATGTTGGACCTTCAAGTGGCACAATCAGTATTTCTTGACACATTATTCCTAATTCTCATTAATATCAGACTGAATTTGTGTTTCTATAAATGCGGCTAATTTCTAATGACTCCATCTGTCAGGGTGGACCAAGCTGGCGTCATCTGCAAGCAGGACGGGATCTTCCGGGTCAACTGCATGGACTGTCTCGACCGGACCAACGTGGTTCAAGCTGCCGTTGCGCGAGTTGTGATGGAGCAGCAAGTACGAGTTCATTACATATTTCCTCATTTTCTAGCGCCTACTGAGTTTTTAGCTGCACTAATCTGAACTGAAGCTATTTTATGCTGATAGCAGAGGAAGTGAGTTGAGTTTTTTTCTGTGCATGGTTTATAAAATACCCTAAATATCACCTGAAACTGTTCAGTATCAGTCAGTTGGCTGGAAATAGGCTGAATATATTTCCCTTGTTGAGACAAACAACATTTGTCTGAATTATAAATTATGTTCTGTTGGCAAAAAAAAACTATGGAGTGAAAACTAAGCAAATGTATAACAAAATTCCTTGCAAATGTTTCTAAAGAGCAACACAAAATCACTGATTTTGACTGCAAAAAAAAAAGGTGTGTCTACCCAGGCAGAGCAGCTTGATTTTCTTTTTTCACAGTTTCAACAAACAATAATAATTTTTATGAAGTTACATTGTGCAGCTGTAAAGTTGGTTTCCACATGTTTCCCTCCGTGCAGCTGAAGAAGCTGGGTGTGATGCCTCCAGAGCAGCCGCTGCCTCTGAAATGCTACCGGATTTATCAGGTCATGTGGGCCAACAACGGCGACACCATCAGCAAGCAGTACGCAGGAACCGCCGCCCTCAAGGTAGCACCGCTTCCACCTCAGCTAGCTTTGTTTAGCATCCAGTTCTGTTTTCACACCAGCGACTCTGGAGCTTTAGACACGGCTGAGAAAAGGTTATGTCACTGTTGTTGTCACAGGCTGTGCTGTCCTAAGAGTGCAAATGAAGTGCGGTTGAAGCTTTAATTAACACGCTGTTTGTTCTGCTTTAGGGAGACTTCACGAGGACGGGGGAGAGGAAGCTGGCTGGCGTGATGAAGGACGGCGTGAACTCTGCCAACCGCTACTATCTCAACCGCTTCAGAGACGCTTACAGACAAGCAGTCATCGGTACGGGAGCTCTCAGAATATTTGACCAGTATGTTTTTAATTAGACGGAAAAATTCGAAATCTCTCCGTCATTTTGACAGATTACACGTTGCAGACAAGTCCAACAATTTTAACTTTATGCACGGAGTAGATCATGGAGGTGACGGCGCAATCTAAACTTTGGCTGAAGTTTAACAATCCCACAGTTCATCCAGAACAGAGAAAACCAAAGAAAACACTTTGTTGCGTTTATTTATTGTTAAAATGACAGTCTACCTCATTAAAAATAGAAAGTAATGGCTTAATTAGACTATAATAAGTCATGATAAATTCATCTGCTTCATTCATGTGTGCTGAACGTGATGAATGTTAATTAAACCATTTAAAAATTTAATCCATCAGAAAAGCCCATGTCAATATAATTTAAAGATACACAAATATTTTTGACGCCTCCTCTGATTGGATGTAATGGAAACCGTCTTTTTGGTGAATCTGCGGCTCCTTGCAGATCTGATGATGGGTTTGCCCGTGACGGAGGACCTGTACTCCATCTTCAGTAAGGAGAAGGAACACGAGGAGAAGGAGAAGGAGAGCCAAAGAGGAGCGCAGGAGCAGGTGGGCCTGCTGTTGCAGACCTACATGCAGCTGCTGCTGCCGGACGACGAGACGTTTCACGGAGGCTGGGCGCTCATCAACTGCGACATGAGGTGAGCAGTCTGAAACCAGATTCCTCCGATCAGAGACAAAACAGCATGAAGCGAATTTACATTATTATTAACACATCAATAATCTGTCACAATTGCAACTGAAGGAGGAAATTTCTTCTTATCAGGGAGTTTTGTATCAGATTTGTGTCAGAGTAAGAAAAGAAAAATTAATAGAATAAAGCTGAAATATTTTAGAGGGTAAAATCATAATATTGCGAGAAAAAAGTTGTATGGAATAAATGGGATAAAGATTTAATAATACAAAAACAAAGTTGCAAAAATATGAGAATAAAGATGTAATAACAATAAGATTAAGTTGTTACAAAAATCCAAAACTAAAGTTGTAATAATAATAATGCAAGAATAAATTCTTAATAATTCAAGAATAAAAACATGAAAATAGTATGAAAACAAAGTTTCCCTAATAAACTTTTATTAAAGCATCTTTTATTAATGTTGTTTACCTTTTTTCCTTTTTTTTTAATAAACTTGCTCTAATATTACCAGTACAAAGTCGTAATAACGCAATAATACAATGAAACTCACTTATATTAACAGAACCAGTTAGGAACCAGGTTTAAAGATGCAGCCCTGATGTTTTCACAGGAGCCCAGTCTGTGTTTTTATTGTTATTTTTTCCCGCAGCCTCATTGATGCAACCAACAAAGACGTGGACGTTCTGCTACTCCTGTCAGATAAAGCCTACTACATCGCTTAGTGAGTCCGATCCTAACCTCACATCCCGCTGTTTGCACTGTGTCGGCTGACTAACACTTCCCTTTATTTTCCGTTTCAGCTACGACGACGAGGCAGATAAAGTCAACCAGTACCAGCGTCTCGACTTGGAGGGATTGGAAAAAATTGAAATCGGTGAGGAGTTAAACTCATAGAAGTCCGTTCGCATTCACTGAGTCACCCAACACTTCCTGAAAGTGTGCTTGCAGCTTCTCAGTAACCTTTTAGCAACATCCTCACTGAATATGATTCATGCAGTGACAGCAGATTATTAAAAAAAAAAACAGAAACAAATGGATGTGATCGGGTTTGTGCAGGTCCGGAGCCCACTCTGTTCGGGAAGCCGAAGTTCTGCTGCATGCGTTTGCACTATAGGAGTCAGGAAACCAGTGGCTACTTCCACACTCTGAGGGCGGCGACGCGCAATCCGGAGGACGACGGCAAAGGTAAGGAAGCAGAGAAGAAGAGGAATGGTTTCATTTAGGACTGATCAAGATCATAAATGTCCTCAAAGGCCCGGTGGTGGAAGGATTTAATGATGAAAGAATTGTCTCAAATCAACAATATTATCATTTATCGCAATAACTTCTGGAACAATTTATCGTCCAGCATAATCATCACGACGGGTCTGTTGGTGATCACGACTTAACGTTAAATGAACTTGAATGCATTTTCAAATTGTTTTAATTGGGCAAAAACTGATTTGATTTGATTTGTAACATAATGTCATGTTAGAGGGCCATATAACAAGTTATGGCAGGCCAGATTTGGCCCGCAGACCCTGACTTTGACACCTATGTTGTGAGGTGACAAACATGAAGTGATGACTTGCGTTGCAACATTTTTCAGATACGCTGCAGTGCATCGCTGAGATGCTGCGCATAACGAAGCAGGCCTCCGGGCTGGACCTGCTCGTCATCGAGAAGAAGCTGGAGAGGCGAGTATGAAGGAGTGCAAAAGTATTCATACCAGTTCTGTTGCATGTTATTTACAAACACAAACTTCACTGTATTCTCCCACCTAGTGGACTCAGTTCTATTAGGGACCAAAGTTGCAACATTTGTTACATTTTCAGCTGCTGCAATTTGCTTTCTCACTGCACTGAGTCAAAGGAACCAAACTGTTCCCCTCCTCGCCTGTGGGGGCGCTGCACCAAGAACCACTGAAATAGAGTAGCGTCATATTTTAGTGGTTGTCGGTTTTCTCTTTTGTCGAGCCATTTCTCCTGCTAGTGCTGGACTAGTGTGTTTGTTTTGGTTGTTTTTACCCAGAATGCCCTGTGCTGTCCTGGTTAGATTGGAACAGGCGTTACATTTTCAGCTGCTGTGGTTCGCGTTCACATTGCTTCAAGTCAATGCAAACGAACAATTTTTTATTTTTTTAAAACCTGTTCCCCTCCTCGCCTGTGGGGGCGCTGCACCAAGAACCACTGAAGGAAATGATGCAAAAGCCTCAGAAGAAGACACTGAACATGACTTCCTTCTTGAAGTGTAAACAAAACTGGAGTATCATGTACAGCCTTTGTTCATTTACTGCTGTGAATAAATTTTCTTCCCAGGAAGTTGTGCACTTCAATTATCAATAATCACAATTCATAATTTCGGTCCAGTAATTTTGGCGTTTGTCTGTGTTGCAGGCGGCAGAGTAAACCTCATGAGGACATCATGGGGATCCAGAACAAGCCTGCAGGTCAGGCGGCGGGTGGCTCTGGACTCGCTCAGGGGAAAAGCTTCCTCCTCAACAAGTTCTCCTCCCTCAACCAGAAGGTGAAACAGACCAAAACCAACGTCAACATCGGCCCCTTCAAGCCGCTCGGAAAGTTGGGGAACTTCTCCAAACCCGACGTGACGGTTAACTTCCTCAAGCCCACCATGCACGTCAACCTGTGGAAGTCGGACAGCAGCCTGGAGACGTCGGACGGGAACCCCGGCGCCGCCGCGCACAGCGTCCGGGGCGACGAGCGCTACGAAAACGACTCGGACTCCGACTCGTACAACTCCGACCCCGAGCACCTGTGCTCCGGCTCCTTCGACAAGGTAGACTACGTCCTGCCGAGCTGTGGTATCGTGGCGTCGAACCCGCGACTGGGCAGCCGCTCGCAGTCCATCGGCAGCGGCGAACTCAACGTCCCGTCTGTGATCCACGTCACCAGCTGCCAAGATGGCGTCTCTGACATCAACGACAAGTCGCCCGGCGCCGCGTCGCTGGCGGAAGAGGCGCTGCTGATTGACTTCGGGACACCCATCGACGCCTACTGTCAGCAGTTCGTTCAGGACGCCCAGACCAAACCAGTGGAGGTGTTCGGTGAGCTGCCGGCGGCCGGGGTCGCGCCGCCGCAGAAGAAAACCCCCGCAGACTCTGAGCAATCCAACCTGCAGACCCAGAACCAGGACGCCCAGCTGCCCCGACCGTCCCGGCTGGACGTCCAGACCTCTACCTCCGGTTCCAACCTGCTGTCCGTCCAGCGGCCCAGCTCGGCGGCGTCGGGCGGCTCCCAGAAGAGCCTCAGCTCCCTGATGGAGGGCAGCCTCGGACCGTCGCCCGCCGACAGCAACGGCAGCCGCGTCGTGTCGCCGTTCGCCAAGATCCGCAGCTCCATGGTACAGGTGGCCAGCCTGACGCAGGCGGGACTCACGCAGGGCCTCAACTACGCCGTGGCGAAGGTCCAGAAAAGCCCCGACCCGGACGCTGTGAGCGAGGCCCAGGAGAGCGACCTGAAGGCAATGTTCACACAGTGCCAGACGAGGATCATCCAGATCTAGAGCGCCGTGTCTCTCCTCCTGTAGCAGGATTTTCTGGTCATCTCCCGTGTGGTAGCATCAGCAGAAGCTTGCACAGAGTCATTATTAGGCCAATAAATGTACTCTTAGATTCGCCCATCAAGCTGCAGTATGCAACTTTTACAAAAATATTTCTTTTAAACGCAAAACATTACTGAGTATTTTGGTTTAGTTTCTAGTACAAATATCTTACTTGAAATGAGAAAACTAACTTACAAGTAACTTTTCTGCAAGAAATAGAGTTTGATCCTTTATATTGAGGAAAAAGCTTCAGTCCCATTGGCCGATTGTTTCACAATCGTTTCCTAGCAACGCCTGACAACCATTGAGCCGTCGCCTAGCAACCAAGTTCAGGTCCCACTGGCAGAGTTCATTCATAACGAGACGTTTTTCCCACGATCAGTGGAGCTGCGACTTTTTCATCAATATTAAGGAATTATTGACTTAAAACAAGTTATTATATCTTGCTGAAAAGTTACCTGCATGTTGGTTTTGTTTTATTTCAAGTGAACTTTGATATTTATATTAGAAATTCGACCAAAAACACTTGATAACATTTTGTGTTTTTGCAGTGCAACATGTTGTGACAGATAATCTGTGAAAACATTGATTTTCTTCACCTCCTCCCTGAGCTAGTCCTGCTGTCTGAAGAAATTTACCGCTCCAGACCAAAAACAACCAATCAGAGCCAGGAGGAGGGACTTATTGCTGTCACTCAAGCTTGTGAACGCATTGCTAAATGCGCTAATGTTGAAGGAACAACTTACCGTTACAGGAATACCGTCTGTCCATGCAAACTAGCTTTAGCATCCATGGCAGGCTCTGTTGTGGTGAACTAGCTGAAGAGTGATTGGCAGCGCTAAGACCCGCCTCCTGGCTGTGATTGGTTGTTTCTAGTTAGCAGTGGGAGAAGGCAGAGGAGCTTGATTTTTTTTCTTTTTTTTTTTTTTTTTCTTTTTGGTTAGAAATTATCTGTCTCATAGTGTCACTACATGGTGACAGTTTATATAAAAAAGTTTTTTTGATAAAAGTTACAAAGTGCAGCTTTAAATGACCACTCCCTCCCATCATGACAGCGACCATGTTTACATGCACACAAGTACGGATTTCCTACTTTTTTTGTTGTTTGAGCACTGATTTTGTTTTTCCACACCACCTTGCACACTAAAAAATATTGATATATGTCCTCCTTTATGGCTTATTGGTGCCTCACAGTGGAGATTGCTATGTTATTAGCGTACTAGCTGGATTTAGAACTAGAATAATTACAAGGTTGTTTTTTAGTAGTGTGTTTGGAAATTAGATAATTGGGATCAGCAAACATTCCATCCAAATCCATAAACATCCCATAATAGGCATAGGTCTGTAGAAAAAAAACAACAAATATTCAAAATAGATTTAAAATAAAATTAGTTATTCACAGAAAATTAGTGTCACAGAAAAAGATATTTAATTCTGCAATCCTAGAAAATTAAAGTAAAAATTCTGAGGTTCAGAGTTTTAAAAGCACCTTAAATTTGTTAGCATTTCGATTTAAGCACAGCTTAAAGCTAATTACATCTTTGCTGTCCTTGCTAATGTTAGCTGGTTAGCATTAGCATTACCTTATGTTCGGTACTTCATCTGCCTCCTGTTGCTGAACCAAAAACTGAGTTAATACTTTGAGAAAAACAAAAGCTGGGACCTGAAAATAATTTTTTAATGTTTGCAGAGAAAGATGTCCATCTGACTTTAAACTGTAATAAGAGGAAATTTTACCGTTTTATACACTTAAACCTTTTTAACTCCATGCACTACGACGGAGTGTTATGGCCAGACTCACAGGATTATTATTTCTTTATTACTATTATGAAATCATAATATTATGAGAATAAAGTCACATTTACAAAATAAAAATGCTAAATTATCCAAAAAAAGTTAACATTTATTATTTTATCATATTATTTTTGCTAATATTGCTACTTTATTCCGATATTAAAACTTTATTCTTGTAATATTACAACTTTTTCTAAAATTGCAACTTTATCTTGTATTATGTCAACTTTATTCCTATTCCAATATTACTTTATTCTGATATTATTAGGTCTTTATTTTAGTATTTCGTCCTTTTTGTTGTATGACTGTGGCTATAATTCCATTATTACAACTTTATTCTCTTTATGACTATTCTCGTATTATTACATCTATTGTTGTATTACATTATTTTTGTTTTATTCTGTACTCTCAATATTCTGGTATGAATGCAGGTTTATTTTCATAGTATTACAACCGTTTTGTTGTATGATTGCGACTATGTTCATGTATTAGTACGCTGTAATTATGGTATAATTGCAACTTTTTAAGTATTTTTTCATAATATAGCAATTTTGTTGCGTGATTGTGATTTTTATTGCAACCTTTTTGTTTACGGCTTTATTCTTGCGTTACTTTTTTTTTGCAATTTAAAAAAAGTAACGCAAATTCTTAGTCTGGCCATAAAGCTCCGTTGTAGTAAACAAACGCACTTTCTGCTCCGTAAAATACTTCAGCTTTCGAAGTAATCCACTCTGCTGATCAAGTTCTGCTACATGTTTTATTTTCTTGTACAATTTTTACTTTCTGAAACGTGAAGATCATGCTGTCCCAACTCTGCTTGTGGTAACATCTAGCTAGCATTAGCTGGTCTGCTTTGATTTAATCGTGCTTCATTTCATCCCATATATGCAGATCACCGTTAAGCTGGACCTGAGCTTCATGTAGAAATAAACCAAATCTGTGGTTCCCAAAGGATGGTAAAGTTTGCGTGCTACCCTCCTGTGTATAAATGTACTGAACTAGCCAGACGACACGCTTTACATAGTTATTAGCTAACATAAGTGTTGTTGAGTCACTTAGACCGTAGGAACTAGTGAGAGTATCCTGGTTGTTCATATGTACAGTGAGTCGTGTTTGACCCAACCGCTTTTCTTTTTGGATTCGCCATCAGAGGTTCGGCTCGTTTCTGAGGGATGGGTTTGGGTTCGGTCTGACCGGCGCCGGAGTGTAGCATATAATACACAGATATGCAGATTCACAGTAAGCACTGACGCTTTATGCACTCCCCCAAGCAGAAATTTGCCTTAACTGGGAACTCGAGAGGCAGAATTACATGTTTCAGGTATTCGATGCAGAATCTACCTTTTTTTAATTTCCTTCTTGTGTTACATTTAGAGCACTGCTGGGAATATGTTCAGGGTCTCTATTTAATCTATTGTTTTGTTTATGGAAACGTAGACACTGACTGTAGGTTGTCTCCATGTGCTGCTGCCGTAGATCCCTGGATGCATTGGATTAAACTTCCTGTTTTGCATGTATTTTTCTTGCAATACATGCACTTAACCTGAAGAAGTAACATTTAGCTCTTTTTAAATTCATTAGTTTTTATTGTTGCTGTTAAATATAAGGATCTTAAGAGGCCCTACTCTGTATCATGTTGTGTATGATAAAAGGTCAAAGGTCGTATTCACTCCATTTTCCTCACCAGCAGCTGAAATCGGGTAGACTTGTATATTTGTCTTGTTTAGACCGTTAAAAAAAACTGCCTGCTTTGAATGGCCACAATTCAATACAAAGTCAGGAAATATTTATACATGTGATAATTTAAATAAATTTATGACAATCTAAAGGAAATTAAATTTGCAAAAAAAGTTTTAACCAAGAAGCTGGCTGTTCAGATGTCCAGAAAGTTCAGTGGAAGAAGAAAAATATACATTAATCATTTATACTTGAGATCATTTAAATACAATTTTAAACAATGTACTTGTAATTATATAAATATCAAATTTTCAAGAAGATGGCCATTTACAAACGGACAGAAAGTTCAGTGGAAGGAAACCAAAATAAAAGAACATAATTTCAATTAATTGTTAAAATGTATGAAGTAAATATGGCATCTAATTATTTTACAGTCCTGAGTTGCTTTATGAAATTATTTTGTCATTATGGAGTGTTCCCAAATTTTTTAAAAATAATTTCTGAAATAATTTGGTTTATTAAAATGTGTATTTGATGTTATTACAAGTATGTATATAATATACTTATAGCATTAAATACTAAAATGATGTTTAAGTTTTGTTTAACATGTGTGAATATTTGAGAACTTATTTGTTGAATTGTGGCAGTGTTGGGCCTCTGTAGATTTGCTGACAGTAGGTGGCGCTGCCAATGCTTCAGGGTGATTTCCTGCAGTGCAACGTTTTCTCGCTAAGGTTGTGAACACTGGAACAGTTCTCAAGTTTTCGATGCGGTGAAAAGGAAAAACGCAACATTCCTGATGAACACGAGTCGCTGTTTTGTTTTCTAATATGCAAGTTTTTGTTTTTTTCCAGATTATCTGCTGGGTGAGATTTATCTTGTTTTTCACATCAAGTGCTTTTTTTCCTTCCAATTAGGACCCAACATCATGACGTCAATGTGCAATTAAACATGTTCAAGTATTTTATTTGCACCGATTAAGCACATCCTCCTGGTCTGTAGTCATATCGTTCCTCTACCAACTGACTGTCGTCATTGTTTTCCAGTGTACTGAAATTGTATTGTATATTAAAGTATCCTATTTATTCTTATCTATGGGCGTGCTACTAATTTTCAATAAGTTGAATCTCAAAGCATCAATGACATAATTTCAGAAATTCTAAAAGTTCTACACGTTTGTTTATATTTTCAGAGTGAATTTTATTTTAATGATTGTCGGCCCTAATAAAAAAATAAATTTATCAAACTGGGAATATTATGCAAGACCCAGTGTATGTTGTTTTTAGACAGCCATTCATGTTGGCAATTAGAAGACTGAAAACAATTAACCATTTTAATAAAGTTTAATTTTGCTCTGCAGCAATTCAGTGCCAATGGAGATGGAAACATTTTTATAAAACATTTTCACCCAAAAAACTGGAATTTTCTGGAAAATAACTTGGAAGTTTCTGATTTGAAGTAAAATATTTGCTAGAAAATTAACTGAAATTTTGACATTAGACTCAGTTTAAGAAAAAATTTTGAGATTGAAAAGTCAAATTTTCAAGGTTTTCCTTAAAATTTCTAGGATGGAGCTCAAATTTTGTTTTAATGTTTTTCTGGAAAATTTCTAAGATTAATCTCAAAATTTGGAGTTTATTCTAGCAAATTTACATCAAAAAAAAAAAAAACTGATTTTTGGGGGGCAATTTACCTTTTTATCACCGTAACCGGAAGGAAGGACTTTAAAAAATAGCCTCAATTTATAGCAAAATTAGTTTTTGCATACAATCCTTTACATTTTCACTCAAAAACGAGAACACATCTCTAAATTTTATTTCCAGTTTAGTATACAAAAACATTTCAACTTGAAGGGCACCTAAAAAACGTCTTTATTACAAACATATCAAAACAAAAAGGGAAGTGGCTGTGATCAGGGCTCGTTGCCGTTGACGCTCTTATGTTGCTCCATACGGCTCCGTCGCAGCGTCTCGATGTGTTTGGCTCGGAGCCAGCTGTCTCTGGACAGCGACGTCTGACCCAAACTCAGCGACAGCAGCCTGCAGAACACAGAGCCGGTTTCCATTAGCCGTAAAACTGAAATCACTCAAATAAAACACGTTTTTAAGCTAGGATGCAGCGGTTTTCCAGCTGTGTCGAAACTTTTTTCCCGCCTCTTATGGGTCACGTGATCTACATTTGGCTGTTAAACTAGCGAGAACAGGTTGTCCTTGTTTGAACAATAAGCAACTTCCCACCAGAGTTTATGCAAGTTGTCCGTCATTCTAACCCGTTGAATGCATAGCGCTTACATAAAATGACGACAACAATTTATCGAAAAGCTGCTTCGTAACGTCACGCTCCGAAGAACGAGGCCAACATGGCG